>NW_026688145.1:1287084-1605730 GCF_030445035.2 Dasypus novemcinctus
CTAAGATCAGGAACAAGACAAGGATGCCCACTATCACCCCTTGTATTTAATACTGTCTTAGAAGTACTTGCTTAAGAACTGAGGCAGAACCAGATATAAAAGGCATCCAAATTGGAAAGAAAGAAGCCAAAATTTCATTATTTGCAGATGACATGATCCTATACATAGAAAACCCTCAGGAGTCTACAGGAAAGCTTCTAGAACTCATAAATGAGTTCAGTAAAGTCTCAGGCTTTAAGGTCAATATGCAAAAATCAGTAGCATTTCTGTACACCAATAATGAGCAAACCCAGAAGGAAATCAAGAAACAAATACCATTTACAATAGTAAATAAAAAAAACAAATACCAAGGAATAAATTTAACTAAAGATGTAAAAAACTTATGCACAGAAAACTACACAACACTGTTCAAGGAAATCAAAGAAGACCTAAATAAATGGAAGAATATTCCCTGTTCATGGATAGGAAGACTAAATATATCAAGATGTATAACCTACCAAAACTGACCTATACATTCAATGCAATCCCAATAAAAATCAACACAGCATTCATTAATGAACTAGAAAACTAGCTATGAAACTAGCTATGAAATTTATTTGGAAAGGAAAGAGGCCCTGAATAGTCAAAGACATTGAGAAAGAAAAATGAAATTAAAGGAATCACACTACATGCCATCAAAACATTCTACAAATCTATAGTAGTGAAACCAGCATGGTATTGGCACAAGGATACACTGATCAATGGAACTGAATTGAGAGTTCTAATATAGATCCTCATATATACAGTCATATAATATTCAACAACACCATGAAACCCAATCAACTGGAAGAGAATTGTCTCTTCAAAAAGTGTGCATGGAGAACTGGATATCCATATGTAAAAGAATGAAAGAGGATTACCAACTCACACCTTATACAAAAATCAACTCAAGATGGATCAAAGACCTAAATAGAGGAGCCAAAACCATAAAGACCTTGGAAAACAATGTAGGGAAGCATCTACAGGACCTTGTAATAGGAAATAGCTTCATGAACTTCACACCCAAAGCACAAGCAGCAAAAGAACAAATAGATAAATGAGACTTCCTCTAAATTAAAGCCTTTTGCACCTCAAAGAAGTTTGCCAAGAAAGTGAAAAGAGAGGCTACACAATGAGAGAAAATATTTGGTAACCATGTATCTGATAGGAGACTTATATCCTGCATATATAAAGAACTCCTATATCTTGAAATTAAAAGGACAACCTATTTTAAAAATGGGAAAAAAGATTTGAACAGACACTTCTCCAAAGAAATACAATTGGCTAAAAAGAACATGAAAAAATGCTCAAAATCATTAGCTATTAGGAAATGGAAATCAAAACGACAATGAGATACCATCTTATTCTCATAAGATTGGCAGCTATGAATAAAAACAGAATATTACAAGTGCTGGAGAGGATGTGGAGAATGGGAACACTCATCCACTGCCAGTGGGAATGCAGAAGGATCCAGCCATTCTGGAGGACAGTTTGGCGATTTCTCAAAAAACTAGCTATAGATTTGCCATATGACCCAGCAAATCCACTGCTGGGCATATACCCAGTAGAACTGAAAACAAGGACACAAACTGATATAGGCACACGAATGTTCATAGCAGCACTATTCACTATTGCCAAAAGTTGGAATTAACCCAAATGCCCATCAACAGATGAATGGATAAAATAAATGTGGTATATACATACAATGGAATACTACTTAGCTATAAGAATGAATACAGTACAAACACATGTGATAACATGGATGAATCTTGAGAACCTTATGTTGAGTGAAGCAATCCAGGCATTGAAGGACAAATACTACATTACCTCACTGATATGAAATAGGTAAATCAAGCTGTCTCAGAGAGCTAGAGACCAGATGACAGGCAAAAAGGAATTTGAGGGGTAGAGGAAGTTTGCAAGCTGACACCTACCTGGGTGAAATCTATGGTAAGCTGGAGGTAAGTATTTGTACAGGGAAGGGATAAAATGGGGACATACAGATACCTTTCAGTGGGGCTTTGATGGCTTGAAGGGGGCTAGAGATAGATGGATGGGTCAGATGGCCCAAGAAATTGGGGAGAGGGTGGGAGGAACATGTGAACATAGGAGATTGTCAGGTATGTGGTTGAAAGTATAATGTTGAGAAAACTTTTTCAAAAATATAATAAGGAAGGTTACCTGTTTAAGATGCTTAATGGGGAGAATTTGACACAGGGCAGGCTTCTAGGGAGCGTGTGAGTGCTCATTTTGTCATAGTGGGTTATATTATTGGATGGAGACCCATACAATGAGAGTGAAGGTATACCCATATCCTGGGGAGAAGTGATGTTCTCAAATAGAGGGAATTGTATCTCTCAAGAGAAATGGTGGCTCCCAATGGGTTAGGGCAGTCGAGCATGTCAAGCCCTCAACATTGTTACAAATATCTCTGAATATGGTCCTTCAAGTAATGAAGATTTATTGTCACTGTGGGTCCTGAGTTGAGGGCGAAAGAGATGTTGAATAGATGGAATCAGTGTAACTGTGAGATACTGGAAGTGTTCCACAGGGTCACACCAAGATGAATATAGGACATGTTAAATTACATCAAAAATTTATAAAAGCCTATAGGGTAAAATGTAAACCATAACAGAAAATATAAGATAATTAAAAATTTAGAAAATTGTAGAGTTTAAAATATAAACCATAATGTAAACCCAAGTGTAACCATGTTTGAAAGCTATTGTCTCAATATCTGCCCATCAATTACAGCAAACATAAAATAAGCATGTAAAAAGATTATTGCTGGGGAAGAGACAAAGTATTTGATTTTGGGTATGTGGGAGTACTGTATATTGTATATATGAATTACTGTGATGTAAAACTTATGTGAAGGCAAACTTAATAATGAGAAAGAAAGAAAAAGAAAAAGGATGCAGACACTGAGGAATGAATGGAAGAAATTGCCTTGCCTCTGTACATACAGGGCAACACTTATTGCAGTGATAAAAGGCAAACATCAAAAACAAAGCTTTTGCATTTAAAAATTTTTTAATACCCAATTTATTTTTCTTTAATTTTTCTAAATTAGTATGTAATTTATATCTAACCTTTAAACTCATCACTATATTCCATTTTAGTATTAATGGAACTTGGCAATATATTAGGCTTCATTTTTGAAGAAGTTGTGGGCCACAGAGAGTTTCAACTATGGCATGGGAGGAACACTGCTGTGGGGTGTTATTGATAGGTGGCACATGGTTGGGAGTTCTCCAGGGCACGTATACAGGATACATAAAAATGTTTGGATATTTTCATAGTGGTTACAGTTAAAAACATCTGAGGGAATGCTGAGTTCCTAGCCAGGGGAGCTCTATCACATTCCCCAATGAAACAGCAACAATCCCCCAAGTGCAATGCTAAGACCAATAAAGAGAGATGGTCCAACAATGAGCCCTTGATACTAATGACTATGCTTGTGAGACTGTGTGCCCGAAATAAGAACTAAACCTGAGGTGCAGGGTGCCTAAGAGTTACTTCCTGAGAGATTCCATGTTGCTCAAATGCGGCCACTCTCAAAGCCAAACAGTATGTAAATGCATTACCTTCCCCTGAGTGTGGGACATGACTCCCAGGGATGAGTCTCCCTGGCTCCAAGGGATTACTACCAAGTACCAGCTGATGATGTAACTAGAAAATGACCTTGAATAAAAGGGTCAACTCAGGCCTGCAGAATATCTCGGCCTAAATATAATATCAGGTGCTAAAAATGGTTTTTGACCTTGAATAAAAAGAGGAAATGGAAAGGACAAATCAGTTTATATGACTATGAGTCTCCAAAAAAAGAGTCAGGAGGTCATCAGAGGGGACGCCCTTACACATGCCCCAGCAGCATCCCAGAGACAGCTGAAGTAGATACAAGTCCAGGTATTAGTTCTTCTGAGGGCTTTAGAGACCCACAGGTTTTATGGCCATGGCAGATGGAGTTCAGTGCCATGTCAGTTGGCCCGACTTTGGAGTTTGTGTTCCTGAGTGTGATGAAGTTGGACTCAGATGTGATCTTTATTCACAAGCCTCTTCTTTTACCAACCTGTGGTTGGCACTGGGGTTTGGTGTATACTCAGGGGACCTGAATCTCTGGACTGTCCATGTGATAGCCAGGCCCTGAGCCTCAACAGACTTGCAAATCCTACCCTCTGCTTTATGGGACTTAGCCCAGCCAGCTAACAAGGAGGTGAAGGTCAACCACCACACCAGGGAGCCAAGAGTGCCTACAACTGCAAACAGGAGAATTGCATCCATCATCCATGAGGAATCTAAGCCCCCTCTCAATGGAGTATACATAACTATCTCAGAGTCCAGAGGATGGAGGAATAGAGTATGGATTACAGTGGACTTACTGATATTCTACTCTGGAACTATTGTGATTAGTAAAGGAAGAAAATGTGGAGAAAGTGGCCATGGTAGCTGTTGAGGTAGGGAGAGGGAAGAAGAGATATGATGTGGGGGCATTTTCAAGACTTGGAATTGTCCTGGGTGGTACTGCAGGGACAGTTGCTGGGCATTTTATGTCCTGCCATGGCCCACTGGGTGGACTGGGGGAAAGAGTAAACTATAATGTAAACTATTATCCATGTGGTGCAGCAGTGCTCAAAAATGTACTCACCAAATACAATGAATGTCCCATGATGATGAAAGAGATTGTTGATATGGGAGGAGTGCTGTTTCTTTCTTTCTAGCATACTTGTATTTATATTTTGCAAAACAGCCATATATATGCAATATCACCCATATTTGTATTTTATAAGAGGTTTCACTATGTTACAATTTTTAATTTTCCTTCTAGTAATATATATATCCTCAGATTTTCTTTTTTGGACACTCCCATACACATATAATATCTCTGCTAGTCACAAACACTATGAAATGCTCACACCATTGCCATTCACTTCCAATGATTAAAAAAAAACAAAACTTTTAACTACTTCTGCACAGAATAACCATCAGCTTTCCATTTTCTACCCTCATTCTATTTTCTGGTTACTTATATTCTAATCATTCATTCCATGAGTTCACATAAATATTTGGTTCACAACAGCACAATCATACAGTATTTGTCCTTTTGTGTCTGGCTTGCTTCAATCAATGTTAGGTTCTCCAGGTTCATCCACATGATCACCTGCTTCATGACTTCATTTTTCCTATGGTTGCATAATATTCAATCGTGTTTACACCATAATTTGGATATCCATTCATCAGTTAATACACACCTGGGTTGTTTCAAAATTAGGCAATCATGAATAACATTGTTATGAACATTGGTGTGCAGATGTCTGCTCGTGGCAATGTACTCAATTTTCCTGGGTATATACCTAGCAACAGTATTGTGAAATGGCAAGTCCATATTCAACATCCTGAGGAAGAGCCAAATACTCCTCCACCAAGACTGTATCATTCTACTTATTAAAAAAAAAAGTGAATAAGTATTCCTATCTCTGCACATCTTCTCCAATATCTACAGTTTTCTGGGTTTTTAATGGGGGCCAGTCTAATAGGTGTGAAATGATATCTCACTGTAGTTTTGATGTGCATTTTCCTAATCCCTAGTGATGTTGAACATTTCTTCACGTGATTCTTTTCCATTTGTATTTCTTCTTTGGTTGTCTTTTCAAATCTTTTGCCTGCTTTTTAATTGGGTAGTTTGTCTTTTTATTATTGAATTGTATGATCTCTTCCTATATCGTGGGTATCAAACCATTATCAGATATGTGATAGACAAATATTTTCTCCTATTGAATTGACTGACTTTTCACCCTGTTGACAGTCTTTTGAGGTGTAAAAGTGTTTAATTTGGGGCAGGGGGGTGAATAATGGTTGAACATTTTCCAACTATATTGAGGGACACTGATGTACATGTCTAGAAAGTGCAGACACCCCAAACAGTATAAATACTAACAGGCCTATTACAAGACATATACTTATCAAATTGCCCAGTGTTCAAGACAAAGAGTAATGAAAGCAGCAAGAGAAAAGAGATGAACCACATATAGGGGAAGCTCAATAAGATTAAGTGCAGATTTCTCATATGAACCTTGGAGGCAATAAGACAGGGGTATGACATAGTGAAGGTACCAAAAGAAGGAAAATAAATCCTTCCAGCTAAGATTTCTCCATCCAGAAAAGGTAACATTTAAAAATGAGGTACAGTTCAAAGTATTCACAGGTAAACAGAAATTAAGAGTGTATGTCAATAAGAAACATGCCGTTCAAGAAATACCAAAGGAAGTTCTTCATGTTGAAAGGAAGAAACAGGACAGAGAGAATTGGAGGGGATGTAAGAACAACTAAACAGGTAAAAAGAGAAATAAAAACAATATATGGTATACATAAATGTCAAGAAAATATGGCTGTGGTAAATAATTCCTTGACAGTAACAACAATTGAATGTTAAAAGATTAAACTCTCCAATCAAGAGACACCAATTGGCAGAATGAAGAAGGAAATATAACTGTCTATATGCTGTCTACCAGAAATTCACCTTATACCCAGGATTGCAAGGAGGGTAAAAGTGAAAGGCTAGAAAACAATTTTACATGCAAGTGATCAGAAAATTGCAGTTATAGCTATACACATATCAGACAAAATTGATTCTAAATGAAAAACTAGGACAAAACTAGAGACATATAAGGACACTATATTAATAAAAGGGATAATCTCTCAAGAAGAAAGAACAGTAATAAAACTTTGTGCACTTAATCAGGTCTCCTCAAAATACCTGAAGCAAACACTGGAAAAACTAAGTGGAGATGTAGATGCCTCTACAATTATAATGGGGGATTTAATACACCATTACCACCACTAGAAATAACATCTCAACAGAAAAAAAATGAAGAAATTGAGACCTTGTGTTAGAAACAAAGACATAATTGATCTCATATGGAAAAACATGCTGTTTCCCTGGTAACACTTGGAATGTAAGAAGTTTGGCAGTTGGGAGTGTTGGGCAACAACACTCAAGGGGGACGAAGCTGTCATAGGTTACAAGAATTATTTACTTTGTAGTTATAAAGAACATCTAGACTTTGTACTCCGAGATAAGACCTGTTAGTTCCTTCGGACGGATGGGTAACTTCAGACAACAGTTGATTGAATTCCATAGGTTATAGGTAATATCAATGGTTAACTACATGTAACTGCTTGTTCATACGTATGCTGGGGTATACATAGAAATCCCTCTGAGGCAATAATTTTATCTGATGAGTCTCTGCTCACAGATCCCCTGAGCCCTTCTCTCTTTGTTTCATTCCTGGTACCCTTCAGGCCCTAGTCTCCAACAACCTTGAGTAATACATTAGAGGATCTGGAAATATTAGATATATACAGAACATTATACCTCAATACAGTGGGATATACCTTCTTCTCAAGTGCACATGGATCATTCTCCAGGATAGACCACATGCTAGGCCACAGAATAACTCTCAATAAATTCAGAAAGATTGAAATTATACAAAATAATTTCTTGGACCACAATAGAATGAAGCCGGAAATCAGTAAGGGGCAGAAAAAGAGATTATGCATGAAGATATGCAAGTTAATATACTCTCAGTCAGAGGTCCAATGAATCCCTTGTGCTTCTTGGAGATGTTGGCCATCAAAAAGATGAGCTTGGAAATTCTCTCTGAAGGCTGAATTCACTTCCCTTTTTAAGGTATTCAACTGACTGGATAAAATGATGTTCATTGCTGAAGGCAATCTCCCTGGTTGATCATATATAGTAAACTCACCAATTGCTAAAGTCCATAAATGTCCTTGTATTACAGTTAGCCCAGTGCTTGCTTGACCAAACAACTGGGCACAACTACCTGGCCAAGTTGACACATTAGCCTAACCATCACAATTGTACTTATTAAATATTGATATTTTTGCCTTTCATAAGGATTGGAAAATGTTTGGCCATTATTTCCTCAAATATTCTTTCTGCCCCTTTCCCACTCTCTTCTCTTTTTTTGGACACCTATAATGCATAAGTTTGTATAGGTCATTTTATCATTGAATTACCTGAAAGCCTGTTCAATTTTTTCCATTCTTTCCTTGTTCTGTTTTGTCTGTCTTTTCAAGTTCAGATGCTCTGTCTTCCAATTCACTAATTCTGATCTCAACCAATTCAAATCTCTTATATGCCTCTAATGTATTTTTGTTTTAGGTACTGAGGATGGTAATTGAATCTAGGACCTCATATGTGGGAAATCAACATTCAACCCATAAGCCACATCAGTTCCCATCTCTAATATATTTTAAATGTCATCCATTTGTGTCTCTCCTTCCTATAAGCTTTGTTATTTTCCTTTTCAGACTTCCAAATTGTTCACATAGTGTCATCTTAATATCCCTTAGCTCTTTAGACATATTTTCCCTCAATAACTAGAATTGCTTAAGAAGACTTGTGTAAACATGGTTCATTAGTTTTCTTCAATGCTGTTTCTCATCTGGAATCCTGGTTTGTTCCTTTGGCCAGGCCATATCTTCCTGTATCTAAGTATGACTTGCATTTTTTTTTATTGTCATGTAGGGATCTGGTTGCGTTGACTTTTTACTCTGTTGATCAATTTCTCTTTTGTGTTTTTATTTCACAGCTCTTCTTTGAGTTTTGTTTCAAATTTTTTTGAAACCTTAAGCTTGCCCTGTTAAAGTCATCAACAAATGGGCAGGGAGCCACTAATGAGGAGTAGACCAGATCTAAGTTATCTGTGAAATGAAAATGAGAGTCAAGGCTTGTCTTCTTTCACTTTCCCTACTGTCCACCAGATGGAAACCTTTGATAAACCTGAGTAGACTCCTTCAGTTTCCACTGACCCGAGCTTCTGAGCCAGAGATTCAAAACTGGCTTATGGTAGTTAAACTCACAGAAGAGAAAACACAGTCCTCTGATGCACAATCACACTTCCTGAAGGGTAATATGTTCTTTCCCCTCTCCTTTGGCTTTTAAGCCACAGGTTTTAGCAAGGCTGTTTTCCTCAAGGGAGTGATGATGGGCATTATTCCCAGACATTAGGGCAGCAACCCAGTTTTCCTTTTGACCTCTTAAGTTTCTCCATTCCCAGTCCCCCCAATGATGTGTGCAGCACTCTCCTGGTCTGCAGGTCCCAAAGCCAGATTCCTGGGTTGACTTCTTTGCTTTCTCCCTATTTTGTAAGAGAACTGCACCCTGTCTGAACTTTGATGTCATCATCCAAGAAGTCTCACCACTGATTCTTATTGCTTGGGTTTCACTTTTTCCCAAAAAAATAATTTCTCTTAATTCTTTGGGAAAAGTTGCATCACATACTAATTTTTGCAACCATTCCTCTTCTCCTTTATGTATTTATATGGAGCATGTCCACCTTCATGTTTATGAAAATTCTGTATGAGTCCCTCCAATATTTTTTCTCATGAATATAATTTTCTATCATGTCCCAACCCATAAGGACTGAAGGCCAGATGAGGGAAGATACTCTCCTGGAGCCCATTAATGATATATTATCTATCATACAACCCAAAAATCTCTTATGGAACCCTTTCTTATGGGAGTCATTTGTACCTAAAATTCACCACCTAACTATGTTCAAAATTTTTCAGATATAAGGGATGGATGATTACTCTTCCCCCATAATCTCCTTCAGTAAATTTAAATTGTTGCTCCTGGGCCATTTACATAAAGTGTGTACCGCCAAGAAGGGAGATAAGCAACTCTACTTGGTAAATGATGGTCACATTAGAAAATGAGGGAGCAAAAACCCTATCCCATCACAGTGAAATCAGACAATTAATATTACAGTTAATAATGCATGACAAGGTGGGTGTGCGGAGGCAGTATAAAACAAGAATAAGCCTATGGAATGCAAGTGCATACCATTCTGTTGACTATCGGGTTTATTACTGGTTCCACTGCTTTCTGTGGTTTACAAGATAAGAGGAAGAATGAGAAGGAGAACTGATGCATAATGTATGTACAAGTTTTAAATAACTTGAATGTGAAAATATGGAAATGGACAGAATTGATGGTAACACATTATAGTGAGTAGTAACTGTTATATACATGGGATTGTGGCTGAAAGGGTAATCTAGGCATGTAAATGTCAATGGAAAGAAAGCTAGAAAATAATCTAGGGAATGAATACAGTGAACCCATTCATGGATGAGCACTATTATTAATAGTACAAAAGCAAAAATGTCCTGTGAATGAGAACAGATGTCTGTCACTATTGCAAGGTAGTGGGAATGTGGAGAAGCATGGGAAAATATGATTAATGTAACCTATGAACTACAGTTTACAGCAATACTATAATATTCTTGCTTCAATGTCAAAGATGTACTGTGTCAATAATAGGAGAATATGGAAAAATACCCCAAATACATGCTAGGGATCATAATTAGTGATAATAGTTTCATATGAAAATGAATCTTTGCTGAAAAAAGAAAACTGACATTTCACATAAAGATAATCCCAGGGATTTGACTATACAAAATTAAGATACCCTGAGTTATGTGCCAAGCTCCTAGTTTCCCATAGTCTTTCTCCTGCTTTGGATTTTATCTCAAAATAAAGTATTCTTTGTTTAAATACTGTCTAATACAGAAAATCATAGAATGACAGGGGTTTGTCCTATTTTTCCATATTTTCTGATGTAACAGATTCTATATACTTGAACTCTTTTTGTGCATATCTTCATGTTTCAATTACATGCATTTCAAAATTACATGCATTTCAAAATTCAAATACATTCATTTTAAAATTTATTTCTCCTAACAAATACTTAAAATACCAAAATTTTAGCATTCCCACAGCAAATCTGCCCAACATAATATGTTAAAAATAAAGTCACAGTTTTAGGTAAATTATTTCATTTTTTGTATCATTGTCCAAATATTATTGATTGCTAAGTTTAGCTGTATACAAATTTCTAGCTAGTATAGTGATTTTCCTTGCATAATTTTGCAATTTGTTTCATTTTCTTTGATTCTAGCATTTATGATTCCCTCCACCCCTTGACATTCTGAACAATGCTGCTATTAACATTGGTGCATGTATATCTATTCCAGACCATGCTTTCAATTATTTTGGTATATATCTAAAATTGGGATTGCTTTGTCAATATTCAACTTCCAAACAGCAGCTGCATCATCTCACATTACCACCAACACTGTACTTTATCCCATTTCTCTGTGTTCTCACCAGCTCTGGTTACTTTTCATTTTTAATAAGTAGTCATTCTAGGGGTCGTGAGGTAGTAATTCACTGAGGCTTTGATGTATATCTCCCCATTGGTCAATGACGTTGAATATCTTTACATATGCTCATGGCCACACGTACAACCTCTATGGATAAATGTCTATTCAAGTCCTATGCCTATTTTAATAGAAAATACTTGAGAAAATCTTCTCATTTCTTAGTGTGCATTTTTTCCACTACTTCTTTGTGATGACATTGGGACTTAAATTTAAATCTTAAACCTATAACAATATCATTTGTTTTTATATCAGTGAAACTTCAATATGATATACATGCTATATTCCTATACCCTTTTGTCCCTCCACAGTTATGCACTTACTGTCACAAATTACTTAATTATATATAAGTCAAAAGCCATTGATTTGTGACCTACTTTTCATGCATTTGCATTTTAGATACTGTAGTAAGGAAAATGTGGAATTATAAATCCACCCCCCAAAAATAGTAATCACATTTACTTTTACTCATGTCATTTCCTCTGTGGAAGATTTTTATTTTCTCATGAATCTTCAATCTATTGCCCAGTGTCCTTTCCTTTCAACCTGAAGAACTTCCTTTTGCATTTCTTCTAGGCACTGTATAGTGGCCACAGATTCCCACAACTTTTATTTATGTGGGGATGCCTTAACTCTCCCTCAGTTTTTTTCCAATTTCAATTTTTAAAAATTAATTTTATTTTTTATTAGAAATTTATGGGTTTGGCTAACAATCATGCATAAAATACAGAGTTCACATATATCACCCTATAATTAACACCTTGAATTCATATGTAGAACTGTTACAATTCTTCAAAGAATATATTAAAAATTGTACTATTAACTATAGTCCATTATTTACAATATTGCTCCCAGAATCTATTGTACAATCGTATGCTTTTTAAAATATTACAGTAGCATATATAGAACATAAGATTTCCCCTTAAACAACAAAAAAATATGTAATTCAGTCCTGTTAATCACATTCACAATGTAATACCATCACCACCTTCCATTACAAAAACATTACACTCCACCCAAATAGAAACCCTGTACTATTTGAGCTCTAACTCATTTCATGTCTTGTTCCTATGGTAAACTATATTCTAGGTTCAGATTTTAAGTGATTTCTTGTTCTAATTATTTCATATCAGTGAGCTTATACAATATTTGTCCTTTTGTGACTGAATTTTTCACTCAGTCGGATGTCTTAAATGTCCACCCATGTCTCCTCAAAATTCCATTTCTTTTTATTGCTGAATAATATTCAATACATATTATGTACTTACCACATTTTATTTATCCATTCATCACTTGATGGACACTTGGATTTCTTCCATCTTTTGACACTTGATGATAATGCTGCTATGATAATGTATGTGCAAATATCTCTGAATCCATTCTTTTATTATACTTAATCATGGGATTACTGGATCTATACCTAACTTTCTGAAAACTGCCAATCTTTATTCCACAGCAGCTGCACAATTTTAAATTCTCACCAACAATGAATGAGTGTTCCTATTTCTCCACATCCTTTGCAACATTTGTATTATCCATTTTTTAATAGCAGCCATTTCAATGAGTGTGAAATGGTTTAATTTGCATTACCATAAATGTTAATGATGAAGAGCAAGTTTTCATGGCCTTCTTGGTCATTTGTACATCCTCTTTGTAGAAATACCTGTTCAGATCCTTTTTCTGTATGTCAAACAGGTAAATATTTCTCTATTCATTGAAAATTTTAAGGGTTTTTTAATATAGTCTGGACATTAAAGCTTTATTGGATATGCAATTTCAAATATTTTCTCCCATTGGATAAGTTGTCTTTCTACTTTCATCACTATGTTCTTTGATTCAGAAAGGTTTTAAAAATTTTTTTTTAATTAATTTAATTTTTTCTCCTCCTCTCATTGTTTGCACTCACTGACTGGTCTCTGTGTCAGTTCATTATGTGCTCGTTCTTTTTTCTTTTTTTTAAGGAGGCACCTGGAACAGAATGTGGGACCTCCCATGTAGGAGAGAGGTGCCCAATGGTTTGAGCTACCTCCAATCATAATAAGGTTTTTAATTTTGATGAGGCCCCATGTATCTAATTTTTCTTTTTTGCTTGTGTGTTGGATATAAAGTCTAAGAAACCATTGCCTAATGCAATCTCTTAAAGATGCTTCCACACATATTCTTCCAGGCATTTCAAAGTTCTGGCTCATATGTAACACCTTGATCCATTGTGAGTTGATTTCTGTATATGATATGAGGAAGGGGTCCTCCTTCAATCTTTTGCTAATGGAAATCCAATTTTCCAGCACCATTTTTTGAACAGACTCTTCCATTCCCAAAGGAGGAATTGGCCCACTTATCAAAAATCAGTAATCCAAATCCAATGGATATGTCATGATGATGGGAATGAGTGCTGTTGGGGGGGGGGGAGAGGGGGGGTGGGGGGGTGGGGTTGAATGGGACCTCACATATATATTTTTAATGTAATATTATTACAAAGTCAATAAAAAAAAAAATCAGTAATCCATCAAAGTATGGGTAGATGTCTGAGCCCTCAATTGAATCCCATTGGTCTATATGTTTGATCTCATGCCAGTACCATGATTTCATTACTGTGCTTTTTAAGAAATTTTATGATTTGGAAGTATTAATCCTATGAACTTTATTCTTCTTTTACAAGATAGATTTGAATATTAGGGAATACTTACCCATCCATATACATTTGGTGATTGGCTTTTCCATTTCTGCAAAGAAGGTCCATGCAATTTTGATGGGGTTATATTCAATTTATAAATTGCTCTTGGTAGAAATGACATCTTGACAATGATCTGATTAAAAATGGGCAAAGCACTTGAATAGACATTTTTTTCAAGGAATATATACAATTGGATAAAAACACATGAAATAATGCTCAACATCTTTAGTTAATAGGGGTATGGAAATCAACACCAAAATATGACATCACTTCAAACTTTCTGGGGTAGTTATACTTTTTTGAAAGTCTAAAATAACTGTTGATGAGATGTGGAGAAATTGGAATCCTTGTACACAAGTGGTAGATATGTACAATGGTACAACCAAATGAAAAACATTTATGCAATTCTTCAATAAGATATACACAGAATTTACTAATGATCTAGTAGCTCTCTTCCTTGTTAGATACCCCCAAAATTAAAGAAAGATATTCCAGTAATTGTGTACCAATGTTCATATTTGAATTATTTACAATGACAGGTAGAAACAACCCAAATTTCTATCACCTAATTATTGTATAAGCAAAATGTGTAATATCCATACTTTGGAAAGATATTCAGCCATAAAATGGAAGGAATGAATGTATAAGCTACACCATGGAATAGACTTGAAAACATGCTGTGTTTTCAAAACTTAGGCCAATAGAAAAGGTCACATTTTTTAACGATTCCATTTACACATAATATCCAGCAGAGGCAGATCAATAGAGACAGAAAGATGATTAATGGTTGACAGGGATTGACAGGAGTGGAAAACATGGAATAACTCCTTTTGAATGTATGAGGATTCCTTTGGACTTGATAAAATTTTCTGCAATTAAATAAATCATATGTTGCCTAAGAGTTACTTCCTGAGGACTTCCTTGTTGTTCAAATGTAACTTCTAAATCAAACTCAGTATATAAACACACTATCTCCCTCCAACAAGGAACAGGACTCCTGGGGATGAGCCTCCCTGGCACTTAGGAATTACTACCAAGCACCAACTAGCAATAAACCTGGAAAAAGACCTTAACCAAAGAGAAGAATGGTAAATACAAATGAGTTTTTATGGCTAAGAAATTTCAAAGTGAGACAGGAGGTCATTCCAGAGGTTATACTTACGCACATCTCAGAAGGATCTCACTGGCACAGTAAATAGTGCCACAAATAGTGGGGCTCCTGTGGACTCTAGAGATATCCAGACACTAGAGGCAGGGCAGACAGCTCAGGAGTTTGGCACTCTGACAGTGGGTCTTATTTTGGAATTTATACTCCTCGTTGTGACAGAGTTAGACTCATCTGTGGTTTCCCTACACATGGCTCTGCTGCCTCTTCTATTAGAAGCTATAGTATTATACTTGATAGGTATATGCCAAGACACTTAAATCTTTGGTCTGTCCACATGGCAGTTGAGTTCTGAATGTCAGCAGAGTTGCAAAATCTACTCTCCAATTCATTGGACACACCCAGGACAAATAACAATGTGATGATGAAAGACAAAACCCATCCCAAGGAACAGAGAAAGTCTGCAACTGGAAGAAAGGTAGTTCCATCCATCTGTCCAAAGGGATCTAAGTCCCCTTTCAATTAGAGGCAGTGTATGCATCACCATTCCAAAATCCTCAAGATTGGGGAACGAACAATGGACTAAAATGGACTTAATATTATTCTATTATAAATATATTATTTGAGAAATGGAAGAACTTTTAGCACTGGTATGGAGGGAGTGGCCACTGGAGGTTCTGTACAGAGGGGGAGGAAGAAATAGGTGTAATATGGGGGCATTTTGGGGATATTAGAATTGTCCTGAATAACTGCAATGACAGATATAGGCCATTATATATTTTGTCATAACATACAAAATTGTGCATGACAGAGTATAAGCTATACTATGAGCTATACTCCATGGTTAATGGCAATGCTCAAACATTTGTCCATAAATTATAACAAATGTACCACACTAATATAAGATCCTGTTAATGTGGGATAGTGTGGTAGGGGGACAGAGTGGGACATATGAGAATCCCCTATATTTTTATGTAGCACCTATATAACCTAAGGTCTCTTTTTAAAAATTTTTGGCCTGAAGCTGTATCAATCTAACAAAATGGCAAGATCTCACCAAAGACAATCTGGAATTACCATGGCCATTTTGGGAAAGGTCTAATTTGACAAAATTGCCCATCACTCAAGAAAAGGAGCTCCAAAACTAAACATCTAAATGGAATACCTACTATATTTAATACTCAGAATTTACTAAGAAATGCAAGAAAAATACTTTCTTTAAAGGACTCTACAAAAAAGAAATGAGAAAGTTTAGGCTCAGAGGAATTTGACGTTTTCTCTGTTTCTTTTTGTGTCTAACAAATAGATAAGTTAAGTTTTAATGGAAGATATAAGCTCTGTATTTGTGTCTGTCTGTATGTTTGATGTATGACATTTTCCTACCTCTGACTGCTATTACCAAAGTAACTTATGGAATTCCTTTGAAGAGCTCTATTCAAGTTGGCTTAAAGATAAATAAGCACTAATATATAAATCAATACTCCTATAACTCCAGGAATTAAGGAAAACAAAATTCTAATATTTCCAGTGAAAACAGAATGCAAAGAAGCAAGTGCAAATTTCTTCAAAAAATTAAACTTGTTTTAGACAATAGCATTACCCAACTTGTTACTTATTAGCTGAAACAAGGAGGCATTTTTGCCATTGCCAACATGACCTGTTATACCTGGGTACACACTTCTGAGGAAGTTGAGACACAGTTGCATGAAATAATTCAAAAGACCACATGGTTTACACAGGTAAGGCCTTCCTCAAGGCCCTGATTTGATCACATTGATTTCAGTTGGGGCAAATCATGGGTCCTGGGCTTATGAGACAACTATGATGTAGGCAGCTGGGCCTTTTATCACTCTAGTACTCATTGTAGTCTCCCTGGTGTGTTATTTTCTCTCAAGGGTTTTGTGTGTCCCTAGCCACTTGTGATCCGGCCAATGATTTCTTTATGTCTGGGATGACATAAAAATGATCATGGAAAAACAGGCATCATGACCATCTATGAGACCAACATGAAAATAATCTGCAAGTGCTACACCAAGACTTTAGACAGTAACTAAAAATGGGCTCAACGCTTTACATTTTGATCACAGCTCTCAATGGCCAGATCAAACTGGGGGCCCTAGCTGGAGTCCTTCATGCTAAACCCTACATCAGAAAACTGAAGCTTAACTTAGTTCCTACCTCTTTTAAGTGTTTCTTTCCCCAGAACTTGAAACATAACCTGCCATAACTTGCCAGGTTATTTCCTCTCCACCTTCTCCAGGAATCTTGATCTGTTCTGTTTATTTTTGTGCAGATATGTGTCCCCAGCTCCTATGATTTGTTTAAATTCTCGTCCTCACTCAATGCCCCATTTTTGTTACACTTTTCATTTCTGGGACTCTCCAATCTAGCAGCAGTTCAACCCTCTCACTCTATTTTTCTTGGTGAGGCTTTTCTGCCAAAAATTTCTTCCCTACTAGGTTATGCTGCCTCTGAGAGTCAGGCAGGGTCATTCCAGTTATGTGGGACCCCCAGAAGAGTCCATTCTGCATTTAATTAATTCCACCAACAGTAACTATCTGGACTGAGTGAGGGCATCACGAAGCCATAGCCATTCTGCTACGACTTCACTTCCCACCCTCCTGCACCTGGATATGCACGGGGTTCTATCGCACTGCTGTGAGGTCCTCTAAAATCTGTTTCCTGGGTAAGAGGGATCCAGGCTGCCTCTGGAGAATGCCCAAGCTTTGCTTAGGACCCATTGAGAGGGAAGGGAAGAGGACCTGTAGGTCCTGGATGGGCGTTTCCTACCTGATATTTTTCCCTTTCTTCTATTCCGCATTTGTGGAGTCCTCCAGCCTCTCCATTCTTCAGAGAATCAGGGGAGGTTTTTTTCAGGATGTGACTTCCGTCGCTATGTTGATGACGTCACCCCTCCCCCATTGAATTTTTTTAAACGGGTACCACAGATTGAACCCCGGACCTGTATATGGGAAACAGGTGCTCAACCACTGAGCTACATCTGCTCCCCAATGAAAGTGGATTTTTTAATGTTTGTTTTGTTTTCAGCAGGTACCGGGGATTGAAACCAGAACCTCCTACATGGGAAGCAGGGAACCAACTCCCTCATTGACTTTTTTTCTAACTTTATGTCAAGTTCAAAAAAATAAAATAGTAGACAAAAAGAAGTTTAACAATTTAGGGAAGTATTAATGTAAAAGATTCTCTCTAGTCACTTTTATTTAATCCTAAAAACAAACTCAGTTGTTTCTCCAGTGTTAAGGAAGACACATAAATGGGTTCCCCGTCGCCCGCAGGCTCCGTCCGTGGAGACCAGCCGGGGGGTGAGGAGGCGGGACCGGTCCGGGCGCCACTCCCGCCGCCGCCGCTGCTTTTCGGGCTGCGTCCCGCCGGCCGGCCTCGACCGGAGGGAGGGCGGGCGCCTGGTTCCCCAGACCCACTCTCTCCTCCGCGGGAGGCGGCGGGGAGGCCAGGTCCGGGGCGCCGTCCCTGGTTCCAGCCTCCCCTCCTCCCGGCTAAGGGCAGAGCCGGTGCCCGGGCTCGGCGCTGGGACTTCTCTAAGCTCGGGCTCTCCCCGGCCGAGGCCCAAGCCGGTGTGGACGGAACACGGCCAGGCGGGGCTGAGGGTTCAGGGGTTGCTCTCTCCCCACCTCCGCTCACTGGTGGCGGCGTGGTTGGGCCGCCCTTAGATCTAGTCCCGTGCCTCGGCCCTGCCCCGCGACACTGTCCTTCCTCCCGGGACTGGGCTGCTTGGTTTTCCAGGTGGAGCCCTACCGCCTGCACACCTGCCAGCTCCCTGAAGGGGGATGGTTGTCTTTTTCAGTGGGTTGGAGTGTTATTGAATAAAACTATTGGTGAGGCGTCTATGTTAGTAGTAGTAGTAGTAGTATTTTTACGTTTGAATATTAGCCAAAATGAAAAGGAATTCCAATACTTGAGTATCTTGGACAGTGGGCTTACGTTACAGAAGATTTTAAAAATTAGATATTTTCTGACCAGCGGGATGGGAGAGTATGTGGACACTGGGTTGTGTGCTTCATAACTGTTGAAGGCTCATTTATAGATCCAGACATGGAAAAGTCCTAATTTTGGTTTGTTCTGCCACAGCCTTTGAAACAAGGTATTTTTTGCCCATAAGAAGATACATGAATGATTAGACATAGGTTAAATGTCATGACCAACGACTCCTTCTTAATGAAGAAATTGAAGAATAAATCTTCAAACTTATTAATAGTTCATAACACTAAACAATTTTTTAAACCTTTGGCAAAGATATAATACCTTCTTTACCATTTCCACAAAAATATTACAATATTACTCCTAACTATATAGTCTACAAATTATATTAGTTGTACTTTTCCTATTTATCACCAAATTCTTAACATCTTATAATTGAAGAACATTCTTGTATTTATAGCATTAACCACAATCCTCATCTACCACCAAAATCACTATTTTATGCCACCCTTAGATTACACTCATGCTGTCATTCATTTAACATTAAGCTCCCTAGATTATATTTTTCTTTTTTTAAAATGTTATTTATTTCTCTCCCCTTCCCTCCCCTCCTCCCAGCAGTTGTCTGTTCTCTGTGTCCATTTGCTGCGTGTTCTTGTTTTTGTCCGCTTCTGTTGTTGTCAGCAGCACGGGAATCTGTGTTTCTTTTTGTTGCATCATCTTGCTGTGTCAACTCTCCCTGTGTGTGGCACCATTCCTGAACTTTCTTTCGCACTGGGTGGCTCTTCTTACGGGGCACACTCCTTGCGCATGGGGCTCCCCTATGCAGGGGGCACCCCTGTGTGGCAGGGCACTACTTGTGACATCAGCACTGCATGTGGGCCAGCTCCACGTGGGTCAAGGAGGCCTGGGGTTTGAACCGCGGACCTCCCATGTGGTATATGGATGCCCTAACCAATGAGCCAAGTCCACTTCCCAGATTATCTTTCAAGTACAAACCTAGGTTATAAATAAGCAGTGTGTGTAATAGTCATTATAATGTGCTATTAACAACTCTATCCATTACAACATATTTATAATTGACCTTATTAAACATTCTACATATGTTCAGTATCATTTCCCCTTCTTAACCAGCATTCTGTCTCCTACTAATCTATACACTATAATGTAATTCCTTAAATTTACTAATTGTACTTAGTCCATGTCACTGACAACATACAATATTCATCCTTTTGTTTCTATCTTATGTCATTCAACATAGTATCATCAAGGTTCATCCTTGTTGTCACATGAATCCTGATTTCCTTTCTTCTTACACCCAAAAAGTAATCCACAGAATGTATATACCACATTTTATCCCTTCATCAGTTGATTGGCATTTAATGTTTCCATCTTTTAGCAATTGTCAGTATTACCACTGTGAACATGAGTGTGCAAATATCTGTTAGCATCCTTGCTTTCAGCCCTACTGTATATATTCCTAGTAGTAGGATGGCTGAAGCAGAGGGCATTTCTATATTCAACTTCCTGAGGGACCATCAAATCATCCTCTGCAGAAGCACACCATTAACATTCCCAACAGTGAAGGAGTGTTCATATTTCTCCACATCCTCTCCAGCACATATTTCTATTTTTTTAAATTACCACTCTATAAGGCATGAAAAATTATCTCATTGTACTTTTGATCAGCATTTCCAGATAGCTAGTAATGCAGGACATATTTTCATGTGCTATATTGGCCATTTGTATTTCTCCTTAGAAAAAAATGTCTATTCAAGTCTTTTGACCATTTTTTAATTAGGTTTTTGTATTTCTGTCATTAAGTTATGTGATCTTTTGATACAACATGGAAATAAAACCATTTTTGCATATGTGGTTACTGAAGATTTTCTCCCATTGAATAGTCTGCATTTTCACCTTAACAATTTGTTCGAAACACAAAAGTGTTTCATTTTAGGAAACCCTAAGTCCTATTTATCTATTTTTTTTTTCTTTCATTGCTTGTGTTTTGGGTGTAAGTGCCAAGAAACCACCACTTTCCTCAACATCTTAAAAGTCGTTTCCCTACATTTTCTTCCAGGAGTTTTATAGTTTTAGATTTTTACATTTAGGTTCTTGACCAATTTTGAGTTAATTTAAGTTAATGACATGTGATAGTGGGATCCTTTTCTTTCTTTGTGATATGGGTACACGGTTTTCCCAGCACTGTTTGTTCAGTAGGCTGTTCTAACTCAGCTTGGTTGGTTTTACAGTCTTGTCAAAAATCACTTGGCCATAGATGTGAGGGTCTATTTTAAACTCTTGTTTCAACCCCACCAATCTTTATACCAGTATATGCTGTTTATTATAACTTTAGGTAAATAATATGCTTTAAAGTCAGGAAATAAGAATCCTTCAACTTCATTCTTCTTTTTAGAGATAGTTTTGGCTATTTAGGGACACATGTGCTTCAAGATAAATTAAATTTGATAATTGTTTTTTCCAGTTTTACAAAGAAGGCTGTTCAAATTTGTATTAGGATTGCATCAAATCTATAGATCATTTTGGGTAAAATTGACATCTTAGTGATATTTAGTCTTCCAACACATGAACATAGAATGCCCTTTAATTTATTGAGATCTACCTTGGTTTCTGCACTTGGTTGTTTATTCCTAAATATTTGATTATTTTAGTCAATATTGTAAATGGAGTTTTTTTCCTCCTCAGTTTGCTCATTTGTAGTGTATAGAAACTCTATGATTTTTTTGCATATTAATCTTGTATTCTACCACTTTGCTGATGCTGTCTATTAGTTCTAGTTTTGATGTGGATTTTTAAGGATTTTCTAAGATATCATATCAGGGGATAGTGAAACTTTTACTTCTTCTGTTCCTATTTGGGTGCATTTTATATCTTTCACTTGCTTAATTGCTCTACCTAAAACATCTAGCACAATATTGAATAACAGCAGAAAGAGTAGACATCCTTGTTTTTTCCCAATCTCATTGGGAAAAATGGTCTTTCACCATTCAGTACAATGTTAGTTCATGGGTTTTTCATAAGTGATCTTTTTCATAGTGAAAATGTTTTCTTCTGTTGCTATGTTTCAGAGTTTTTATGAAGAAGGGATTTCATATTTTGTCAAATGCCTTTTCTGGATCATTTGAGATAATAAACTGATTTTTTCCTTCATTCATTAATGTGGTATATTACATGGATTGATTTTCTCATGTTGAACCAACCTTGCATACCTCTTATTAAACTCATATGTTCAGGGAGTAGATGTTGCTCAAGCAGTTGAGCACCTACTTCCCACATGAGAGGTCCTGTATTCAGTTCCTGGTGCCTCCTAAAAATAAAAACAACCAATAAGCAAACAGAAAAACTAACTCAGAGTAGCCAATGTGACTCAGTGCTTGAGTGTCAGCTTCCCATGTTGTGGTTTCAATCCCTGGCACCAGTACCACAAATCAAAATATATATATATGATCATGGTGTATAATTTTAATGTGCTTTTGAATTCGGTTAGGAAATATTTTGTTGAAGATTTTTGAATCTATATTCATTAGAGATGTTGGTCTATAATTTTCTTTTTTCATAATATTTCTATTTGGCTTTAATATTAAGGTGATATTGGCTTCAGAGCCTAAATTTTGTAGCATTCCTTCCTTTTCAATTTTTAGGAAGAACTTTGAGCAAGATTGGTATTAGATCATTTTTTATTGATTGCTGGAATTCACTATGTAGCCATCTGGCCTTGGGACTTTCATTTTGGGGAGGATGGTGATGACTGCTTCATTTTTAAAAGTTGTGGTTGGCTTATTGTGGTCTTTGATTTCTTCTAGGGTCAGTGTGGGTTTCTACAATTCATCCATTTCATGAATAATTTCACCTAAGTTGTCATACAGTTGTTTTGGGTTTTTTTTTCTTGCATATTTTTATTTTATTTTTATTTTTTTCCTACCATCTTTTTTTAAATGTTACATTAAAAAAATATAAGAGGTTCCCATATAGCCCCAACCCCCTTACCCCATTCCTCCCACATCAACAACCTTTTTCATCATTGTGCCACATTCATTGCATTAGGTGAATACATTTAGGAGCACTGCTGCACCACATGGATAATAGTTTACATTGTAGTTTACACTCTCCCCTGGTCCAGTCAGTGGGTTATGGCAGGCTATGTAATCTCCAGCATCTGTCCCTGCAATATCATTTATGGCAACTCCAAGTCCCAAAAATGCCCCCACATCACATCTTTTCTTCCCTCTCCCTGCATCCTTTTTTGAAATTTTAAATTCTACTGAGCCAGTGTTTATGTCCCCATCTCATTCTGATTTTATTTGCACCTTCTCTCTTTTTTTGTTGTTTGAACTAGATAAGGATTTTTCAATTTCGTTAATCTCCTGAAAGAACCAACTTTTGGTTCTGGTGACTTTCTCTTATATCCATGTTTATTATCCATTTTATTTATTCTGGCTCTCATCTTTATTATTTCTTTTCTTCCCCTTGCTGTTGGGATGGTTTGCAGCTCTTTTTCTAGATATGCAGTTAGAGCTTTGATTTTAGCTCTTCTTTTTTAAAGTAATCACTAAAGGCTATAAATTTTATTCTCAGGAGTGCCACAGTTTTTTAGCAGGCACAGGGGATTGAACCAAGCACCTCATACATTAAAAGCAGATACTCAAACACTTGAGCTATATCTGCTCCATGGCTATAAGGTTTTATATGCTGTGTCTTTGTTTTCATTCATCTTGAGATATTTACTGATTTTGCTTGCAATTTCTTCTTAGAATCACTGATTATTTAATAGTGTATTGTTTAATCTACATATATTTATGAATTTCCTTTTCCAACCTGTTATTAATTTCCAATTTAATACCATTGTTATCAGAGTGCTTTCTTTAATTTCAATCTTTTTAAATTTATTGAGATCTGACTTATGTCCCCACAAAAGTTCTACCCTGGAGAAAGAATGTATGTCACGTTGTTTTGGGATATAATATTCTATAATTGCATGTCCAGTCTACTTCATTTATCATATTATTCAAACTCTCTGTTTCCTTATTTATCCTCTGAGCAGATGTTCTATCTAATGCTGAGAGTGTTGAAGTCTCCAACTTTTATTGTAGAGACATCAATTTCTTCCCCCAG
This sequence comes from Dasypus novemcinctus, assembly GCF_030445035.2. Taxonomy (NCBI): domain Eukaryota; kingdom Metazoa; phylum Chordata; class Mammalia; order Cingulata; family Dasypodidae; genus Dasypus; species Dasypus novemcinctus. Next base: position 1,311,219 of record NW_026688145.1, read on the forward strand.
GTTTGCCAGTGTTTGCCTCTTGTATTTTGGGGCACCTAAGTTAAGTGCATAATTATTATTTTTATTTCTTCTTGAATTGTCCCATTTATTAATATATAGTGACCTTCTTCATCCACTATAAAAGTTTTGCACTTAAAATGTATTTTATCTGATATTAGTATCACTACTTCAGATCTTTTTTGATTACTATTTTCATGGAATAACTTTCTCCAACCTTTTCCTTCCTGCCTGATTGTGTCTTTACATTCATAAAATCTCAGACATGCAGAAAAATATTCTCAAGGGAGGTAGGTAGGGCCCTACTCTCTCACAGAAAGGAGAAGAGAAAGGGTGGGAACCTGTCCAAGGGAGTTGTTTGAATGTATAAAGAATGAGAAAGTGCTCTGCATCATCCAGGAAGGAACTGGACAGATAAAGAAGCCCAAAGAAATCAGTAAGTTCCTTGCCCCTGTGGCTGAAAACAGCACCTGTGCCTCTCCATCAGGGCAAGTGGCCTTGCTGGAGCCCCTGACTTGCTGCTGCCAAAAGAGTGGGAGGGAGTTTTCCCAAGGAGGAAGAGGGATCTGACAGAGAGTGGTTATATTACAATGAGCTTATCCAGCTGAGGCCTCTATGAGTCCTGGAAGGGATCCCAACATGAAAGAGAGATGGGAGGGGTATCTGCTCAGGCACACTGTCACTCCAGGCCATCTAGGATGAGAGAAGAACTAAATTAGTGAGTAGGCAGAGATGGGTGCCAAAACAGCAGGGCTCTAGCAATTCTATCCCACCTGAAGGAAAGGGGGTGGATTGAGCCAGATAAGCTTTATGAAGCCTAATTAACCTGTGGAGCCAGTTGAGTTCAGTGGAGGAATTCTGTATATGAGGTCATTGGTTTGATTCCCAAGTTTATGTAGAGAAGTGATCCAGAGAGAGATTCACTGGGTTATCAATGACCAGCTGATACCTTATAATAGGGAACATATAAACATTTTCATCTTGTTTTATTTTCTTGGGTCTGTTAATTTCTTTTTAAAGGCCCCTTTTTTTTTCCTTCCCCTTATTTTATTTGCTAAAACCCGATTCATCACCTCCAGAAGGCAAACTGCTGGGTGACTGGTGAACTCTGGGAGCCTGAAAAGCTTAGGGGCCTAAGAGGAAAGATTGGTTTTCCTGGTTTGTTGTCTGGTATATGTGTCCCATTTGTTGTGTTTACCCTTTCTTTGTTTCCTTTCTTTTTTTTACCTAATTTTTTCTATTTACTTTTTTTCTTCTCTTTCCTCTATTCTTCTCTTTTTTGTTGTTATTATTGTTGTTCTTCTTTCACTTCACCTCTTTTCATTTGGCCTTCAATTTTTTAAATTTATCTCTCTGTTTCCTATCTTTTTTATTTCTTTTCCTCTCTTCTCATCATTCCAGCCTTTTAATTCATTCTATACATATTTCTTCTTTTTGTTTCTCATTTCATTTTTTCTATCCTATTTTTATTCTTAATCCTTTGTACTTGTTACTTTTTATTCATATTAGTTATTAATTTTCCTAATCTTACATGGTTCCTCTTCTACCTTTGTTTTATTATTAATTTTCTCTTCTTTATCTCTTCCATTTTCTCTGATACTATTATTTATTTTTCAAGGGCACACAGAAAACAGCAAGAAATAGAATAAGAGGAATCAAGTGTCAAAGAGAAGCCTTACCACACAACACACACACAACAAAATAAAACCCTAGAGTAGAAAGAGAAGCTAAGCAACCAAACAAGCCCATAAAGACAAACAGATACCTAGACAGCAACAAAAACTGCAAGCCACACAAAGAAACAGGAAGACATGGGCTAGTCTAATGAACAAACTTAAAAACAGGATGACATGCAGAATATGGAACAGCTAACCAGAGTTGGCCAAACAAATATCTAACCAACTTAATGAACTGAAGGAAGAGATTAAGGATATTAAGAAGACACTGGGGGAACATACTGAAGAAATTGTAAACATATGTAAAAAGATAACAAATATGATGGTGATGAATAGCAAAATGCAAGAAGGTAAAAAATACACTGGAAGCACATAATAGCAGCTTTCAACAGGCAGATGAAAGAATCAGTGATGTGGAATACAGTACATTTGAAATGAAACAGTAGAACAAAGAGATTAAAAGAAAAAATCCAGAAGAGACTTAAGGATTTTAATGATGACATGAAATGCACAAACACAGACATTATAGGCATCACAGAGAGAGAAAAGAAGGGAAAGGAACCAGAAGGAGCACTGGAGGAAATAATGACTGGAAATGTCCCAACTCTTCTGAGGGACCTGAATGTATATGTCCAGGAAATACAGTGCATACCAAACAGTATAAATCCTAAAAGACCTACCCCAAACATAAACTTACCAAATTGTCCAATGCTAAAGACAAAAAGAAAGCAGCAAGAGAAAAGAGATCCATCACATCCAAAGGAAGATTGATAGGATTCAGAGCTGATTTCTCATCTAAACCATAGGGCAAGAAAGCAGTGGTGTGACATATTTAAGGTGCTAAAAGAAAAAAAATGTCAACCAAGAACTCTGTATCCAGCAAAGCTGGCATTCAAAAATGGGGAGTTCAAAATATTCACAGATAAACAGAAATAAAGGAAGATGTCAATAAGAAACCTGTCATTCAGGAAATATTAAGACAGTTCTGCAGGTTGAAAGGAAAAATAAAACAGGACAGAGAGAGTAGAAGAGACTCTAAGAAACAAAATTATTGGTAAGAATAACTAAAAAGATAAAAAGAGAAATAAAAACAACAAATGACATACAAAAACCTAAAGAAAATATGACTAATGTAAGTAATAACATTGAACATTAATGGTTAAACTCTCCAATCAAGAGACACAGAATGGCAGACTGGATAAGGAAATATGTTCTATCTATATGCTGTCAACAAAAACTCCCTATAGAACTAGGGATACAAGAAAGCTGAATTGAATGGCTGGAAAACAATTTTTCATGCAAAAAATAACCAAACATTGCTGGGTGTAGTTATACTAATATCAGACAAAATAGACTGAAAATGCAAAACTGTTGTAAGAGACAAAGAAAGACACTGTATATTCATAAGTGTGGTAATCTATCAAGAAGAAAGAACTATCATAAACATTTATGCACCTAACCAAGGTACCTCAAAATACATGAGGCTAACACTGGAAAAACTAAGTGGAGAAATAGAAGCCTCTACAATTATAGTGGGGTACTTTAATACACCATTATCACCATTAGACAGAACATCTTGATAGACAATAAGAAACAGAGGCCTTGAATAATATGTTATAGGATCCAGACCTAATAGATATATACAGAAATATTACACCCAAATAGTATTGGATATACATTCTTCTTGAGCACATAGGGACCATTCTCCAGGATAGACCAGATGCTAGGCCACAGAGAAAATCTCGATGAATTCAGGAAGACTGAAATAATACAAAGTAATTTATCTCACCACAGTGGAATGAAGCTGGGTGAGAGAAGCAGATTAAGCACAAAGATGTGCAAGTTAGTCAGTTGGTCAAGGAGGAAATTGCAGAAGAAATCAGTAACTACACTGAAATAAATGAAAATGGAAACCAAATGTATAAAAACCTATGGGATCCAGTAAAAGCAGTTCATACCCATAAACGTGTATATAAAAAAAGAAGAGCTAAAATTAAATTAACCCCAAAGAAGGTGGAAAGAAGGAAATAATGGAGATTATAGCAGAGCTAAATGACATAGAAATAGGAAAGTACTAGAAAACATAAACAAAACACAAAGTTGTTTCATTGAGAAGATTAATAAAATCAACAAACCATTAGTTAGACTAAAAAGAAAAAAAAATAAGATGCAAATATATAAAATAAGAAATGAGGAAGGGAACATCATGATTGACCCCACAGGGCAGAAAAAAGTATCAAAGGAGGATATTTTGAAAAAGTGTACAGCAAGATGGATAATTTAAGGGAAATGGATAAATTCCTAGAAACACACATGCAGCCTACATTGATGAAAGTAGCAATTTATGAACTCAACAGTTCAATGAGAATTGGTAAGTTTTAGTTATCAAAAAACTCCCCCAGGTAGAGAGGAAGGATGTAAGCTGACACCTACATGGGTGAAATCCATGATAAGCTGGAGGTAAGTATTTGTACAAGAAAGGGATAAAATGGGGGCATAGGATTACCTCTGGGTGGGGCTTTGTGGGCTTGAGGGGGGCTAGGGATAGGAGGATGGGTAATATTGCCCAAGAAATTGGGGGGGAGGGTGGGGAAACATACGAACATAGGAGATTGTCAGATATTTGGTTGAGAGTATAATGCTGAGAAAACTTTTTCAAAAATATAATAAGGTTACTTGTTTAAGATGCTTAAAGGGGATAATCTGACACAGTACAGGCTCCTCGGGAGTGTGTGAGTGCTCATTTTGCCATAGTGGGTTATATCATTGGATAGAGACCCATATAATGGAGTGAAGTTATACCCACATCCTGGGGAGGACTGATGTTCTCAAATAAAGGGAATTGTATCTCTCGACAGAAATGGTGGCTCCCAATGCATAAGGGCAGTTGAGCATGTCAAGCCCTCAACACTGTTGCAAGTATCTCTGAACATGGCCCTTCAAGGAGTGAAGATTGACTGTCACTGTGGGCCCTAAGGGGAGGTGGAAAAAGGTATTGAATAGATGGAATCAATATAATTGTGTGGGCAATAGAAGTGTTCCACAAGATTACACAAGGATGAATATGACATGTTAAATAACACCAAAAATATATAGGGGCTGATAGGCTAGAATGTAAGTCATAATGTAAAATATAAGATGACTAAAAGTTTAGAAAATTGTGTAGTCTAAAATATAAACCACAATATAAACCCAAATGTTACCTTGTTTGAAAGCTATTGTCTCAATATCTTACATCAGTTTCAGTAAATATAGTATGAACATGTAAAAAGATTATTGCTGTGTAAGGGAAAAGGGTTTTATGTTGGTTATGTGGGAGTACTGTATATTGTATATATGAATTACTGTGATCTAAAACTTTTGTGAAGATAAGCTTAATAAGTAGGGGGAAAAAAGAAAAAGAAAGGACGGAGACACTAAGGAAAAGACGGAAGAAGTTGCCTTTCCAATTTGCATATGGGGCAACACTTATTGGAGCGATAGAAGGCAAAACATCAAAAACAAAGCTTTTGCATTTTTAAATTTTTTGATACCCCAATTTATTTTTACCTTAATTTTTCTAAATTAATATGTATTCTATATCTAACCTTTAAACTCATCACTATATTCCATTATTAATAAACCTGGCAATATATTCGGCTTCATTTTTGAAGAAGTTTTGGGTCACAGAGAGGTTCAACAATGGCAGGGGAGGAATACTGGTGTGGGATGTTATTGACAGGGGACACATGGTTGGCAGGGAGTTCTACAGGGCATATATCCAGAACACATAAAAATGCTTGGATATTTTCTTAGTGGTTACAATTAAAAACAACTGAGGGAGTGCTGAGTTCCTAGCCAGGGGAGCTCTATCACAGTCCCTAAAGGAACAGCAACAAACCCCCAAGTGCAACGGCAAAGACCAAAAAAGAAGGAAGGTCCAACAATGAGCCCTTGATACTAGTGACTACGCTTGTGAGCCTGTGCACCTGAAATAAGAACAAGGCCTAGAGCTGCAGGGTGCCTAAGAGTTACCTCCTGAGAGCCTCCATGTTGCTCAAATGTGGCCAGTCTCGAAGCCAAACTCAGCATGTAAATGCGTAGCCTTCCCCCAGTGGGGGACATGACCCCCAGGGATGAGCCTCCCTGGCACCAAGGGATTACTACCAAGTACCAGCTGATGGTGTAACTAGAAAATGACCTTGAATAAAAGGGTCAACTCAGACCAGCAGAATATCTCAGTCTACATATAATGTCAGGAGTTAGAAATGCTTTTTCACCTGAATAAAAGGGGGAAATGGAAAGGACAAATGAGTTTATATGGCTATGAGTATTCAAAAAGAGCCCGGAGGTTATCAGAAGGGTTGCCCTTATGCACACCTCAGCAGAGTCCCATAGACAGATAAAGTTGATACAACCCCAGGTATTGGTGCTTCTCAGGGCTACAAAGACCCACAGGTTCTATGATCATGGCAGATAGAGTTCAGTGCCATGTCATTTGGCCCTACTTTGGAGTTTGTATTTCTATGTGATGGAGCTGGACTCAGATGTGATCTTTGTCCACAAGCCTCTCCTGTTACTTTTAACAGATCTGTAGTTGGTGCTGGGGTTTAGTATATACCCAGGGGACCTGAATCTTTGGACTGATCATGTGATAGCCAGGCACTGAGCCTCAACAGACTTACAACTCCTACTCTCTGGTGTATTGGACTTACCCCACTCAGTTAGCATAGAGGTGAAGAAGGTCAACCACCACACCAGCAAGCCAGGAGTGCCTACAACTGAAAACAGGAGAATTGCATCCAGAATCCATGTGGAATCTAAGCCCCCTCTTGATATAGATGTGGAGTGGACACAACCAATCCAAGGTCCACAGGATGGAGGAATAGAATATGGATTAGAGTGGACTTACTGATATTCTATTCATGAACTATTGTGATTAGTAATCGAAGAAAATGTGGCATTGGTGTGGAGAAAGTAGCCATGGTGGCTGCTGGGGGTAGGGAGTGGGAGGAAGAGATGTGATGTGGGGGCATTTTTGGGAGTTGGAGTTGTCCTGGGTGGTGCTGCAGGGACAGTTACTGGACATTGTATGTCCTCCCATGGCCCAATGGGTGGACTGTGGGAGAGTGTGGGCTACAGTGTGGATCACTGACCATGAGGTGTAGCGGTGCTCAGAGATGTATTCACCAAATGCAATGAATGTCTCATGATGATGGAGGAGGTTGTTGTTATGGGGGAAGGAGTGAAGTGAGGGAGGTGGCGGATATATAGGGACCTCATATTTTTTTAATGTAACTTTAAAATAATAAAGACAAAAAAATAAAACTCCCCCCAAAAAGAGCCCAGGACCAGAAGTCTTCATAGGTGAATTCTACAAAAAATTCTAGAGAGAACTAACAACAATACTGCTTAAACTCTTTCAAAGAAAATGGAAGTGAAGGGAACATTGCCCAAATCATTTGTATCATGGCAACATCACCTTAATACCAAAGCCAAAAAAAGATGGCACAAGAAATGAAAACTATAGACCATTATCTCTAATGAACCTAGATGCTAAAATCCTCAACAAAATACTTGCTCATCTTATTCAAGGACATATCAAATGAATTATACACCATGACCAATTGGATTTCATCCAACTGCAAGGATGGTTCAACACAAGAAAATCAATCAATGAAATTGGAGGAACCACACTACTTACCTTTAAAACAGATTACAAATCTACAGTGGTCAAATCTAGTGGTCAAAATTGCTAATAGCAGAAGGATAGACAATTGACCAATGGAACTAAGATGAGAATTTTGATATAGATCATCACATATACAGTCAACTGATATTCAACAAGGCCACCAAGGCTTAATCAACTGGGAGAGAATGGCCTCTTCAAAAAATGGTGCTAGACTGGATATCCATGCCCAAAAGAATGAGAGAGGAACACCATCCTCACACCTTATACAAAAATTAACTCGAGATGAATCAAAGATATAAATATAAGCACGAAGACCATATAGATTTTGTAAGATAATGTAGGGAAGCATATATAAGATCTGGTTCCACCTCAAAATAAAAAATTTTGTACCACAATGTATTTTATCATGGAAGTGAATAAACAGCTTGTGTAATGGGAAAAAAAATTGGTAATCACCTATCCAATATTGACCTTATATCCAGAATATATACAGAAATCCTACATCTCAAAAAGAAAAAAGAAAAAAAAAAACCCTAGTAAATGAGCAACTGATTTGAATAGATACTTCTCAAAAGAAGAACACATATGGCTAACTAGCACATGAAAAGATGCGATTACTAGCTATTAGGAAACTGCAAATCCAAACTACAGTGAGATATCATCTTATACCAGTAGACTGGTGGCTATTAAAGAATCAGAGGACTACTAGTGTTAGAGAGGATGTGGAGGAATGAGAACCCTCACCACTCCTGGTAGGAATATAGAGTGGTGCAGCAATTGTGGAGGACAGTTTAGTAGTTCTTCAGGAAGCTAACTACAGAACTACCATATGATTCAGTATTCCCAACTTCTGGGTATATATCCAGAAGAATTGAAAGCAGGGTGATGAACAGATATGCAAACCAATGTTCATGGCAGCATTATTCACTATTGCTAAAGTTTGAAAACAACCCAAATGTCCATCAACAGATGAATGGATAAGCAAACTCTGCTGTAAGAAGGAGAGCAATATTAACATATTAACATATTAACATTAATATTAGCATATTAACACGGATGAAACTTGAAGACCTTATGTTGAGGAAAGCAAGCCAGGCCCTGAAGATCAAATAGCACATGAGCTCACTGATATGAAATAAATAAATTGAGCAGACACACAGAGACAGAGTCTGGAAAATAGGTTTACAGGGAACAGAAAGGGTTTAGAGGTTGTGAGCCAATGTGCATATGGGCAAAATCTATGAAAAGGTAGAAAGGTGTAGTTGTGCAGTGGATGGACATGAGAGTGGTGCAATGATGTTATTGGGTTGGGTGGATCTGGAGTGTGAATGGGTAGGATGGGGGTAATTTTGACTGTTGAAGGAACTGGCAGGGAGGGGTGGGTGAGGGAGAAGGTGAACTCCGGGGATTAGCAGGTATGTGGTTGAAAGTACAACACTGAGAATGTTCTTTTAGGAAATAAGAGTATGGTTACTGGATTACGGAGTCAAATGTATGGGGTATGTAGGACAGGGCATACCTGGGAAAGGCTTCTAGCGACTGCAAATGATCATCTTGTCACAGGGTGTTGTATCACTGGGTAAATGTCCAGTTGTTGGACTTACATTCTAGGGAGTCCTGCTAAGTTCTCAAAGCAAGGAACAAAGTCTCTTAAGAGCATAGGCTGGGAAACGGACTTGGCCCAGTGGTTAGGGCGTCCGTCTACCACATGGGAGGTCTGCGGTTCAAACCCCGGGCCTCCTTGACCCATGTGGAGCTGGCCCATGAGCAGTGCTGATACGTGCAAGGAGTGCCCTGCCACGCAGGGGTGCCCCCCGCATAGGGGAGCCCCATGTGCAAGGAGTGCACCCCGTAAGGAGAGCCGCCCAGCGCGAAAGAAAGTGCAGCCTGCCCAGGAATGGCGCCGCCCACACTTCCCGTGCCACTTACGACAAGAGAAGCAAAGAAACAAGATGCAGCAAATAGACATAGAGAACAGACAACTGGGGAAGGGGGGAATTAAATAAATAAATAAATAAATCTTTAAAAATAAAAAAGAGCATAGGCTATGCCTAATAGGGGAGGACAGACCAGTATATCAAGCCCTCAATGTAGTTGCAAGTTACTATGGATCTTGTTTTTCAATGGGTGGTGGTTGCTGTGGGTTCTAAAGGGGAGGGGGGAGGAGGAATAGAATTGATGGAACATGGCATGTTTAGGGATATTGGAATTATTCTACTTTATCTTGTAATGATGGACCCAGACCATGTTAAATTTCATCAAATTTATATTGAGAGTTTGGTCCAAAATTTAAACCATAATGTAAATCATTGACCATGGTTAGTAGCAATGCTTCAATATTTGTACATCAATTTTAACAAATGTACTGCATTTGTTAATAACACATAAAATGTTATTAATAGGTGAAAGGGGAAAGGGAAAGATCTTGGGTATATGTGAATCCCTTATATTCTGTATGTGACTTTTCTGTAACCTAAAGTTTCTTTGAAGTTAAAATGGAAAAATAAGGCACCATGGGAATATGTGGAATAAAACATCACTATATATATGACTATAGATCTTACAGTGATGAAAGACACAATGTCAATTTTTTTAATTTTTAAAAAATATTCTTAATTTCAGTTTTTAAAAATGTTTTTAACTGTTATTTTGAAAACTATCATTATTTCACTTTCTTATTAATTTTATTTGCTTATTTTGTTGGCTTCATTTTCAAAGAATTTTGGATCACAGAAAGGTTACAACTGTGGCAGGTGACGATCATTTGTGTGGGGTGTCAGTGATGGGGATGCATGTGAGGAGGTTCTTCTGGGGTATACTTATAAAGCATGAATGTGTTCAAGTGTTCATGGGGCATGGTCATGGTGGGTGAAGATCCACACAATAACCCAAAGAATATGGAATTCCCATTCTGGGGAGCTCTGACACATTCACTAATGGGATGGCATGTATCCTGCAAGAATGGGGGCAGAGTCTAAGGAAACAGGGTGGAACATTGATGGGCCCTTGATATTGATGACTCTATTTATTTAACCTTTTCTTCTGAAATTGAAACTTTTTTTTAATTATTTTTTTATTTATTTTTTAAATTACATTTTAAAAAAATATGAGGTCCCATTCAACCCCACTGCCCCCACCCCCACTCCCCCCACAGCAACTCTCTCTCCCATCATCATGACACATCCATTGCACCTGGTAAGTTCATCTCTGAGCATCACTGCACCCCATAGTCAATGGTCCACATCATAGCCCAGACTCTCTCACGTTCCATCCAGTGGGCCCTGGGGGGGTCTACAGTGTCCCGTAATTGTCCGTGAAGCACTATCCAGGACAACTCCACATCCCAAAAACGCCTCCACATCTCATCTCTTCCTCCCGTTCCCCACACCCAGCAGCCCCCATGGCTACCGTTCCCACACCCATTCCACATTTTCTCTGTGGACATTGGATTGGTTGTGTCCATTGCACACCTATGTCAAATGAGGGCTTAGATTCCACATGGGTACTGGATGCACTCCTCTCGCTTCTAGTTGTAGACACTCTAGGCTCCATGTTGTGGTGGTTGACCTTCTTCAACTCCATGTTAGCTGAGTGGAGTAAGTCCAATAAATCAAAGTGTAGGAGCTGAAGTCTGTTGAGGCTCTGGGCCTGGGTGTCATATTATCAGTCCAGAGATTCAAATCCCCTACATATATCTTAAACCCAGCACCAACTACAATTCCAATAAAGTAGCATGCAAGTCTTGTGAAAAGAGATCCCCTCTGAGTCCAATTCCATCACGCAGAAACACCAGCTCCAAAGAAGGGCCATCTGTCATGGCAGTGAACCCCTTCTGCCATGACCATAGAACCCGTGGGTCTCTTTATCCCTCAAAAGAACCAATACCGGGGGTTGTATCTACCTTATCTGTCTCTTAGACTCTGTTCAGTTGTACATAGGGGTATTCCTTCTGACAACCTCCAGACTCTTTTTTTTTTTTAATATTTATTTATTATTATTTTTTTAATTACATTAAAAAAAATATATGAGGTCCCATTCAACCCCACCGCCCCCGCCCCCCACTCCCCCCACAGCAACACTCTCTCCCATCATCGTGATACATCCATTGCACCTGGTAAGTTCATCTCTGAAAATCATTGCACCCCATAGTCAATGGTCCACATCATAGCCCAGACTCTCTCACGTTCCATCCAGTGGGCCCTGGGGGGATCTACAGTGTCCCGTAATTGTCCGTGAAGCACTATCCAGGACAACTCCACTTCCCGAAAACGTCTCCACACCTCATCTCTTCCTCCCGTTCCCCACACCCAGCAGCCCCCATGGCTACCGTTCCCACACCCATTCCACATTTTCTCTGTGGACATTGGATTGTTTGTGTCCATTGCACACCTATGTCAAGTGAGGGCTTAGATTCCACATGGGTACTGGATGCACTCTTCCCGCTTCTAGTTGTAGACACTCTAGGCTCCATGTTGTGGTGGTTGACCTTCTTCAACTCCATGTTAGCTGAGTGGAGTAAGTCCAATAAGTCAAAGTGTAGGAGCTGAAGTCTGTTGAGGCTCTGGGCCTGGGTGTCATATTATCAGTCCAGAGATTCAAATTCCCTACATATATCTTAAACTCAGCACCAACTACAATTCCAATAAAGTAGCATGCAAGTCTTGTGAAGAGATCCCCTCTGAGTCCATTTCCATCACACAGAAACACCAGCTCCAAAGAAGGGCCATCTGTCATGGCAGTGAACCCCTTCTGCCATGACCATAGAACCCGTGGGTCTCTTTATCCCTCAAAAGAACCAATACCTGGGGTTGTATCCACCCTATCTGTCTCTTAGACTCTGTTCAGTTGTACATAGGGGTATTCCTTCTGACAACCTCCAGACTCTTTTTTAGAGACTCACAGCCTTATAATCTCATTTCTCCTTTACCTTTCCCCCTTGCATTAGGTCAAATTGCTTCCCGAAGTCATGTTATTATATGTAGACAGGTATATTCTGCTGTTCCACATTGAATCTTTAATTCAAGGTCATTTTCTAGTTGCTTCTTCAGCTGGTATGTGGTAGTGATCCCTCGGTGCCAGGGAGGCTCATCCCCGGGTGTCGTGTCCCACGCTGGGGGGAATGCATCACATCTACACGCTGAGTTTGGCTGTGAGAGTGGCCACATTTGAGTAACATGAAGGCTCTCAGGAGGAAACCCCCAGGCACAATGCTACTCTAGGCCTCGTTCTTATTGCAGGTGCATAGGCTCAAAAGTGTAGCCATTAGTATCAAGAGCCCACTGTTGGGCCCTCCTTCCTTCCTGGTTCTTGCCGTTGCACCTGGAGGATTGCCACTGCTCTCCCAGGGCCCACAACAGTGACCCCCCGGCCAGGAGCCCAGTACCCCCCCAGCTGTTGTTTTTAATTGTTTCCACTATGAGTATATATAGACATTACCATATACCCTGGGCATATGCCCTGTATAACTCCCTGTCAACCATATATATCCTGTCAATAACATCTCATATCAGTATTCCTCCGCTGCCATTGTTGAACCACTCTGTGATCCAAAACTTCCCGTAAAGTGAATCCCAACATAATGTCAGCTTCAGAAGAGTCTTAGATCACCAAAATTCATCTATACAATATACAGTATTTCCCCAGATCCACCATAAAACCTTTTCCCTTCCACAGCAATAATCTTTTAACTTATTCATATCATATTTCCTGAAACTGATGTACAGATTCCAAAACTATAGTTTTCAAACAAGGTAACATTTGTGCTTACTATGTGGTCCATACTTTAGGTTGTACAGTTTTCTAAATTTTTTAGTTATCCTATGTTTTGTCTTATGGTTTTCATTATTAGTCTGTCGTCCCCTATGTGTTTTTGGTGTAATATTAGCTGTTTTATATTCATCCTCGTGTACTCTCACATAACTCCTCTTTTGCCCCCTTATTTACCTTTGTTCTATCCATTGCACGTCCATTTCCCCCTCCCCTTAGGGCCCACAATGCCTGCCAATCTAATGCCCTGGGAGCCGTCCTTTCTCACGAAAGATACAGTTCTCTTTATTCGACGGCATTAGTCTTCCCCAGGATATGGGTCCACCCCACCCAATGGTAGAACCCACCTTGGCAAAATGAGCCTTCAGCTATTCCCTCCGGAGTCCGTCCCGCATCAGACCATACCCCCTGAGCGTCCTAATCAGGTGACCCTCCTACTTATACTTTGATACGTTTTACTCAACATTTAGTTCTCAACGAACTTCTGGCACTCTCCCATGTTTGTATGTTTCCCCTCCCTCCCACCTATTTCTTGGACCATATTACCCCTCTTCCCATCCCCAGCCCCCCTCAAACCCAGAAAACCCCACACGAAGGTAACCCCTTGCCCCCATTTTGTCCCTTCTTTGTGCTCATACTTACCCCCAGCTCATCACAGATTCCACCCCTACAGACGTTAACTCACATCCTTCCTCCACCCCCCGATTTCCTGTAAGCCACTTTTCCAGACTCTAGCTCTCTGAGGCAGTTAACTTATTTCATATCATTGAGGTCATATAGTATTTGTCCTTCAATGCCTGGGTTGCTTCACTTAACATAAGATTCTCAAGGTTCATCCATGTTATCACGTGCGATTGTAGTGTATTGGTTCTTACAGCTGAGTAGTATTCCATTGTGTGTATATACCACATTTTATTGATCCACTCATCTGTTGATGGACTTTTGGATTGATTCCAACTTTTGGCTATGGTGAACAATGCTGCTATGAACATTGGTGTACATATATCGGTTTGTGTCCTTGTTTTCAGATCTGATGGGTATATACCCAGCAGTGGTATTGCTGGGTCATATGGCAAATCTATGGATAATTTTTTTAGAAACTGCCAAACTGTCCTCCAGAATGGTTGGATCCTTCTGCATTCCCACCAGCAATGGATGAGTGTTCCCCTTTCTTCACATCCTCTCCAGCATTTGTATTCTACTGTTTTTTTCATGGCTGCCAATCTTATGGGAGTAAGATGGTATCTCATTGTAGTTTTGATTTGCATTTCCCTGATAGCTAGGGATTTGGAGCATTTTTTCATGTGCTTTTTAGCCATTTGTATTTCTTCTTTGGAGAAGTGTCTGTTTAAATCTTTTTCCCATTTTTTAAATGGGTTGTTTATCTTTTTCTTTTCGAGATATATGAGTTCTTTATATATGCAAGTTATAAGTCTCTTATCAGATATATGGTTGCCAAATATTTTCTCCCATTGTGTGGGTTCCCTTTTTACTTTCTTGACAAACTCCTTTGAGGTGCAGAAGGCTTTAATTTTGAGGTAGTCCCATTTATCTATTTGTTCTTTTGCTGCTCGTGCTTTTGGTGTGATATTCATGAAGCCATTTCCTATTACAAGGTCCTGTAGATGTTTCCCTACACTGCTTTCTAAGGTCTTTATGGTCTTGGCTCTTATATTTAGGTCTTTGATCCATCTTGAGTTGATCTTTGTATAAGGTGTGAGATGGTAATCCTCTTTCATTCTTCTACATATGGCTATCCAGTTCTCCAGGCACCATTTGTTGAATAGGCCATTCTCTCCCAGTTGAGAGGGTTTGGTGGCTTTATCGAATATTATATGGCTATATACATGAGGTTCTATATCTGAACTTTCAATTCGATTCCATTGGTCTGTGTGTATCTCCTTATGCCAGTACCATGCTGTTTTCACTACTGTAGCTTTGTAGTATGTTTTGAAGTCAGGAAGTGTGATTCCTCCTATTTCGTTTTTCTTTTTCAATATGTCTTTGGCTATTCAGGGCCTCTTTTTATTCCAAATAAATTTCATAGTTAGTTTTTCTAGTTCCTTAAAGAAGGCTGTTTTGGTTTTTATTGGGATTGCATTGAATGTGTAGATCATTTTTGGTAGGATAGACATCTTAATAATATTCAGTCTTCCTATCCATGAACAGGGAATATTCTTCCATTTATTTAGGTCTTCTTTGATTTCCTTGAACAATCTTGTATAGTTCTCGATGTATAAGTTTTTTACCTCTTTAAATTTATTCCTAAGTATTTGATTTTTTTATTTACTATTGTGAATGGTATTTGTTTCTTGATTTCCTCCTGATCTTGCTCATTATTGGTGTACAGAAATGCTACTGATTTTTGCGCATTGATCTTATAACCTGCGACTTTGCTAAACTCATTTATGAGTTCTAGGAGCTTTGTTGAAGATCTCTCAGGGTTTTCTATATATAGGATCATGTCATCTGCAAATAATGAAATTTTTACTTCTTCCCTTCCAATTTGAATGCCTTTTATATCTGGTTCTTGTCTCAGTGCTCGAGCCAGTACTTCCAAGACAATGTTAAATAGGAGCGGAGACAATGGGCATCCTTGTCTTGTTCCTGATTTTAGAGGGAAGGATTTCAGGATTTCGCCATTGTAAACAATGTTGGCTTTAGGTTTTTCATATATACTCTTTATCATGTTCAAAAAGTTTCCTTGTATTCCGATCTTTTGGAGTGTTTTTATCAGGAAGGGGTGCTGTATTTTGTCAAATGCCTTTTCTGCATCTATAGATATAATCATGTGGTTTTTTTCTCTCAATCTGTTTATATGGTGTATTACATTGATTGATTTTCTTATGTTGAACCATCCTTGCATACCTGGGATAAATCCCACTTGGTCATGGTGTATAATTCGTTTAATGTGTTGTTGTATACGATTAGCAAGTATTTTGTTAAGTATTTTTGCGTCTAGGTTCATTAGAGAAATTGGTCTGTAATTTTCCTTTCTTGTGGTGTCTTTGTTTGGCTTTGGTACTAGGGTAATGTTGGCATCATAGAAGGAATTAGGCAGTGTTCCTTCTGTTTCGATTTTTTGGAATAGTTTCAACAGGATTGGTGTTAGTTCTTTCCGGAATGTTTTGTAGAATTCACCTGTGAAGCCGTCTGGCCCTGGGCTCTTCTTAGTTGGGAGATTTTTAATGACTGATTCTATCTCTTTGCTTGTGATTGGTTTGTTAAGATCATCAATTTCTTCTTTCGTCAGTATGGGCTGCTTATGTATTTCTAGGAATTTGTCCATTTCCTCTAAATTGTCATTTTTGTTGGAATATAGTTTTTCAAAGTATCCTCTTATGATAGTCTTTATTTCTGTGGGGTCAGTGGTGATATCACCTTTCTCATTTCTTATTTTCTGTATTTGCATCTTTTCTCTTTTTTTCTTTGTTAGTCTCGCTAAAGGTTTGTCAATTTTGTTGATCTTCTCAAAAAACCAGCTCTTGGTCTTGTTTATTTTTTCAAGTGCTTTCTTATTTTCTATTTCATTTAGTTATGCTCTTATCTTTGTTATTTCCTTCCTTCTTCTTCCTGTTGGGTTACTTTGTTGTTGTTTTTCTAATTCCTTCAAATGTGCAGTTAATTCTTCGATTTCTGCTCTTTCTTCTTTTTTGATATATGAATTTATGGCTATAAATTTCCCTCTCAGTACCGCTTTTGCTGCGTCCCATAAATTTTGGTATGTTGTGTTATCATTATCATTTGTTTCAAGGTAGTCATTGATTTCTTTTTAGATTTCCTCTTTGACCCACTGTTTTTCTAAGAGTGTGCTGTTTAATTTCCAAATTGTGGTGTGAAATCTGGGCCTCTGTCCCTTGCAAATTTCCAGCTTCACTCCACTGTGGTCAGAGATATTGTTTTGTATGATTTCGATCTTTCTGAATTCATTAAGCCTTTCTTTGTGGCCTAGCATATGGTCTATCTTGGAGAATGATCCATGCGCACTTGAGAAAAATGTATATCGTGCTGTGTTTGGGTGTAATGATCTATATATGTCTATTAGATCCAGCTCCTCTAATATACTGTTCAAATGGTTTGTTTCTTTAGTGATTCTCTTTTGAGATGTTCTGTCCAGAGTTGATAGTGGTGTATTAAAATCCCCCACTATAATTGTAGATGCATCTATTCTTTCACTTAGTTTTTCCAGCGTTTGCCTCACATATTTAGAGGCGCCCTTGTTAGGAGCATAAATATTTCTTATTGTTCGATCTTCTTGACAAATTGTCCCTTTCACTAAAATATAGTATCCTTCTTTGTCTCTCACAATTGTTTCGCATTTAAAGTCTATTTTGTCTGATATTAATATAGCTACTCCTGCCTTTTTTTGGTTGTTGTTTGCTTGTATGATTGTTTTCCAGCCATTCACTTTCAACCTCCATGAGTCTCTGGATCTAAGATGTGTCTCTTGTAGGCAGGATATAGATGGGTCATATTTCCTTATCCAGTGTCCCAGTCTGAATCTTTTGATAGGTGAGTTTAATCCGTTGACATTCAGTGTTATTACGTTTACAGAGTTATTTATGGTAGCCATATTTTGGTTGGATTTGTGTTTGTTATATTTTGTTTGTATTATTTTATTTTCCCCTTCTATTTTTGTCTTTCTTGTTGCTTTTACACTCTCCTCCATCTCTGACTGTCCTGTTTTTTCCTTTCTTCCTGCAGAATTCCCTTAAGAATTTCTTGAAGGGGAGGTTTCTTGTTAATATACTCTTTCAGTTTCTGTTTATCTGTGAATATTTTGAACTCTCCATCATTTTTGAATGCTAGTTTAGCTGGATAGAGTATTCTTGGTTGGAGATTTTTTTCCTTTAGTACCTTGACTATATCATACCACTGCCTTCTTGCCTCCATCGTTTCAGATGAGAAATCAGCACTTAATCTTATGGAGTTTCCCTTGTATGTGATGGTTTTCTTTTCTCTTGCTGCTTTTAGAATTTTTTGTCTTGAGTATTGGATAATTTGACAAGTATATGTCTTGGGGTGGGCCTGTTGGGGTTTATGACCAGTGGAGTGCGCTGTGCTTCTTGGATATGTACATCTGTCTCTTTCAGTAGATTTGGGAAGTTTTCATTCATTATTTCCTGCAACACTCCTTCTGACCCCTTTCCCTTCTCTTCTCCTTCTGGAATGCCTATAATACGTATGTTTGAGTGTTTTGCGTTATCATTCAGGTCCCTAAGTCCTATCTGGATTTTTTCTACCTTTTTATTGACCACTTCTACTATCTGTTTGATTTCCAATGCACTGTCTTCCACATCACTAATTCTCTGCTCTGCCTCTTCTAGTCTGCTGATATTTGCTGCAAGTGTATTTTTGATTTCTTGAATTGTGGTGTTCATTTCCATCATATCTGTTATTTTTTTGCGCATGTCTGCAATTTCCCCTCCAAGTGTTGTCTTCACGCTGTTTACCTCTTTCATTACTTCATCAAATTTGTCGGTGATAAATGTTCTGAGATCTTTCATTGCTTGTGCGAAGTCCTGCCCCCCTTCCTGATTTTCAGTTTGTTGATTGGATTCAGCCATGTTTTCCTGATTACTGGTTTGGTTTGTAGATTTTTGTTGCTGTCTTGTCAACATTTTTTCTTGACGGGTTTAATCAGTTCCTTAGCTTCTTTGTCTAGTCTTGGAGATTAATTAGCTGTTGTTTTTGCGTAAGTGTTATATCTTCTCTTTGTCACTTTGTTCTTCTTATTCCAATTTCTTATTGCTAGTTAAGCTCACTTTAAAGGAAAGTATTAGTGCTGGGGAAAGTCAATTGTGTAAGGAAGGAAAAAGTGTGAAGTAGTATTGGTGATATATGTTTACAAAGCAACAATATGAGTTCTGGGAGGATGGAGGTTAGATCATGTAAATTGTGTAGAGTTATAGTAGTAGGAAAGTACCTATAATGAGGTAGACGACTGAATATGGGAGGAATGTGGTACATACTAAGAGGCTATTGTTTTCGTGAGAGAGGGAAAGAGAAAAGAAAGGTAATAATTTCAGGGATGAATACCAGATGGAAAACTAAACAAAGGTATTAGAAATTAAGAGTTAGACACTTTGTGGATCAAAGAAAGGGAGATGGAATATAGGAGAGATAGCAGATGGTGGAGGATATCAAGTTGTAGGGGAAAGGGGATAGTGTAGATAGGCTAAATCTATTCACAGAGAAATGAGGCAGTGGAGGGTGAGGAAACCCAGCAAATGTGAGGTATTTCCTGTAGGACCTATTGTATTGTTAAGGTAAAATAGTATAAGAAGAATATTGGGGACAAGAAAGAGAGGATTGAAAAAAAAAAAAAAGAACAAGAACAACAACAACAAAAAAAAACCAAAAAAAAAAACCCAAAGAACAGAAACCCCGCCGCCAGGCTCGGCTGGGCTCAGCTGGGCTCCGGTCCCCCTCCCGCCGCCCGCTGCAGCTCAGCTGGGCTCGGCTGGGCTCGGGTCCCCCGCCTGCCGCCCGCCGCGGCTCGGCTGGGCTCAGCTTTCCCGCCTGCCGCCCAGTGCGGCGCAGCGCAACTCGGCTCTCCCGCTCGCCGCCCAGTGCAGCGCGGCTGGCCTCGGCCGAGCTCAGCTGGGCTTGGCCCCCCCGCCCGCCGCGGCTCAGCCGGGCTCGGCCGGACTCGGCTTCCCCGCCCACCGCCTGCCGCCGCGGCGCAGCGCGGCTCAGCTCTCCCGCCCGCCGCCCGCCAGGGTGCTAGCTGCCTCGGCTCCGCCTACCCAAGGAGGGAGTCCTCCACACATAGCTGGGATCTCCGTGTATATTTCACAGATGGATCCTCTCTGTTACCTTCCCTCCAAATCGATGTCCAGACACCTCCGGACCAGGAAAAATCCCGAAACAGCCGGTCCCAAAGAGTCTCCGACGCCTCCCAGCCGATTCCCCCCAGGAGCTAGTAACCGGGAAGTTCACTCAGCCGCCATCTTGCCTCCCCCTCCTGAAAAGTCCCAAATTATATCTTATAGACCAGTCCTTTCCGTTACCTTCCCACCAAATCGATGTCCAGACACTTCCTGCCCTGAAAAAATCCTGAAAAAGCCTGGTCCCGGAGAACCTCCAGCGGTGCCCAGCTGCCTCTTCCCAGGAGAGACGGCAAGGCAAGCTCACTCAGCCACCATCTTGCCGGAAGTCTCCCCCAGACTCTTTTTTAGAGACTCACAGCCTTATAATCTCATCTGAAATTGAAACTTATGCTAGTATTATATGTTGCCTATGATTTACCTCCTAAGAGCCTTCTTGTTGCTCAAATATGGACTTTCTCTAAGCCAAACACAGCATATAAATGCATTACCTTTCCCCCAGCATGGAACATGATTCCCCAGGGATGAGCCTCCTTGGCACCAAGGGATTGCTACCAAGTGTCAAGTGGAAATGCTATTAGAAAAAGACCTTGACCAAAAGGGAAAAAGGCTAATACAAATGAGTTTTATGACGCAGGGACTTCAAAGTGAGTCAGAAGGTTATTCCCGAGGTTACATTTATGCATGTCACAGAAGGCTCTCCTTGACTGCTACAGTAAATATTGCCTCAAATAGCAGGGCTCCTGACAGTCTAGATGTCTGTAAACAACTAGACACTATAGGCAGTGCAGACAGCACAGGCTTTTGACACACTGTCAGTGTGCTCTACTTTGGAATTTATGCTCTGCAATCTGACAGACTTGGACTCACTTGTGACCTCCCTACACATGGTGCTTCTGCCCCTTCTATTTAACCTATAATTAGTACTAAAGTTGATAGGCGTATGTCCAAGAGACATACTTTGGGCTATCTATGTGCCAGTTGGGCCCTGAATCTCAAAAGAGTTGCAACATTTACACTCCATATTGTTAGATTCACCCAGGACAACTAACAAGATGATGATGATGGACAACAAATATCCCAAGGAACAGAGAGCATCTGCAACTACAAGCAAGATAGTTCCATCCATCTTTCCCATGGGATCTAAGCCCCCTGTCCATAGAGGTGGAGTGGACATCACCTTCCTAGAATCTTCAGGATTGGGGAATGAAAGATGGACTAGATGCCCCCATAAAACACCTTAAACCAGTAACACTTCCTTATTATATTTTCTGAAGAGTTTTCTCAACATCATAGTTTCAACCACATATCTGACAATCTCTCATGTGCACCTGCTCTCCCAACCCTCCCCCAATTCCTAGGACCAGCCGACCTATCCTCCCAACCCTACCCCCGCTCAAGCCTGCAATGTGCAAGCCAATAGTATCCCTATACACTCATCTTATTCCTTCACTGCACAACTACTTACCTCCACTTTATCATAGATTTTGCCTGTGTGGGCATTAGTTCACAATTTACCTCTCTCCCCTATTTCCTATAATCTTATCTTCCAGTCTCTAGCTCTCTGAGAAAGCTTAATTTGCTTAATTCATATCAGAAAGGTAATTTATTATTTGTCCTTTAAAGCCTGGTTTGCTTCACTCAACATAAGGTCATCAAGATTCATTCATGCTATCCCATATGTTAGTACTGCATTCCATCTTACAGCTGAGTAATATTCCTTTGTATATATATACCACGTTGTTTATCCATTCATCTGTTGAGGGGCATTTGGGTTGATTCCAACTTTTGGCAATAGTGAATAGTGTCACTATGAATATTGTGTGCATATATTGGTTCAAGTTCTTATTTTTGGTTCTTCTGGGTACATACCCAACAGTGGAATTGCTTGGTCATATGGAAAATCTATTGCTAGTTTTTTGAGAAACACTAAACTGTCCTCCAGAATGGCTGGATCCTTCTACATTCCCACCAGCAGTGGATGAGTGTTCCCATTCCTCCACATCCTCTCCAATGGCTGTAATCCTTTGTTTAATAGCCACCAGTCTAATTGGCATAAGATGGTATATCATTGTCATTTAATTTGCATTTCCCTATTTGCTAGTGATTTTCACCATCTTTTTATGTGCTTTATAGCCATTTGTATTGCTCCTTTGGAGAGATGTCTGTTCAAATCTCTTGCCTATTTTTTGAATGGTTTGTCTTTTTATTTTCAAGATAGAGGATTTTTTAATATGTGATGGATATTAGGTTCTGAGCCTCAGCAGAGTTATAACACCCACTCTTGTTCATTGGACTTAGCCCGCTCAGCTAACAGGGAGGTGGGGATAGTCAACCACCAAACCAGGGAACATAGTGTATCTGCAACTGCAGGCATGAGAATTCCATTCATCATCCTTGTGGGATTTAAGCTCCCTCTTGGGTTAAAGGTGGAGTGAACATCACCCTCCCAGGGTCCTCAGGACAGAGGAATAAAATATGGATTAGAGTGAACTTACTGGTAGTCTACTATAGAAATAGTGTGACACTAGCAATTAAAGAAACTGTATCATTCATGTGGAGACAGTGGCCACAGGAACTGCTGATGGCAG
Organism: Dasypus novemcinctus; assembly: GCF_030445035.2. Classification (NCBI taxonomy): domain Eukaryota; kingdom Metazoa; phylum Chordata; class Mammalia; order Cingulata; family Dasypodidae; genus Dasypus; species Dasypus novemcinctus. The sequence continues at coordinate 1,333,750 of NW_026688145.1, forward strand.
GGAGAGGGAAGAAGAGGTGTGATATGGGGTATTTTCAGTACTGGGAGTTGTCCTGTATGATATTACAGGAACAGATGCAGGACATTATATACCCTGCCATAATCCACTGAATGAATTGGAAAAGAGTGTAAACTACAATGTAAACTAAAATCCACACTGTGCAGCAGTGCTCCAAAGTGTATTCATCAAATGCAATGAATGTGCCACATGGATGAAAGAGTTCAGGGATGTGGGAGGAGTGTGTGTTTGTGGGGGATGGGCAGTGGGGGTATATGGGATCCTCTTATATTTTTAATGTAACATTTTTTATGATATGTATCTTCAAAAAGTAAATTTTAAAAATCTATTTAAAAATAGAAAGATGGCCTAGAGTAGGCTCACTGTTATTCTACTATACTTATTATTCTAGCAATGAAATAACTTTTATCATTGATGTAGAGGCAGTGACCACTGGAGGTTCTGTGGTGAAGGAGAGGGAAATACATGTGTAATATGGGTGCATTTTCAGGATATTGGAATTGTCCTGAATAACATTGCAATGACAGATACTGGTCATTATATATACTGTCATAACTTAAAAACTTGTGTTACAGAAAGTGTTAACTATAATGTAAAATATAATCCACATTTTATGGCAATATTCCAATACGCGTTCATCAATTGTAGCAAATGTACCACAATAATGAAGTATGGTGTTAATGTGAGAAAGTGTGGGAGGGGTAGGGAGAGAGGCATATGGGAATTCTCTATATTTTACATGTAAAATTTAAGTATCTTTACAATTTTTTAATGTATATAATATGAAATTTTTAAATTTAAAAACTTTTAAAAATTTAGCCTGACTCTCTTGGGGAGTGGATGTAGTTTATTGGCTGAGAACCTACTTCCCATGTATGAGGTCTTTGTTCAATCCCTAGCACCTCCTTAAAAATGCTAAAAATAAGTGAGTCTGTTGTAGTCCGCAAATAGATGCTCATATTTTTTTCCTGTCATTCTGTATCTTTTGATTGAGGAGCTCAATTAACATTCAATTTTGTTACTGTAAAGGCATTACTCACCTTGTACACTTTATCCCTTGGCTTTCTGTTTCCATATCTTACTCTTTTTTGTCTTTTGACTATTCCAGTATTTATTATATTCATTACAATCCTTCACATCATTAGTCATATTTTCCTTCAACTTCTTGAACTGATTAAAGAGATTTGTATGAGCATCATTGATTAGTCTTCTTTACTCCTATATTTCATCTCAATTCTTGGTTTGTTCCTTTGCTTGATTTTATCATTCTGTTTCTTAGTATGTCTCATTATTTTTTGTTGGTATCTATGCATTTGATTGTGGTGGTGATTTTACTCTGTTCATCAATTTCTTTCTCTTGCCTAGTGTTTTTCTTTGTTTTTGATTTTAGAATACAATGATATTTTTTGATCACATACCGGTGAGCCCACTGCCAGAAATAAAATAAAGAACATATCAGTCACTGAAAAAGCTGTTTCCTCAAGACTCTTCATAATACATGCCACCATCTGCCACTGGTCTCAAACTATAGATAAGATTGCATTTCCTAAAATTTTCATATGAATGACATCATACAGTGTTTATTCTGTCAGGATTATATTCACTTAGAATAATGATTTTAAGGCTCATACATGCTGTGTCATGTATCAATAGTTCATTCTTGTTTCTGAGGAGTATTTTCTTGTGTGGATATACTGCATTTTGTTTATTCCCTAAAGATATCTAGGTTGTTTCCACATTTTGTTACTGTGAGTAAAGCTGTTATGAACTGTTTTCTCTGGGTAGACATGTTTTCATTTCATACCTAAAGTGTTATGCTTGGTTATGTGATAGGAGTACATTTAATTATTAAAGCAGTTGCATCATTTTATTACTAGGATAAGGGTATGAGAGTTCCTTCACATCTTCAATACTTTTATTCTCAGTCATTTTATCAGCATCCTAATGAGTGCAGTCACCTCTCATTGTGGTTTTAATTTTCATTTTCTTTATAATCAGTCATGCTGAGCATATTTCCACATCCCCATTGACCATTCTTTTGTAAAATATCTTTTTAAACCTTTTGTTCATTTTTAAACTGTGCATTTGTATTCTTACATTTGAATTGTGTCTTCATATATATTGTGGATAACTGTGTTGGCATCTAAATTTATTGCAGACTTTTTCTTCAATTCTATAGTTAGTCTTTTAATTTCCTTAATTTTATCTTTTGAAGAGCAAAGCATTTTAACTTTGATAAATTCAATTTTACCAAGTTTTTCTTTTATGGTTTATGCTTTTTCTGTATATCTAAGAGAATTTTCAAATCCAACACTGCAAAAAGATTTTATCATTTGTTTTCTTCAAGATGTCTTATACTTTTAACATTTACATTTGGGTCTCTACTGCATTTCAAGTTAATCTTTGTGTATAAGGTGAAGTAAAGGCTGATGTTCATTTCTCCATATGGATATATATTTGTTTCTGCACCATTATGAAATGATGCTCCTTTTCCCAGTAAATTGTTTCACACCTTTGTTGAAAATCAATTTACCGTAAAAGTGTGATTCAATTTCTGAACTATTGATCTATATGTCTACTCCTTCACCAAAACCATAATGTCTTTTTATTAATTTAGCTCTATAGTAAATCTTTGAATCAGGTCATATATGTCCTTTAAATTTGTTCTTTTTATATTTTTTAATAATTTTTTTCATTTATTGAAATATATCACTCATACATAATAAATGTATAGTTGTGAACTTAAAAAACAAACATATATAACATCAAACATATATAACATCTCACCCTACCACCAATAACTTGCATTGTTTTTAAACCATTTTAACTAATGATTAAAGGCACTGTCAAAAATTTCCCCCATAAATCCAATTATTATCTTTATATCATTTATATATGAACATACATAAACAATTAAGTGTATAGTAAAAGTTGTGAACTTACAAAGCAAACATGCATAACATCATACAGGGGTCCCATACATCAATCCTCCACCAACATCTTGTATTGTCATGAGACATTTGTTACAAACTATGAAAGAACATTGTCCAAATCTTACTACTAATCATAGTCCTTATCTTACATTTGGTGTGTTTTCCCCCAGCTGACCCTATTATTACTTTCTAAATATATTTTTTTGTGACAGATGTAGTAAACTTATAAAACAATCATGCACATGTGCAGAATTCCCAAACAACACCCCTCCATCAACACACCACAATGTGGTGTGTCATTTGTTACAGATAAGATAATATCATCTGATTGTTACCATGTCCATAGTGTACATTTGACTCATATTTTCCTTACTGCCTCACTATCAACACAGTACATCTTTTGCATAGATGTAAGAATATTATATTATTACTACTAACCACAGTTCATAGGTCACTCCAGCTATATTTTCCCCAGCTTCCCACATTCCCAACACCCTGCAGTAGTGATAAACACTTGCTCTAGCTAACAAAGGACATTCTTCCATATATACCATCAACCACAATTCTCACCCACCTCTTGGTTTATGGTACTATTCAGTTCCTAAATTATTCTCAGCCATCCTGTCAATTGGAATTTACATAACTATACTACCATTTTCAGTCACATCCCCATTTATAAACTAGCTTTACTATGTGTTACCATCCACTCTATACATTTCCACAATTTTACAGTAAAGCTAATTAAAACTTCTACATACATTACATCAATAGTGCACTCAGTCCTTCTCTTATCTCCTTTAAGAATTCACCAACTACCACCAGGTCTTGAAGATATTTTCCAATAATTTCTTCTAAAAGTTTTATGGTTCTTGCTTTTATTTTATTTTTTATACTTTTTCAGTTAGTTTTTGGATAAGGTGTGAGATAGGGGTCCTCTTTCCTTCTTTCAGCACCATTTGTTGAATGGATTGTTCTGCCCAAGTTGTGTGACTTTGACAGGCTAGCCAAAAATCACTAGACCATACTGGTGAGGGTCCAATTCTGAATGATAAATTTGGTTTCATTGGTCTATTGTGTCTGTCTTTAGGCCAGTACCATGTTGTTTTTACCACTCTAGGTAGGTATTATGATTTAAAGACTGGAGGTGAGGGTTCATTTTTCCTTTTTATGATGTTTCTGGATATTCAAGACCCCTTACCCTTGCAAATAAATTTGATGATCATGTTTTTAATTTTTTCCTTAATACTGGTGGAATTTTTATTGGGATTGCATTAAATCTTTATATCGATTTGAGTAGAATTAATATCTTAATGATATTTAGTCTTCCAATCCATGAGCATGCAATGTTTTTCCAGTTATTTAGGGCTTTTTTGATTTGTTTTAACATTGAGTTGCAGTTTTCTGAACACAAGGCCTTTACATCATTGGTTAAGTTTATTTCAAACTATTTGAGTTTTATCTATCATATTTTATTTTCACCACTCTTTTGACAGTTATTTTTATTGATATAATCTTCATTTCTAGACTCTCTTCCAGACCCCTCTCTCCTGTCTTTTCTTTTCAGGCTCTAGCACACCCATTAGTATTTCCTGAAAATCTGGCCTCTTGCTTAGAAATTCTCTCAGTTTCTGTTTATCTGTGAATATTCTAATTTGACCCTCATTTTTGAAAGACAGTCATGCTGGATATAAGATTCTTGGCTGGAAATTTTTCTCTTGTAGTATCTTAAATATATCAGACCACTGTCTTCTTGCCTCCATAGTTTCTGGTGAGAAATCAGCACTTGATCTTATTGGGTATCCCTTGTATGTTATGTATTGTTTTTCTCTTGCTGCTCTCAGAATTCTCGGTCTTTGGCCTTTGACATTCTGATGAATATGTGTCTTGGAGTTGGTCTATTTGGATTTTTTCAGGTGGGAGTACATTGTGCTTCTTGGACAGGGATACGTATGTCCTTCAATAGGTTTGGGAAATTTTCTACCATTATTTCTTTAAATATTCCTTCTGCCTCTTTTCCCTTCTCTTCTCCTTCTGGGACACCCATGACACATATGTTTGCATGTCTTTTGCTGTCATTTAGTTCCCTGAGACTTTGTTCATTTTTTTCCATTCTTTTCTTCATCTCTTCTTTTGTATGTTCACTTTCAGAGGCCATTTGTACAAGTTTATCAATCCTTTCTCTGTCTCCTCAAATCTATTATATGATTCCAAAGTTTTAAAAATTTCATTTATTGCATCTTTCATTCCCAAAAGATCTGATGTTTTTCTATGTACGCTTTCAAATTCTTCTTTGTGCTTATCCAATGTCTTCTTAATATACTTAATCTCTTTAGCCATCTCATTAAATTTATTAAGGAAATTTCTTTGAACATCTATAATTAGTTGTCTCAATTCCTTTATGTCATCTGGAGGCTTATCTTCTTCCTTTAATTGGGCCATAGCTTCCTATTTCTTGGTGTGCATTGCAATTTTTTCTTGGTGTCTTAGCATCTGGCTTACTAGAGTATTTTTTTTTTTTTGGGTGCAGTTTTTCTCTATAGTTTAGGGCTTCCTATTGTTTCTCCCTTGCTGGTTATGCAGTAGGAGCCAAGCATGTCATTGGTGCTGTAAGCTGTGTAGGCACAAGCTACGCTCATTGCACTGGGGACCAATGACGCTTCTCTCAACTTTCTCCTCTGCCAGGGGTAGGGACAAAGTCACAGCTATGTGGAGTAATCCACATGCAGGCCTAGACTGTAGTTGTCCAGAGAGGCTGATGGGAATTCACATCATTTTCTCCCCTCCCTAGGACAGGGATGGATCTGCAGGTGTGGGCAGCAATTATAAACACTGTGGGTCCTAAGATGACCACACTTGCCCTGGTAGACTTCTGATTTTCAGTCTATGCCAGCCAAAGTTCCTGCAGTTACCTGTATAGGCTGGTGCAGGGCTCCTCAGCCTCCTCCCTGCCAGAGGTGGGGCTGAAGCCTCCCGGGCTGCAGGTTGATCTGTGTGGAAGAATCTGTCATCCCGGTTTCCCCTGAGGCTGGGAGCAGGGTCAGAATGGTGGCTACTGGCCTCTTTCTGACTTGGGCTGGTTCTACCCCTAGCTGTTCCCAGGATTATCTTTTAGCCCGCCAAGTCTACCAATTAGAAGCTGAAAATCAGCAGCCAACCATCTCCTCCTCCCCTGTTTCTGAGAAATGGAGCTTCCAATTCCCGTCACAGGCAACTCCTGTGGTGGCTTCCAGAGTAGGAAAATCACCAGTCTCCACGGCTTGGCCAGTAATTTCCCAAAGAGGCTGGTAAAGGTCCCTGCAGCTTCCTCCCTGCTGGAGGTGACACTGGCGCCTAGACTAGATCTGCAATATGATCTGGATGGGAAGAAACTGGCCCCCACCAGTACTGGGATTTTCAGTCTGCCCCACTTCCCTTCAAGCCAGGCACAGAGTTAAGATGGTGGCTCCCAGCCTCTTTCTGATCTGGACAGACTCAAACCGTAGCTGTTCTTAGGATCATACTGTAGCCCACTGAATTTCCTTGTCATAGCTGAAATTGGTGCCCAACCATCTCTTCCTCCCCCATTTGGGGTAAGTGGAGCTTTCAATTCCAGCTGCAAAACAGCTCCTGAGGTGGCTTGTGCCTCCAGTGGAGGATGGGCACTGGCCTCCATGGCATGGAGCATTCTACTTATGAGTCTTCTCTGCAGATGGGCAGTCTCCTCCTTCCACTCCCCCAAGGACATTGCAGGATGCTCTTCTGGTCTCCTGGAGCCCCCAAACAGGTGCTTCAGCTAGCTCCAGAGAGCCCTGGGTGTTTTCTAACTGCCCTGTAGCAGGAGCTAACTCTAGGGGCTCCTTGCTCTGCTGCCATCTTGCTGGTTTCTCAAATTTGTTCTTTTTGAAATGCTTTTAAACATTCTAGGTCATTTTTATTTCCACAAAAATTTTAAATTCAGCTTAATCATCTTACCTATTTGGCCAAAAATTCTGCTAGAATTTACATTGGGATTACACTACATCTATAGACCAAATTGGAAGAAATTTATATCTTAGTACTATAGAGTCTTCCAATTCATAAAATGATACACTACCCCATTTTTAGTCTTTACTTTCACCAAAATTCTGTGGGTTTTGATGAAGATGGATTGTATTTCTTTTAAAAATATTTTACTATTTTATGATTTTTGAATGACAAATGAAAATCTTGTTCAAGAGAAAAAATATTCAGATAAAAATTGAAGCTATTTGCCATTAAAAATTTTACAGACCCTTGCTAAGAACATCTAAAGAGTATGCTTCAGGAAAAGGAAACAAGATACTAAGAGGAAGGTCTAAGATGAAATAAGAAATGATAAACAAAGAAAATGTTAAATACAGATGTAAAAGCAACCAAATATTGAATGCTAAAAATCATAATAATATGTTAAAGAATTAAAAATATTTATAAAGCTAAATTACACAACAAGCATGGAGGCTTTCATGAGCCAGGCCTGGAGATGGAATGTACCAGTTCTCTGTCACCTGGTTGTAGATAATTATGAGAAAGGGTTGAAAATGTAGCTTAAGACTGAATCAAAAGAAAAACACAATGAATTTTCAATGAACAAGCTACAGTATCTGTCACAGTATATAAGCAAAGAGGAGGGTTGTGTCTGAATCCTTGAATTACACCAGTAGAGAAAAAAGATATTTATTAACAGTTTTTAACAAGTTAAATATGCAGCTTAAAATCTCTAGGGAGAGGGAATTGACTGTGGCTCAATTAGTTGGGCTCCCATCTACCATATGGGAGGCCCTGGTTTCACATCCCAGGGACTCCTTCTAAAGGCAGGTTTGCTTACATGTTGCAAGCAAAAAACCACAAGGGGGGATAAAAAAAATCTCTAGGGAGAAACAAAAAGCATAGAAGTAGATATGACTTACAAAGGAAAAAATAGAATGAAATCAAACACTCAAATTGAAGTAATTAAGAAAAAAAGAAAAAAACAGGAGTGAGGCATGACTAGCAAATGGTGGTAGAGTAAGGAGCTCATACAGTCTGCTCATGCTACATGCAGTTATTAATCACCCAGAGCTATGTAAATTGTCTGTCTAGGGCTCAAGGACACCAGAAGACCATCCTGCAACATCCTTGAAAGCATGGAAGGAGATGCCCATCTACACAGAAGATTATAAGTAGAGCATTCCATGCCCCCAGAACCCAGTGGCTATCCTCCACTGGTGGCACAAGCCACCTCAGGAGCTATTGCATGACTGGAATTGGAAGCTCCATTTCCCAAAAATTGGGAAGAAAGAGACAGTTGGACACCAACTTCAGATTCTGATTAGTAAACTTGGTGGGCTAAAATATAATCCTAAGAACAGCCAAAGTTTGAGCTTGCCCAAGTCTAAAATAGACTGGTAGCTACCATTTTAACTCTGCCCCTGACATGAGGGGAAGCAGGGCAGAGTGAAAATCACAGAGCTGCTAGAAACTGGTTCTTTCCATCCAGATCAGATTGCAGATAACATATGCCCCAGGCCCACCTCTGGCAGAAAGTCTGGAAAAATACAGGCCATGATGCAGAGGCCAGTGATCATCCTACTAGGATGACACAAGCCACCACAGCAGCTATTTTGTGGCTGGAGTTGGAAGCTCTATTCCCCAAAAACATGGGAGAAAGAGACTGTTGGCCACTGATTTCAGGTACTGATTGGTAAATTCAACTGACTGAAGTGTAATCCTAAGAAAAGCTAAAGTTTGAACTTGTACAAGTCAGAAAGAGATAGATAGCCACCATTTTGACTCTACCCTCAGCATGAGGGGAAGCTGGCTGACTGAAAATAGTGATGTAGGACACAGCTTCTTTCACTCAGATCAGCCTGTAGCCCTAACCTAATCTTCAGACCCAACTCTGGCAAGGAGGAAGCTGGTACATCCTGCACCAGCCTCTCCAGGTAATTACAGGCACATTTTGCTGGCACAGATGGAATAGTCAGACATCTACTAGGACAACCATGGTCATTTTGCACCCACACAACATAGATTGCTGCTCACACCTGCACCTCCAACCCTGCCCCAGGCAGTGAAGAAGGGGGCATGAAGCTTCACCAGTCTCTCCGGGCAACTACAGTGTAGGCCTGCACAACTTGTATTATTACACATGGCTGTGGCTCTGTCCCATCATCTGGCAAAGGAGAAAGTTGAGAGAAGTTTCATTGGTCCCTGGGTCAATGAGGGCAGCTTGAGCCACCAAAGCTTACAGCACCAACTACATCCTTGGTTCTGCAACACAAACAGCAAGGGACAACGGGCAAGAAAGCCCTAAAGAGAGAAACGCCACCCAGAATAAATACTGTAGTAAAGCAGATGCCAAGATGCTAACAAAAAATTACAATCCACACCAAGAAACAGAAAGATATGGGCCAGTCAAAGGAACAAGATAAGCCTCCAGATGACATAAAGGAGTTGAGACAACTAATCATACATGTTCAAACAAATTTCCTTAATAATTTCAGTGAGATAGCTAGAAAGATTAAGGATATAAAGAAGACATTGGATGAGTACAAAGAAGAATTTGAAAGTTTATGTAGAAAAATAGCAGATCTTATGGGAATGAAAGGTACAATAAATGAAATTAAATATACACAGGAATCGTATAATAGCAGATTTGAGGAGGCAGAAGAAAGGAGTTTTGGCTTGAAGAAATGGCCTCTGAAAGTGAACAAATGAAAGAACAGATGAAGAAAAGAATGGAAAAACTTGAATAGGATATTAGGGAACTAAATGACAGCAAGAGATGTGCAAACATATGTGTTGTGGGTGCTCCAGAAGTAGAAGAGAAGGGATAAGGGGGAGAAGGAATATTTGAGGAAATAATGGTGGAGAATTTCCTAACCCTACTTAATGAGATAGATACCCATGTCCAAGAAGCACAATGTACTCTCATTAGAATGAATCCAAATATACCAACTCCAAGACATAATCAGAATCTCAAATGCCAAAGACAAAGAGAATTCTGAGAGCAGCAAGAGTAGAGCAATGCATAATATATAAGGGATAGTCAATAAGATTAAGTGCCAATTTCTCATCAGAAACCATGGAGGCAAGAAGAGAGTGGTATGATATATTTTAGATACTGCAAGAGAAAAACTTCCAGCTAAGAATCTTATATCTGCCAAGATTGTCTTTCAAAAATGAGAGTGAGTTTAGAATATTTGCAAGAAAAACAGAAACTGAGAGAGTTTGTAACCAAGAGGCCAGCTTTGCAGGAATTGCTAAAGGCTGTGCTACAGCCTGGAAAGAAAATATAGGAAAGAGAGCCTGGAAGAGAGTCTAGAAATGAAGATATCAATAAAAGTAACTAAAAGTGTCAAAAGATGGTGAAAATAAAGTATGGCAGATTAAACCCAAATGATCAGTAATAAACTTAACTACTGATATAAAGCACTTGTGTTCAGAAAACTACAACTCATTGGTAAAGATCAAAAAAGACCTAAATAATTGGAAGAACATTCCATGCTCACAGATATGAAGAATAAATATCATTAAGATGGCAATTCTACTCATAATGATATAAAGATTCAATGCAATCCTAATGAAAATTCCACCAGCATTTTTTAAATAAATGAAGAGCATGTTTATCAAATTTATCTAGAAGATTAAGGGGTTCTGAATAGCCAGAAACATCTTAAAAAGAAAAAGCAAAGTTGAAGGACTCTCATTTCTGAACCTTAAATCATGTTACCTAGCTAGAGTGGTAAAAATACATGCTACTGTCATAAAGATAGGCACATAGATCAATGGAACCAAATTGATGGTTCAGAAACAGACCCTCACATCTATGGATAAGTGATTTTTGACTAGCCTGTCAAACCCACCAGCTTGGGAAGAACAGTCCATTCAAAAAAATGGTGCTGAGAGAACTGGATATTCATAGCCAAAAGAAGGAAAGAGGACCCCTATCTCACACCTTAAAAAATTAACTTAAAATGGATCAAAAACCTATATATAAAAGCAAGAACCATAAACCTTCTAGAAGAAAATATACAAAATTTTCTTCAAGACCTGGTGGTAGGTGGTGGATTCTTAAAGATATGAGGAAGACTGACATGGACTACTGATGTTTAATGTATGAAGTTTTAATTAACTTTACTGTAAAAGTGTGGAAATATATGGAGTTAAGTGTAACATATCATACTAACAGCTGGTTTATAAATGGGAATGTACCTGAGAAGTGTAGTCTAGGGATTTAAATAACAATTGACAGAAAGCTAGAGAATAATCTAAGGACTTAATAGCACAATAAATCCAGAGGCGGGTGAGAATTGTGGTTGATGGTACAGGAGCAAGAGTGTCCTTTGTGAGCTGTGCAGATATACAGCAGTTTTGCGGGGCATGGGGAATGTGGAGAAACATGGGGAAAAAACAACTGGTGTGACCTATGGACTGTGGTTAACAGTAATAATGTAATATCCATGCATCTATGCCAAAGATGTTGATAATGGGGGAGTACAGAAAAAGTGTGCCAAATATATGCTGTGGACCTGGTAATAATCTGAATATATTATCTCTTAATCTGTTGTAAATATTCCACCATGGTGTGTTGGGTTGATAGAGGTATGCTGTTTGGGAATTCTGCAAATGTGCTTGATTGTTTTCTAAGTTTAAAACTTCTGTCATAAAACTATATTTTAAAAAAACAATAGGGTGGGTTGGGAGAAATACAGCAAATATAAGATAAGGACTATAGTTATTAAGAATTTGATGGTATTCTTTCATAATTTGTAACAAATATCTCACAATGCAAGATGTTGGTGGGTTGATGTATGGGACCCTTGTATGACATTATTCATGTTTGCTTTGTACGTTGACAACTTTTATTCTACATGTACTATTTGTGTTCATGTAAAACTACTATAAAAAATAATAATTGGGTGGGTTGAGAAAAGAATAGTTTGATTAATAGTAATATTTTAATGATGCTCTGGATCATTAATTGAAAATGTTTCACAACAATGCAAGGCATTGATGGTAGGGTGAGGTATGAGAGTCCTAGATGTTATTTATTTTTGTTTTGTAAGTTCACAACCATTACTGTACACTTATTGTCTATGTATGTTTATGTATGATTGATCTACTCTAAGAATTTAATTTTAAAAACTGGGGAAAAAATGAAAGTGAGCCACATAGAGATCACAAAATGAAATGATAGAGATAAATCCAAATATATTAGTAATTACAAAAATTATTATATTGATTATTTTGTTTTAAATATCCCAATTTTAAAAGGATGAAAATTGCAAACTTCTTTTTATATGCAGCTATGTCTTGTTTATAGGCAATATGTCTAAAATATAATATAAAGGAATTATGAAAGCAAAAATACCAATTTATATGCTAAGGAAATACCAAAGGAAAGCTTGCAAACTTCCACTAGCACAAAATAATTTGTTTATAAACTAGAAGCATTAATAGAAAAAGGTCAAATCAAAGGATAAAAATTTCTATACACATGAAAGAGTTAAAAATTCCAAAATTATATGCAATTATCAGCTCAATCAGTCTAACGGAAAAATAGAAACACAAGGAGATAAGGGAAAAAAATCTACCACCATAGGGTAATGTTTCTAATGCATCTCTCCATTAATCAATAAATGAATCAGGCAATTTATAACAATGTAGCCCAAATAAAAGTCCAAAAAAAGTTCCTAAAAGTCATAGGTCAAAAGATACCCTCAAAAAAGAGTCAGGAGGTCATCAGAAGGGTCATGCTTATGCACGCCTCAGCAGGGTCCCAGAGACAGCCAAAGTAGATATAAGCCCAGGTACTGGTTCCCCTGAGGGTTACAGAGACCCACAGGTTCTATGGTCATGGCAGATGGTTCTGGAGTTCAGTGCCATGTCAGTTGGCCCTACTTTGGAGTTTGTGTTCCTGAGTGTGATGGAGTTGGATTCAGATGTGACCTTTCTACACATGCCTCTTCTGTTACTTTTACCGGACCTGTGGTTTGTGCTGTGGTTGCTGTATACTCAGGAGACCTGAATCTCTGGACTGTCCATGAGACAGTCAGGCCCTGAGCTTCAGCAAACTTGCAACTTTATTGACTTACTCCAGCCAGCTAACAGGGAGGTGAAGAAGGTCAACCACAACACCAGGGAGCCAAGAATATCTACAATTGCAAGCAGGAGAATTGTATCCATCATCCATGTGAAATCTAAGCCCCCTCTCGATATAGAGGTGGAGTGGACTTAACCATCCCAGGGTCCACAGGATGAAGGAATAGAATATGGACTAGAGTGAAGTTATTGATATTCTACTATGGAATTATTGTGATTAGTAATGGAAGAAATTGTAGCATTGATGTGGAGAAAGTGGCCACAGTAACTGCTGAGGGTAGGGAGATGGAAGAAGAGATATGATGTGGGGGCATTTTCAGGACTTGGAGCTGTTTTGGTTGGTATTGCAGGGACAGATGCTACACATTGTATGTCCTGCCATGGCCCACTGAGTGGACTGAGGGAAAGTGTTAACTGCAATGTAAACCACTATCCAGGTGGTGCAGCAGTGCTCCAAAATGTATTCACCAAATGCAATGAATGTGCCATGATAATGAAAGAGGTTGTTGATATGGGAGGAGTGGGGTGAGGGGGTTGGGGGTATATGGGGATGTCATATTTTTTTAAGGTAACATTTTAAAAAAGAGAGAGAGAAAACTCCAACCTAGAAGCCTGCCCCAGGAGCACCCTGTGATAGATGTCCCCCATCAAACATCTTAAACCAGTAAGCCTTCCTTTTTATATTTTGTAAAGAGTTTTCTCAACATTATAGATTCAACAACATACCTAACAATCTCCAATGTTCACCTGGGGCAGGGTGCACCTGGGCAGGCATCTAGGGAGTGTGTGAGTGCTCATCATGTCACAGTGTGTTATATTAGTGGGTAGAGACCCATACAATGAGTGGGAAGGTGTTATACTCCCATCCTGGGAAGGCCTGATGTTCACAAACAGAATGGAGGGTGACTTTTGAGAGCATGGGTGGCTCTCAAAATGGGAGGGCAGACTAGTGTGTCAAGCCCTCAGAATAGTTGCAAGTATCTATGAATCTTGTCCTTCAAGCAGTGAAGTTTGGTTGTCACTGTGGGACCTAAGGGGAAGGGGAGAGAGGAATAGAATTGTTGGAAGAGGGGGTAACTAGAGACAATGGAAGTATTCTAAATGATCCTACAATGATGGATACAGGCCAAAAATTTATAAAGGTGTATAGTTTAAAATAAAAACTATAATGTAAACCATAAAGTAACTGTGGTTAATAACTATGTTTCAATATCCGTACATCAGCTGAAGCAAATGTAACCTCCACATGTAAAAAGATAATTGCTGAGGGAGGGAGAAAATGTTCTGATGTTGAGTATATGGGAGTGCTTTATATTCTATATGTGACTTTACTGTGACCTAAAACTTTTTTGAAGATATAACTGAAAAATAGAAAAAGAATGTAGACACTGAGGAAGAAATGGAGTGACTGCCTTGCCACTGTGCATACATGGCAACACCTATTACACTGATAAAAAGCAAAATGTCAAAAAATTTTCTTATGCTTTTCATTTTTTAATACCACACTTTATTATTTTATTTTTTCTTTTCTAAATTATTGTATATTGTATTTCTAATCTTTAAATCTATCATTACCATTTCATTTTCATATTAATTGAATTTGGTAATATATTAGACTTCATTTTTTAAGAAGTTTTGGATCACAGAGGGATTCAGCTATGTCAGGGGAGGAGCACTGATGTGGGTTGTCATAGATGGGGAGGTGCATGGGTGGGAAGTTCTCCAGGGCATGCATATAGGGTATATAGATATGTGTGAATGTTCATTGGGTATTGACATAGGGGGTAGAATTTCACACAATTGAGAGAGTGCTGAGTTCCCATTCTGGGAAACTCTGTTGCACTCCCCAATGGAGCAGAAATAATCTCCCAAGTACAAGAGCAAAAATCAGTGAAGAAGGAAGGCCCAATGATGGGCCTTTGATACTGATGACTATGCTTACGGGCCTTTGTTCTTGAAATTTCAACTAGGCCTAGAGCTGTAGGGTGCCTAAGGCTTACCTCCTGAGAGCTTCCATGTTGTTCAAATGTGGCCACTCTCTAAGTCAAACTCAGCATGTAAATGCATGACCTTCCCCCCAGCAAGGGATATGACTCCTGGGGATGAGCCTCCCTAGAACTGAAGGATTACTATCAAGAACCAGCTGGTGGGAAACGGACTTTGGCCCAGTGGTTAGGGCGTCCGTCTACCATATGGGAGGTCCGCGGTTCAAACCCCGGGCCTCCTTGACCCGTGTGGAGCTGGCCATGCGCGGTGCTGATGTGCGCAAGGAGTGCCGTGCCACGCAAGGGTGTCCCCCGCGTGGGGGAGCCCCACGCACAAGGAGTGCGCCCGTGAGGAAAGCCGCCCAGCGTGAAAAGAAAGAGCAGCCTGCCCAGGAATGGCGCCGCCCACACTTCCCGTGCCAATGACGACAACAGAAGCGGACAAAGAAACAAGACGCAGCCAATAGACACCAAGAACAGACAACCAGGGGAGGGGGGGGAATTAAATAAATAAATAAATCTTTAAAAAAAAAAAAAAAAAAGAACCAGCTGGTGATTCAACTAAAAAAGACCTTGAAAAAGGGGGTAAATGGTAAAGACAAGTGAGTTTGTATGGCTGGGAGACTTCAGGGTGGGTTGGGAGGTCATCAGGGGGTCATGCTTGTGCACATCTCAGCAGGACCTCAGAGACAACCAAAGTAGATACAACCCCAGGTAGTGGTACTCCTGAGGGCTACAGAGAAACCCAGGCCCTACAGTCATGACAGAAGGTTCTGAAGTTCATTGCCTTGCCAGAGGGTCCTATTTTGGAATTTGTGCACCTGAGTGTGATGGAGAGGAACTCAGAAGTGGCCTCTCTACACATGCCTCTTCTGTCACTTTTACTGAACCCATGGTTGGTGCTGGGGTTGGTGTATGCTTAGGAGACTTGAATCTTTGGACTGTCTGTGTGCTGGCTTGATCCTGAGCTTAATCAGAGTTGTGAAACCTATTATCTGATTCATTGGACTTACCCAGGTAAGCTGATAGTGAGGTGAGGATGGTCAGCCACCACCACACAAGGGAACTGAGAGTGTCTACAGCTGTGGGTGGGAGAGTTCCTTCCATCAGCCATGTGGGATCTAGGCACCTTGATTTGAAGGTGGAGTGGATGTTGCCATCCCAGGGTCTCCAGGATGGAAGAATGAATGTGGATTGGAGTGGATTTACTGGTAATCTACTATAGAAATATTATGACTCTAGCAATGGAAGAAATTATATCATTAATATGGAGACAGTGGCCACAGGAATTGCTGAAGATGAGGAGAGGGAAAAAGGTGTGATATTGGGGCATTTTGGGGACTTGGAGTTGTCCTCAATGATATTGCAGGGACAGATGCAGGACATTACATATCCTGCCATAAAACACTGAATGGAATGTGAGAGTGTAAACTACAACATAAACTATAATCCATGCTGTGTAGCAATCCTCCAAAATGTACTCATCAAATGCAATGAAAGTACGACACTCATGAAAGAAGTTCTTGATGCGGGAGGAGTGGGGGGGGTATGGAGTGGGTTATATGGCACCCTCTTATATTTTTCAATGTAACATTTTGCATGATCCATGTATTTTTTACAAAGATAATAAAACAAAAAAACAAAAATAAAGTAAAATCAAAAATTCCAACCAAAAATACCCCTTCCAAAATAATCTGAAGAACTCTCCACCCTCATGTGTTTATCACCTCATTATTCTTAACAAGAATCCCAACATTTTAATATGCCCAAACAGGCAAGGAAATAGGATTTCACCATATGGGTTGGGGTAACTACCACAAAGTACTGTAATAAAGTCTCATAAATCTCAGTTGGTGAAACAAAATAAAAGTGCATTTCTTACTCATGTCCCCAACCCCTTAATTACTCCTCCCAGCTTTTGGCACCACCATTCCTTAGGGCCTGGATAGCTCTTGTTGGATCATCTGTATCCATCCAGATTTGGGGGGAAGAGAAAGAGTGGAGACTAGCAAGAGGTTTTGATGAGCCAGATTGGGAAGTTACATACATAACCTCTGCAGGATTTTGTTGTTGTACGGGAGACTGAAAATGGTCATCTGGCACTGTGCTCTGGAGGTAGAGGAAAGGGTTTTAGGAAATAACAGTGAGCCCCCATGTCCCACCATCCATATCAACATGGGGCATGTGATTATATCCTGCTCTTGGGAAATGCTTCCAGTCTGTATTATCAGCTGTAAGATAGGATTGTACGGTTCCTTCCTTAAACTCTTAAATTCTTTTCACTCTGCCCTTGGTGCTTTTTTATTAGCTTTATTTTGCTTTTTACAATTTTATTTGAACTATATCATTTATACATGAACATACATAAATAAGTGTATAGTAAAAGTTGTGAGCTTACAAAATAAACATGCATTACATTTGATGCTTTTTGGAACTCCTCCCCGAAGAAACTAAAATGCAATTGGAGGTCAATGAGGTATAAACTTGTTTTTTTTTAAAATTAAGGCATCATCTGCATATAGTAAAATTCACCCTTTTTATTGGGCAATTCTGCAAGTTTTAACAACCACATACAGCATGAAACTAGCACCACAACCAAGGTACAGAACAGTTGCATTATGGAAAAATAAACCTTCCACACTTTGTAGACAACACCTCCCCCTAGCTGCTGGCAACAAGTGATCTATTTTCTGTCCCTTTAAGTTTGCCTTTTCCAGAAGGTCATAAAAGCAAAATCACACAGAATGTAGCCTTTGGAATTCTGTCTTCATTCACTCACTTAGTGCCATTGAGACTTATCCACATCATTGTTTTCAGTGCTTTGATCCCTCTCATTGCTGATTTATACTTTAGTATACATGGCACCAAAAGTCCAACACATGAAAGGAAAAATCAACAAATTTGACCTCAAAATGAAGAAATCCTCTTCTTCGAAAGACATTGTTGAGAAACTAAAAAGAAAAGTCAAAGACTAGGAGTTTTAGCTGCTAGAGTAGGATAGGCACTGCCCTCTTTTGCATGACTTGCAGTTTCCCAGAGAGGTTATATGGGTCCCCCAGCTTCACTTCTGTCAGAGGTGAGACTGGGCTTTAGGCTAGACCTTCAATCCAACCTGGGTTGAAAGAAGCTGGTCCTTACCAGCACTGTGATTTTCAATCAAGCCCACATCCCCTCAAGTATGGGGCAGAGTCAAAATGGCAGTTAACTGGCCTCCTTCTGACCTCGACAGTCTCAAAGTTTAGTTGTTCTAGGACTACACTTTAGTCTCCCAAATTTAATAATCAGTGGCTGAAGTTGGTGCTACATTGTGTCTTTCTCCATTTTTTGGGAAATGGAGCTTCCAACTCTAGCCATTGAGTAGCTCCCTAGGTGGTTTGCACCATGGGCATTGACCTCTGTGACATAGAGGGCTCTACTTATGAATCCTCTTTGCAGACGGGCAGTCGCACCCTTCTACACTTTCAAAGATGTTGCAGGATACTCTTCTGGTCTCCTGTAGCCCCCAAACAGGTGCTTTTGGTAGCTTTGGGTGATTACTAACTGCTCTGTAGCACAAGCTGACTCCAGGATCTCTTTACTCTGCCACTATCTTGGCTTCCCCCTGTTTTATTTTTCAGGTACCTTTTTTAAGGAGTTACCAGGGATTGAACATGGGACCTCATACATGTGAAGCAGGTTCTCAACAACTGAGCTACAGCCAATCCTCTTACAGACATTTTCAATTTTTCAAGCATTTACATTTATCAACCTTTGCTACATGGTTTGGTTCTGTGTTCCATATTCAATAAATTTTCTTCTAAGGAGATCGCAAAGGAACTTCCCATATATTCTATTCTAAGAGTCTTCGTGTTTGACTTCTTGCTTCCGAGATCTTACTAGTGCCTGAGCTGATATCAGGGGTGGCATATGGCCCAGCAATGACCCTGGTTAGTAGAAATGTCACCTGCTCATGTCCTAGCTGGTGACCCCAAGGTCTGTTCTGGGTACCCAAGGTGGGAAGAGTGGAAGGGGTGGATTGAGCCTCCAGAATGAGTCCTATCCAAGTTCTCCCTGAAGCTGCAGACCTGGGTGCCATCCATCTACCATCTGAACCCTGGTTGAAAGCCCTTGAGCAGCATGGCAGAAGGGGATGCTCATCCATCCACCATTTATCCTTCAAGTTTCCCAGCCCCCACCCATTACAATGCAGCCTGGTGACAGATGCTATGAAGATATGCAGGGACAGCCTTCCCAGTGCTGAGTTGTGCTAACTAATTTAACTCTCAGGAATATTCTCTGAGGTCTATGGTATTTGAAGTTGATGAAACTGAGGCACATATAAGCTAAGTACTTTGCAAAAGGACAAACAGTGAGGAGGTGGCAGGTCTAGGACTGGGAGCCTGGAATCTGGCTCCTGAGCCTGTCCTCTAACTGGTGCTCCTCTCACACCACCTATTTTTAGGGATCCTGATGTGGTGCCTCCTGAGTCCTCCCCTCAGGGGCTCAGAGGGTCTCTCCTTCCCTTTCATCATGTGCTCACTTTGTGTATTTGTCTTACTCCCACTTGTGCCTCTTTATCACCTTCACTGGATTGTTGGCTCATCTCAAGGAGGATTCTAGAATGTCTAGCACATGGTAGGGCTTAATCCATATTGGTAGGTGAATGTTGGATGGACTTCAGTTTCTTCATGGTGAAAGCACCCACAGACCAGAGGGTGAGGGAAACTCTCAACCCTGCTTTTCCCAGAAGTGGTTTAGAAACTGATTCCCTGGGCAGTTGTGTCTTCCACACACCCCTGCATTCACAGTTCCAAGGCCCTGCACTCTCCCTTCCCCAGATGCCTGCTGGCCACCTCTGTCAAAATTGAGTCCAGGGCCCTGTCCTCAGTTCTGTCCATAAGACATCTGTGACTCTCAAGGAACAAAAGATTGGGTCATATGTCATTCATTCTTTTAGAATGAAAGTCTCTTTGGAAGGCTTTCTGGTGACAATCTGGGGCATCTTCCACCCTTGGTCTTTCCCATGGTGGGATGCTCCTCTTTCAAGCATGCAGCTAGAAGAGGCCTGGGAAGGACCCTGCTGTCCAGGGACCTAAGGGACACGACACTGTCTCATCTACTAAGCTTTGTGTGTTGGACCAAGAGTGGCTTGTCCTACCTGGAGAAATGCCAGGGCCAGGAGGGTTTGCATGGCAGGTTCCTCCCTTCCATGGTACTTGTCTGTGGCTTTGACTCCAACTTCCATCACCTTTGTCCCAGCTACATTCCTCCCCACACTTTCCCAACACTGCAACCAGGACCATAATGCATACATGTGAACAGATGCACAGGAGTGGGTTCTCATGCCCCCACAAATGTGTATCAGGCAAGTACTTTCATGCCTACAAATTAGTGCCCTTGAAGACACAAATGCTCATGCATAAGTCCTGCACACACACTGCAAAAGAGGGCCAGAATAATGATGACTTTATTTCTCCATCCTCATTCTGGGCATGTGTCACCTGCAGAAGCAATTTCCAAGAATGCACAGGATAAAGTGCATCATGTCCCTCTTTTCTTCCATTTCACCTTTCCAGCAAATGTCAGGACCATCAGTGTACTAAAACTTGGCACAGAAGCCTCCCTAACCTTTCCTCCTTGTATTCCCACCTAGTAGTTGCAGGCTACATTTTGTATTCTCCTATAAGATCTCTACAATCAGCACCAGTTCCAGCAATATTCTCAGTTGATTGTAGATCTAACTAGTCATCTATGCAATAAACTTACTGATGATTAAAGTCCATGAAATGTCCTTACATAACTAGTCCAGTGCTTGCTTGACCAAACTACTGGGCACCATTACTTTGATGTGGGCTATGGGTGGGAAGCAGTTCATCTCTCCATAGATACCTTAAGCTGTATGTGTCCTGACTTATGGGTGTGGGACAGTGATAGGCTGCAGCACTGCCCTTGGTGACCAAGGCATTGACTCCAGTCCTGGAGGAACAGTTTAGCAATGCAAACTCTATATTCTTTAAATATTCAAGGAAAATGCAAACCAAACATTCTAAAAGCATATCTAGAATGTATGAAGTCCATGCTAGAAACTTACCTAGGATGTGGAAGATATATGCTAATTCAAGCCCATTGAGCACTGAAACAAAGAATGATTTGGCCCTTCGTCTGTATGAAAGGAAGTCAAAAATCTTGTTCAGGGCTCAGATTTGAAACAGAAAGCTCCCTAGTCCAACCGTCCATCAATAAATCCATCAATAAAGCATTTTTTCCTTCTCAAAATCATTCCTGAGTCCTGGCCTTTCTACCTACAAATAATTGAACCTCTCTCGACTTCTACAACAACTTGACTGATAATCCATCTCTTGTTAACTGGGAAGCCATACACATCACTTTAAACCATACTTAGTTTTCAAATAAAAGCAATTATATATATATATATATATATATATATATATATATATATATATATATATTTCTGTCTAACAAATATTCGACTGTCTTACCACTGGAAGTGTACTGAATCCCTCCAGAATAGGATGCAAGTACTTGGGTAATGTTCAGTCTTCAACATGACATTCTTAATTATTATGCCATGAAACTAATACAAATTATATCACATGATAAGGTGAAAGGTTAGGGAAGAAAACAAAGATACTCATTTTATGTATATATACGAATATACTCATAACAAAGCAAGGAAGAAATATTCATGACCATTACAGTTTTCATTCCCTTTTACTGGCCACATGGTTGAAGTTCATATTTATCACTGCCTTCTTCCATTACCCATTCTATATTCCTTTATCCTCAGATAGCACCTCAGCTGTCAGTGGTTTCTTTGCCTGGTGATATGACCCAAATTTTCATTCCTGAAAATTCTGGGCCATTGTTAGTCCCGTTTGGATTGGGTTGTTGCAATTTTCCATTGACTTTATTCACAGGGCATGGTTATACTAAGAGACCCCTAGGGGATCTCCTGCATTCCAGGCAAATTTTTCTTTACCTCCATTGTGTAGGATCAATCCCTCCATCCAGCACATCAATACCTTTCTTTGTTGATTCAGAGGCACAGATGCCCAAGGTGGTCAGGCGGCAGTCTTAATTTCCAGATCAATGGAATCACTGTAGTACTCCTTGGTGGAAGCACTCCTCCTTTTGGAACTAAGAAAAGTAGATCAACAGAGCTTAAGATTGAAGGAACAGGAAGCAAAAATTTTCCTAGTGGATCACTAGGGGTTTAGTGTGTGATGTCACACCCATTATGACTTCTCAGTTCCTGGAACCATGAATCCTGGCAATGGGAGAAATAGCAACATAGTGGGGGATGCTGATGTAGAGCATACACAGCCTCCTGGAGAATATTGCCCCAGCCCTGCAAGGCACTGTCACCTAATTGGCACCATAAATGAGTCTTCAAAAGGCCATTCCAATGTTCTTTTAATTCAGCTGCTTCAAGACAATGGGGAACATGGTAAGACTAGTGAATTCCATGGGCATGTGCCCATTTCGGCACATCATTTGCTGTGAAGTGGGTTTCTTAATCAGAAGCAATGCTATGTGGAGATGTCATATCAGGAACCAAATGTGGGTCAGCTGTGAATGTAACCATGTCAGTCTTGGTGAAGAGAAGTCTATGTTGCTGAGCACTTGCATAAATTCCATCCCTACCACTATGGCCACTGTTCAAAAGCACAATTGGACAATGACAGGAATGGCTGAGGAAAGGGTCTGAATGTTAGCAACAGAGTGGGTCATCTTATCCATTTGATTATTAAAATCATCCTTTGCTGAAGTGACCCACTGGTGAAGAGTCACATGGAACACAAATACTTTCATATTTTTCTGCCCATTCAGAAAGGTCTTCCCACATACCTCTTTTGCATACTTCTTTTTCACAAATTTTCCAATTATGGCCCTTCCAAGTCCCTGACAATCCAGTCAATCCATTGGCAATACCCATGTATCACTGTACAAATGCACCTCTGACCATTTCTCCTTCCAAGCCAAGTGAAAAACTAGGTAAAATGCTCAAAGACTAGGAGGATTTGCCCTCACCATTGTCCTTCAGGGATGTCCCAGAAAGAGGCTGCACTACTGCAGCTATCTACTTTTGGGTGGTACCTGCATATCATGCAGAAACATCTGAAAAGCAGCGTCAAGTTTCTGCTTCCTCCATCAACTGATTGTAAGGAACTCCCCAAGAGGCCATTAACTGTGGGCTGGGAAAGAGAAGGTAATGTGGCAGGAGTGGTGACCATGGGCCTTTTGGTCACTTCCTCATGTAACTTACTTGTGCCTTCTGGATCACTTCAAGCCCTATATCATATATACTACTTCCACTTAGGAAGGAGCACTGCTGTGCATGCCCAATTTTATGGTTTTGGTGGGTCAGACAATACCCAGTTCATGATAGACAACTCAGATCTCATTGTAACTTGGTGGTCCATGCCTAAACATTCAGTCTTACTAAGGTCAAATAGCAGTCTGTATTAGTCAGGGTTCTCTAGGGAAACAGAATCAACGAGGGGTATCTGTCAATAACATGTGATTATATAAGAGTCTCTCACACAGCTGTGAAGAGGCACAAATCCAGGTTCTGCAGGTAGGTGATGAAAGCTCAGTGAAGGTTCTTGATGAGTTCTGGGAGATGTTGGCTGTCCAAAGATGAGCTGGGAAATTCTCTCTCAATGCTGGAATCACTTCCCCTTTTAAGGGATTCAACTGATTGGATTAAGGGCCACTCATTGCTGATGGTAATCTCCCTGATTGATGTAACTATAACCAGCTATCTATGATTTACCACTGCAGTAGAGCCAATGGTGACTAAAGTCTATAAGTGTCCTTGTAGTAGAGTTAGCCCAGTGCTTACTTGACCAAACAACTAGGCACAATTACCTGGCTGAGTTGACACAATAGCCTAACCATCACAGTCCACCCCTTGTCAACTTGGCAACCATACACATTACCTTAAATCCTAGATAGCCTCTAAGTAAAACAATAACAGACATGCATATATATATATATATATATATATATATATATTTCCACCTATCAATGTTCAACTCTCCTGTGTACAACCAGAAATGCATTAATTCCATACAGAATAGGGTGCAAGTTCTTGGATAATAGTCACGCTCAATCTTGACATCCTCAAATATTGTAACATGAAATGAATACAACTTGTTATATGATAAGGGGAAAGTTTGGGGAAGAAAAAATTTTTGTGTACATATACAACCACCGTCATAATGAAACAAGGAAGAAAGATTCATGACCATTGTAGTCCTCATTTCTGTAACGGTCATATGGTCCAAGTCCATATTTATCACTACCTTCTTTCACTACCCATTCCATGGTTCCATTACCCTCAGCAAGCACTTCAGCTGGCCATGGTTCTTTCCCTGGTGGGGTGACCCAAATTTTCATTCCTGAAGATTCTGGGCCATTGTTAGTCGTGCTTGGATTGGGTTATTGCAATTTTCCATTGACTTTAATCTTAAGACATAGCAGTACTAGTAGATGCCCTAGAAGATCTCCTGTATTCCAGGCAGTATCTTCTTTACCCCCATTATGTAAATGCAATCCTATTTCCCCTTGATAGTGAGGATCGATCACCCCAGCCAATACAGTAATTCCCTTCTTTGACCATTGATTAGAGGTAAGTGGAGCCCAAACTGGCCAGGTAGCAGTTTTAACTTCTAGTTCAATGGAATCATTGCTGTATTCCCTGGTGACAGCACTCCTCCTTTTAACTAAAACCTGTAGACCATCAGAGTTTAAGGTTGCAGGGACAAGAAGCAAAAATTTTACTAGTGGGTCACCAGGGGTAATAATGAGTGGTGCACTCCCATTTCCACCCCTTGATTCCTGGACCCATGGATCCTGGTTATGGGAGAAACAGCACCTGAGAGTGTACACTGATTTAGAGCATACACAGCCTCCTGGAGAACACTGCCCCAGCCCTGCAAGGTATTGCCACCTAGTTGGCACTGTAATTGAGTCTTCAAAAGGCCATTCCACTCTTCTATCAATACAGCTGCTTCAGGGTGATAGGGAACATGGTAAGACCAGTGAATTCCATGGGCATGTGCCCATTCTTGCATATCATTTGCTGTGAAATGGGTACCTTGATCAGAAGCAATGCTGTGTGGAATGCCATGGTGGTAGATAAGATATTTGGTAAGTCCATTGATGGTAGTTTTGGAAGAAGCATTGCATGCAGGAAATGCTAACCTGTATCCAGAATATGTGTCTATTCCAGTTAAAACAAATCACTGCCACTTCCATGGTGGAAGTGGTCCAGTGTAGTCAACCTGCCACAAGGCAGCAGGCTGGTTTTCTCAAGGAAGGGTGTCATACTGGTGGCTGAGTGTGGGTCTCGGCTATTCACAGATTGGGCACTCAGCATTGACTGTATCCAAGTCAGCCTTGGTAAAGGGAAGTCCATGTGGCTGAACCCATGCATAAACTCCACCCCTACCTCCACGGCTACTTTTCTCATGAGCACACTGGGCAATGATAGGAATGGCTGGGGAAAGAGGCTGAGCATTAGCCACAGAGCAGGCCATCTTATCCACTTAAAATCTTCCTCTGCTGAAGTTACCCTTTGGTGAGCATTCATGTGGGACACAAAAATTTTCATGTTTTGTCCACTCAAAAAGGTCAATCCACATACCTCTTCCCCAGAACTCTTTGTCACCAATTTTCTAATAATGTTCCTTCCAAGTCCCTGGCCATCCAGCCAAATCATTGGCAATAGCCCATGAATCAGTGTACAAACACACCTCTGGCCATTTCTTCTTCCAAGCAAAATGAACTACCCAGGGCACTGTTCGACATTCTGCCCACTGGGAAGTTTTGCCCTCACCAGTGTCCTTCAGGGATGTCCTAGAAAAGGGCTGCAGTGCTACAGCTGTCCACTTTTGGGTGGTACCCACAAGAACCATCTGTAATCCAGGTCTGAGTTTTCTCTTAGTCAACTGATTGTAAGGGACTACCCAAGAGGCCAAAGCTGTGGGCTGGGAAAGAGAAAGTAATAAGGCAGGAGTGGTGACCTTGGGCATTTGGGCTAGTTCCTCATGTAACTTACTCATTCCTTCAGCACCTGCTTGAGCCCTATCTCATATATACTACTTCCACTTTATTATGGAGTGCTGCTGTGCACACCCAACCTTATGGTTTGGTGGGTCAGACAATACCCAGCTTATGATAGGCAACTCAGGTCTCATGGTAACTTGATGGCCCATAGTTAAGCATTCAGGCCAAAAGCTGTTTCTCAAAAGAGGAGTAGTTATCTGCAGAGGATGGCAGGGTTTTGCTCCAAATCCCAAGGGTCTGCATTGTGATTCTCCTATATGGGCCTGCCAAAGACTCCAGAAAGCAACTCTATTTGCCACTGAAACTTCCAGCACCATTGGATCTGCTGGATCATATGGCCCAAGTGGTAGTGCAGCTTGCACCGTGGCCTGGGCCTGATACAGAGCCTCTTCTAGTTCTGGTCCCCAATCAAAACTAGCAGTGTTTCTGGCCACCCAGTAAATGTGTCAGAGTAGCCCTCCCAAATGAGGAATGAGTTGTCTCCAAAGTCCAAAGAGACCACCTAAGCATTGTGCCTCTTTTTTGATCATAGGAGGAGCCAGATGCAACAGCTTGTAATTCACTTTAGAAGGGATATCTTGACGTCCCACATCACTGGACACTGAAAAATTTCACTGAGGTGGAAGGACCTTGTATTTTAGTTGGATTTATTTCCCATCCTCTCTCACACAAATGCCTTACTAATAAGTCAAGAGTCTTTGCTACTTCTTGCTCACTACGTCCTATCAACATGATATCATCAGTATAATGGACCAGTGTGATACCTGTGGGAAGGAGAGATGATCAAGGTCCCAGCAGACATTATGACATAGGGTTGGAGAGTTGATATACCCCTGAGTCAGGACAATGAAGGTATACTCCTGGCCTTGCCTGCTGAAAGCAAACTCTTTCTGGTGGTCCTTACTAATAGCAATTGAGAAAAATTCATTTGCCAGATCAACCACTGCATACAAGGTAACAGGGGATGTGTTGATTTGCTCAAGCAATGATACCACTTCTGGGACTGCAGCTGTTAATAGGAGTTATGCCTATGTTTATGATATGTTTATGTTTATGATAATCTACTGTCATCCTCCAAGATCCATCTGTTTTCTGTACAGGCCAAATAGGAGAGTTGAATGGGGATGTGGTGGGAATCACCACCCCTGCATCCTTCAAATCCTTGATGGTGGCACTAATTTCTGCAGTCCCTCTAAGAAGCTGGTATTGCTTTTTTTCTATTTTGCTAGGTAAGGGCAGTTCTAGTGGCTTCCACCCAGCCATTCCAACCATAATAGCACTCACTCCACAAGTGAGGGATCCAAAGAAGGGGTTCTGCCAGTTACTGAGTATGTCTATTCCAATTATGCATTATGGAACTGGGGAAATAATCACAGAATGGGTCTGGGATCCACTGGACCAACTGTGAGACAGATCTGAGCTAAAACTCCATTAATCACCAAACTCCATAAGCCCCTACTCAGACTGGTGGACCACAGTAACATTTGGTGTCTCCTGGAATTAGTGTCACTTCTGAGCCAGTGTCTAATAATCCCCAAAAGGTCTGATCATTTCCTTTTCCCCAGGGCACAGTTACTCTCATAAAAGGCTGTAGATTTCCTTGGGGGAAAGGTGGAAGATTAACAGTATAAATTTTGGGCAGTTTAACAGGATCCTTCCCAAGGATACCTGGCCTCCTCCTCATTCAAGGGGTTCTCGGTATGTACACTGTCTCAAGTCTGGGAATTGATTAAAGGACTGTGATTCTCTGCATCTGTAATTTGAGTTAGGGTTTCACTCAGTCAACCTAAAATTTTTCTGTTCATGCAGATCCAGAAGAAATGTAGTAGACTGCCAGTCTATTTCACTGCCAGGTACCCCATGATGTATTAGCCAATGCCACAACTTTACATGACTCAGACTATATTGAGTGCTTTTTTGAATCTGCTTTTCATTCCAGTAGCCATGCCCACCTTGACTTTGGTGATTAACTGCCGATACTTTTTACCAGACTGACATCGGATCATCTCCATAATGTTTAAGGATTCTAATTCCATCACAACCCTCTCTACAGTAATATCTGGACTACAGAGAAGAACAACCACAGAGCTCTTCAGGAAAGATGTAGTTATTTTTACAAATTTTATTCCTCACAGTCCTGGTTAAAGGTGTGTTCTCTAGACATTCCTGGGGTGGGTGGGCAGCTCTCAAGTGGTAAATCCATTCTAGCATTCCAATCTCCCTAAGCCTTTGAATTCCCTCTTCTATGTGTACCAGGACAAATTGGGCATCTCAACTTCAGACATGCTAGGCCATCTTTTGGCCCATGTTTCAACCAGCCACCAAAACAAACCCTTTCTAACCCCTCAAGTGACAGCGTTGAAATGAGAATTTTGGCTTAGTGAGCCCATATCAATAAATTCAGCTTGATCCAACTTTATATTCCTTCCACCATTGTCCTGTACCCATAGTATCCATTCCCACACATATTCCCCTGATTTCTATATATGTAAGTTGGAAAACTTATGCAGCTCCTTCAGAGTATACCTTAATTCCTCATGGGTCACACTTTATATTTCACCTTTGAGGGCTTGTGATTTTAGTCTAGTACTAGGTCTCAAAGACAAGAGAGGTGGTGGGAGTGGGTAAGGAGAAGGATTAGAAATGCCTTGCAAGCCACTGTCCTCAGGGTATTCCCTTGCATTTTCTTCTGGTGAAACCGGATTACTCTCTTCAGGCAGTGGTTGGAAGGCAGTTCCCTCAGGGCAGACTGGAGGCTCAGCAGTACTTGCTTGAGTTCATCTGGTAAGTCCCTCAGGGCTGGAAGGTGCTTCAGACTCCCTGGGGCAGGCCAGAGGCTGGGCAGAGCAGGCTTCGGTTTGGCTGGTACCCACCTCAGGGCTTGAAGCTGTTTCAAACTCTCTCGGCAAGCTGGAGGCTGGATGATACAAGGTTGGCAAAGTGTGGCCTGGACAGGGCAGGCCATGGCAGGCTTATCTGGTAAAGTCTCAGAATTCAGGATTCCAATATCTCCATTTATGTCATCATCCCATATGTGTCCATCCCAATTCTTTGGATTCCACTCTTTTCCATCACTGCCTTCACTTTAACTGCAGGAACTCTGTGGGGTTGAGATTTTAGTTTCCCTTGTAACTCTGCTACTCATACAACAGAAGTCTCAGTTTAGTTCTCAGGTATTTCAATCCTGTGGTTACAGGAGACAAGATTTTCTTTCAGAGCACATATAGAAAATTTCACATCATCCATTTGGTGTTTAAGTTTCAAATCTGAAGACTTTAACTCATCTCTTTCTTTTGTAACAGTATCCAGAGTATGTAGGAGGAGCCATCCAACATCATTATACCATTTGACTTCACAAAACTCTGTTAAAGTGTTGAAAACACTTTCACCATATCCTTGCTTCTTATAAGTGTGGAAGTAGGGGAATCCAGTGATGCTGTTTTGCATATCTCAATTGCCAACTCATGCTACGGACTGTTAGCAGCCTCTTCGTTATTGGAAAAGGAGTCATCAGTGCCCTTGAGTCCAATTAGAGTAGACAGACAATTGCAAATCTCCCAGAGCCACTTCAGATTTCCCATGTTTAAGACTGTTCCTCCAGAACCACTCCTGGAACCAAGCCGTATTAAGTCAGGGTTCGCTAGGGAAATAGAATCAATAAGAGATATCTGTCAATAGCATGCAATTCTATAAGAGTCTCTCACATGACCGTGGAGATGCACAAGTCTAGGTTCCACAGGCAGGCTGCAACCAGGGGCCTTAATGAAAGTCCAGTGAAGGTTCTTGACAAGATCTGGGAGATGTTTGCTGTCTAAAGATGAGCTGGGAAATTCTCAATGCTGGCATCACTTCCCCATTTAAGGCATTCAACTGATCGGGTTAAGCATCACTCACTGCTGATGGCAATCTCCCTTACTGATGTAATTATAACCAGCTGTCTAAGATTTACCACTGCAGTAAAGTCAATAGTGACTAAATTCCATAAATGCTCTTGTATTAAAGTTAGCCCAGTGTTGCTTGACCAAACAACTGGGCACAATTACCTGGCTGAGTTGACACAATAGCCTAACCACCACACTGCATAAAGGTAAATATATATATATATATATATATATATATATATATATATATATATATATATATATATATATATATATATATATATATATGATAAACTAAGGTGAAACCTCAGAGACAGTGATGATGAAAACTTAACTTGGTTCTAGCAGTATTCTAATACAAGTTTTAGTATCTGGATTCCAAGAAAGATGAAGAAAAGTCAAAACCCATGATATCTTATTAGTGTTTAAATACCATACAGATTGAACATTGCCAGAAAAATCTGATTAAAGGGAATGTGCCAACCTTTCACACACACACACACAAATAAAACTACAGCAAATCTGATTGTTTTACATGAAGCAGTGGAAGAGATTTTAAATGATATTAAAAGTAAAAACATTAGAAACTCCAATCAATCACCTATTATATGATGAACTTGGACAGGAAGCAAAACATTCTAAGTCTTAATACCTTCTCCAACATATTACATATTATGGCTTCCCCCATCCTAGGAATGTTGACAAACTCAAACAATGCATCTAAAAACTTAGCAAATATCTTTCCTTTTGGTAAATGAACAGTTACCACTGATGACAAGATAAGGCTGATTTTTCTTACATTACTCAAATGTTTCTTTCTGCACCTTCCTGTCCCCAGGTTCATGTTCCTGTTTTATTTTTTCTTGATCTCTCCCATCAATTGCAAACCAAAAACCCTGTAACTGATATCCACACTGACTCAGAGGGATCTTCTTCATTTCAAAGGTGATCTTTAAATTCCATAACTTAAAACTATCTATAATTCCCAGTTGGACAATGAAGTCAAAACACCACAGTTCAATGCAAGTTTGACCCTCCTTGGCCATCCTGTCAGTGTCCTATCACACTGTGGCTGAACTCAAGGACACTGATGCCCAAGACCTTGACCTTGACTTGCACTTTCACCAAAGTTCCATAGTTTCCATAATTTTCAGGATTACTAAGTGGATTTATATAGCAATTTCACTCGGCATCGGGACTCTCTGTTCCTCTTAATTGTTTTCACTCCTTTTCCATCTGGAAAATCCGACACCTTTTCAGATTAGCCTGGAGTCATCTACTTTTTGAAACTTAATTTATAAAATCCTCATAGGAAGACAACAAATTCTCTCACACACATAATTTAGCATGTAGGGACAATCCCTGTGTGTTGCCTTCATTGAAATCCATGTCTTTACCTTGTAGCCTGTGAGTCTCTCAAGGGAGATAACAATATTCTACAAAGTTTTGCAACTCTTGACTTTGTTTACTTCCTGCCTGGTTTATAACAGAAGCTGAATTAAAAAATATTGTGTGAATGAATAAAAGCATGTAGTTTCACACATACTGGAAATGATAAAAGGGAAAAAACGGAAATATTAAAACATGCATGAAGACATTCTAGAAGGCATGTTTTCCATACCCTGAGATGAGAGCCTATATGTGGGTCAAAATGACATATTGGAAAAATTATAGAAGAGTAAATAAACCACCTTAAGAAATAGAGTGCCTCCACTCATAGTATGAGTAAATGCAAAATCTATGAATCTCCTTGTTCAGGCATGTGTTTATGTGCATGCATGTCAAAATTATGGAAACCAATGCACTAATTTTTTTTAAAAAAAGAAGACCACTACATACTGACAGGAAAGTTCATATAAATGGAGAGACAAATGCAAAATCAAGGCGGGAGAGAGAACTGGCAGTCAGAGTGACCTGAGACTACTCCAGACTCAAGGGCTATGGATAAAACAGGTGTTCTTGCTACTCCTGCCTTGATGGGGTCTCCAAATCACACCCTGATCTACCTGCAATTCCTGGACGTTTCACATATTTATCTGGCCACACTGGTTTTATCTGATCCTATAGGAGATGAAGCAGGCCCCTCTCTCACTTGTCTTTTTTTTTTTAAGATTTATTTACTTCTCTCCCTTTCTCCCCTCCCCCCATTGCCTGCTTTCTGCGTCCATTCACTGTGTGTTCTGTGTCTGCTTGTATTCTCATCAGGTGGCACTGGGGATCTGTGTCTTTTTGTTGCACCATCTTGCTGCACCAGCTTTCTGTATGTGTGGCACGTCTCCTGGGTGGGCTGTGGTTTCATGCAGGGTGGTTCTCTTTGCATGGAGGCCACTCCTTGAGCAGGGGCACCCTTATACAGGGGCATCCCTGAGTGAGTCAGCACTCCTTGTGCACAGCAGCACTGAATGTGAGCCAGCTCTCCACATGAGTCAGGAGACACTGGGCATTAAACCCTTGGATCTCCTATAGGCCTTAATGTTTTTAATGTTACATTAAAAAATATGAGGTCCCCATATACCCCCCACCCCCCTCACCCCACTCCTCCCATAAAAAAACCTCCTACATCAGCATGGGACATTCACTGAACTTTGTGAATACATTTCTGAGCACTGCTGCACCACATGGTCAGTGGTCCACGTTATAATTTACACTCTCCCCCAGTCCACCCAATGGGCCATGGGAGGATGTACAATGCCCAGTAATTGTCCCTGCAGTACCACTCAGGACAACTCGAAGTCCTGAAAATGCCCACACATCGCATCTCTTCATCACACTCCCTACACTTAGCTACCATGGCCACTTTCTCCAAATCAATGCTACATTTACTTCCACTATTAATCACAATAGTTCCAGAATAAAATATCAGTATGTCCATTCTAATCCATACTCTATTCCTCCATTCTGTGGACCCTGGGATGTTATGTCCACTCCACATCTATATCAAGATGGTGATTAGATTTCACTTGGACGATGGATGCAATTCTCCTGCTTACAGTTGTAGGAACTCTCAGCTCCCTGGTGTGGTGGTTGACCTTCTCCACCTCCCTATTAGCTGGCTGGGGTAAGTCCAATAAACCAGAATGTAGGAGTTGCAAGTCTGTTGAGGCTCAGGGCCTGGCTATCACATGGACAGTCCAGAGATTCAGGTACCCTGAGTATACACTAAACCCTGGTGCCAACCACAGGCCTAGTAAAAGTAACAGGAGAGGCTTATGGACAAAGATCACATCTGAGTCCAACTCTATCACACTCAGGAACACAAACTCCAAAGTAGGGCCAACTGACATGGCACTGAACTCCATCTGCCATGACCGTAGAACCTGTGGGTCTCTGTAGCCCTCAGAAGAACCAATACTTGGGGTTGTATCTACTTTAGCTGTCTCTGGGACTCTGCTGAGGTGTGTTTAAGGTGACCCCTCTGATGACCTCCTGGCTCTTTTATGGAGACTCATAGCCATATAAATTCATTTGCCCTTTCCATTTCTCCCTTTTACTCAAGGTCAAAAACCATATTTAATACCTGATATATGCAGGCTGAGATATTCAGCTAGTCTGAGTTGACCCTTTTATTCAAGGTCTTTTTCTAGTTACATCATCAGCTGATGCTTGGTATTAATCCCATGGCATCAGGGAGGCTCATCCCCGGGAGTCATATCCCACACTGGGGGGAAGGCAACACACTTACATGCTGAGTTTGGCATCGAGACTGGCCACATTTGAGCAATATGGAAGCTCTCAGGAGGTAACTCTTAGGCACCCTGCAGTTCTAGGCTTAGGTCTTATTTCAGGCACACAGGCTCACAAGCACAGTCATTAGTATCAAGGGCTCATTGTTGGATCATTCTTCTTTATTGGTCTTAGCCATTGCACTTGGGGGATTGTTGCTGTTCCATTAGGGAATGTGATAGAGTTCCCCTGGGTAGGAACTCAGCACTCCCTTAGTCATCATTTTTAACTGTACCCACTGTGAAAATATCCAAACATTTTTATGTACCCTGTATATATGCCCTGGAGAACTTCCTACAAACCATGTGCCCCTATCAATAACACCCCACAACAGTATTCTTCCCCTGCCATTATTGAACTCCTCTGTGGTCCAAAACTTCTCCAAAAATGAAGCCTAATATATTGCCAGGTTCCATTAATAATAACATGGAATATAGTGATGGATTTAAAGGCTAGATATAGAATACACACTAATTTAGAAAAATTAAGGTAAAAATAAATTGGGGTATCAAAATATTAAAAAAATTAAAAGCTTTGTTTTTAATGTTTTGCCTTCCATCACTGCAATAAGTGTTGCCCTGTATGCACATTGGCAAGGCACCTTCTTCCATCTCTTCCTCAGTGTCTACATCCTTTCGTTTTCTTTTTTTTCTAATTATTAAGCTTGTCTTTGCAAAAGTTTTAGATCACAGTAATTCATATATACAATATATGGCACTAGCACATATACAACATCAGACACTTTGTCCCTTCCCCAGCAATAATCTTTTTACATGTTCATACTGTATTTACTGCAACTGATGTACAGATACTGAGACAATAGCTTTCAAACAAGGTTACACTTGTGTTTACATTATGGTTTATATTTTAGACTCTACAATTTTCTAAAATTTTAGTTACCTTATGTTTTACATTATGATTTACATTTTAGCCTATAGGCCCCTATACATTTTGGGTATAATTTAATATGTCCTATATCCATCCATGCATAATCTTGTGGAACACTTCCATTGCCCCATAGTTACACTGGTTCCATCTATTCAATAACTCTTTCCCCCTCCCCTTAGGACTCACAGTGGCAGTCAATCTTCATTGCTTGAAGGGCCATTTTCAGAGATACTTGCAACAATGCCGAGGACTTGACATGCTCGACTACCCTAATGCATTGGGAGCCACCATTTTTCTCGAGAGATACAATACCCTCTATTTGAGAACATCAGTCCTCCCCAGGATGTGAGTATACCCTCACTCTCATTGAGTGGGTCTCCATCCAATGATATAACCCACGATGACAAAATGAGCACTCACCACTCTCTAGAAGCCTGTCCTGTGTCATATTCTCCCTTTAAGCATCTAAACAGGCAAGCTTCCTTATTATATTTTTGAAAAAGTTTTCTCAACATTATACTCTCTACCACATACTAGACAATCTCCTATATTCATATGTTACCCCACCCTCCCCCCAAATTCTTGGGTCATCTTACCCATCCTCCCATCCCTAGACCCTCTTAAGCCCACAAACCCCGACCCAAATGTATCCCTATACCCCCATATTATCCCTTTCTTGTACAAATATTTATCTCAAGGTTATTATAGATTCATCCAGGTAGGTGTCAGCTCGCAATCTTCCTTTACCCAACAAATTCCTTTAAGCCTATCATCCAGTTTCTAGCTCTCTGAGGCAGCTTGGTTTACGTATTTCATATCATTGAGGTCATGTGGTATTTGTCCTTCAATGCCTGGCTTGTTTCACTCAACATAAGGTCCTCAAGATTGATCCATGTTTTCACATGTGTTTGTAGTACCTTCGCTCTTAAAGCTGAGTAGTATTCCATTGTATGTATATACCACATTTTATTTATCCATTCATGTGTTGATGGGCATTTGGGTTGATTCCAACTTTTGGCAATAGTGAACAATGTTGCTATGAACATTGGTGTGAATATATTGTTTTGTGTCCTTGTTTTCAGTTCTAATGGATATATACCCAGCAGTGGAATTGCTGGGTCATATGGCAAATCTGTAGTTAGTTTTTTGAAAAACTTCCAAACTGTTCTCCAGAATGGCTGGATCCTTCTGCATTCCCACCAACAGTGGATGAGTGTTCCCCTTCCTCCACATCCTATCCTACACTTGTAGTCTTTTGCTTTTTTCATCACTGCCAATCTTATGGGAATAAGATGGTATCTCACTGTAGTTTTGATTTGCATTTCCCTAATAGCTAGATATTTGGAGCATTTTTTCATGTGCTTTTTAGCCAATTGTATTTCTTCTTTGGAGACCTGTTTAATCTTTTTCCCATTTTTAAAATGGGTTGTCTTTTTATTTTCAAGATATAGGAGTTCCTTTAATACACAGGATATAAATCTATCATATACGTCATTAACAAATATTTTCTACCATTGTGTAGGCTCTGTTTTCACTTTCTTGACAAACTCCTTTGAGGTGCAGAGGGCTTTAATTTTGAGGAAGTCCCATTTGTCTATTTGTTCTTTTGCTGCTTGCTCTCTTGGTGTGAAGTTCATGAAGTCATTTCCTATTACAAGGTCCTGTAGATGGTTCCCTACATTGCTTTCCAAAGTCTTTAAGGTCTTGGCTCTTATATTTAGGTCTTTGATCCATCTCGAGTTGATTTTTGTATAAGGTGTGAGTTGGTAATCCTCTTTCATTCTTTTACATATGGATATCCAGTTCTCCAGGCACCATTTGTTGATTAGGCCATTCTCTTCCCATTAGGAGGGGTTGGTGGCCTTATTGAATATTATATGACTGTATATATGAGGATCTATATCAAAACTCTCAATTCAGTTCCATTGGTCACTGTGTCTATCTTTGTGCCAATATCATGCTGTTTTCACTACTGTAGCTTTGTAGTATGTTCTGAAGTCAGGTAGTGTGATTCCTCCAAGTTCATTTTTCTTTTTCAGTATGTCTTTGGCTATTTGGGGTCTATTTTCTTTCCAAATAAATTTCAGAGCAAGTTTTTCTAGTACATTAAAGAATGCTATGTTGATTTTTATTGGGATTGCATTGTATCTGTAGTTCAGGTTTGGAAGCATAGACATCTTAATAATATTTCATCTTCCTATCCTTGAACAGGGAATATTGTTCAATTTACTTAGGTGTTCTTTGATTTCCTTGAACAGTGTTGTGTAGTTGTCAGTGTATAAGTTTTTTATATCTTTAATTAAATTTATTCCTAGGTATTTGATTTTTTATTGACTATTGTAAATGGTATTTGTTTCTTGATTTCCTCCTCAGATTGCTCATTGTCTGTGTATAGAAATGCTACTTTATTTGCGCATTGATCTTATAACCTGCAACTTTACTGAACTCATTTATGAGTTCTAGAAGCTCTCATGTAGACTCCTCAGGGTTTTCTATGTATAGGATCATTTCATCTGCAAATAATGAAATTTTGGCTTCTTCCATTCCAATCTGAATGCCTTTTCTATCTTGTTCTTGCCTCAGCACTCGAGCAAGTACTTCTAAGATGATGTTAAAGGGAAGGGATGATAGTGGGCATCCTTTCCTTGTTCCTGATCTTACATGGAAAGATTTTAGAATTTCACCATTGTAAATGATGTTGACTGTGGGTTTTTCATATATACCCTTAATCATGTTCAGAAAATTTCCTTGTTTTCCTATCCTTTGCAGTGTATTTGTCAAGAAAGGGTGCTGTATTTTGTCAAATGTTTTTTCTGCATCTATAGATGTGATCATTTGATTTTTTTTCCTTCAATCTGTTTATATGATGTATTACATTGATTGATTTTCTTATGTTGAACCATCCTTGCATACCTGGAATGAATCCCACTTGGTCGTGGTGTATAATTCATTTAATGTGTTGTATATAATTAGCACGTATTTTGTTGTGGATTTGGTGTCAAAGTTCATTAGAGAAATTGGTCTGTAATTTTCCTTTCTTGTGATGTCTCTGTTTCGCTTTGATACTAGGGTAATGTTGGCATCATAGAATGAGTTAGGTAATATTCCTTCTCTTTCAATTTTTGGAAAAGTTTCAGCAAGATTGGCATTAGTTCTTTCCAGAATGTTTTGTAGAATTCACCTGTGAAGCCATCTGGCCCAGGGCTCTTCTTAGTTGGAAGGTTTTTAATGACTGACTCAATCTCTTTACTTGTGATGGGTTTGTTGCGATTGGCAATTTCTTCTTTTATCAATATAGGCTGCTTATGTGTTTCTAGGAATTTGTCCATTTGCTCTAAATTGTCCTTCTTGTTGGAATACAGTTTTTCAAAGTATCCTCTTATGATAGTCTTTTTGTGGGATCAGTGGTGATATCTCCTTTCTCATTTCTTATTTTGTGTATTTGCCTCTTCTCTCTTTGTTAGTCTAGCTAAGGGTTTGTCGATTTTATTGATCTTCTCAAAGAACCAACTCTTGGTTTTGTTTATCTTTTCAGGTGCTTTCTTATCTTTTATTTCATTTAGTAATGCTTGTCTTTGTTATTTCTTTCTTTCTTCTTCCTTTGGGGTTACTTTGGTTTTTTCTTAACATTCCTCCAAGTGTGCAGTTAGTTCTTCAATTTTAACTTTCTTCTTTTCTGATGTATCAATTTATAGCTATAAATTT
The DNA here is from genome assembly GCF_030445035.2 of Dasypus novemcinctus. Lineage (NCBI taxonomy): Eukaryota > Metazoa > Chordata > Mammalia > Cingulata > Dasypodidae > Dasypus > Dasypus novemcinctus. Next base: position 1,372,036 of record NW_026688145.1, read on the forward strand.
CCCTCTCAGTACTCCTTTTGCTGTATCCCAATAGTTTTGGTATATTGTGTTATCATTTTCATCAGTTTCAAGGTAGTTACTAATTTCTTTTGAGATTTCCTCCTTGACCCACAGTTTTTCTAAGAGTGTGTTGTTTAATTTCCATATCTTTGCATGAAATCTGGATCTCTGGCCCTTCCAGATTTCCAACCACTCCACTGTGGTCAGAGATATTGTTTTGTATGATTTCAATCTTTCTGAATTCATTGAGACTTTCTTTGCAGCCTAGCGTATGGTCTATCCTGGAGAATGATCCATGTGCACTTGAGTAAAATGTATATCCTGCTGTATTTGGGTGTAATGTTTTATATATGTCTCTTAGGTCCAGCTTCTCTAACCTACTGTTCAAAGTTTTTGTTTATTGATTCTATTTTGAGATGTTTTGTGTAAGGTTGATAGTGGTGTATTAAAGTCCCCCACTACACTTGTAGAGGCACTATTCTTTCACTTAGTTTTTCCAGTGTTTGCCTCAGGTATTTGGAGGCACCCTTGTTAGGAGAATAAATGTTTATGACTGTTTTTTCTTCTTGAAAGACTATCCCTTTCACTAATATGTAATGTTCATCTTTATCTCTCACAGCTGTTTTGCATTTAAAGTCTATTTTGTCTGATATTAATATAGCTACTCCTGCCCTTTTTAGGTTATTGTTTGCTCGTGAGATTGTTTTCCAGTCATTCACTTTCAACCTCCTTGAATCCCTGGGTCTAAGATATGTTTCTTGAATACAGCATATAGGTGAGTCATATTTCCTTATCCAATCTTCCAGTCTGAACCTTTTGATAGGTGACTTTAATCCATTGACATTCAGTGTTATTACTTTCAAGGAATTATTTATATTAGCCTTATTTTCTTTGGACATGTGTTTGTCATGTTGTTTTTTTCTTCTCTTTTTGTCTTTTTACTTGCTCTTACACTCTCCTCCAACTCTGCCTCTCCTGTTTTTTTATTTCTTCCTCCAGAACTCCCTTTAGTATTTCTTGAAGGGCAAGGTTCTTGTTGGAATACTCACTTAGTTTATGTTTATCTGTGAATATTTTGAACTCTCCATCATCTTTGAATGCTAGCTTAGGTGGATAGAGTATTTTTGGTTGAAAATTTTTTCTTTTAGTATCTTGACTATGCCATACCACTGCCTTCTTGCCTCCATGGTTTCAGATGAGAAATCAGCACTTAATTTTATGGAGCCTCCTTTGTATGTGATTTTTCTCTTGCTGCTTTCAGAATTTTCTCTTTGTCTTGAGCATTGGATAATTTGACAAGTATAAGTCTTGGGGTAGGCCTGTTGGGATTTATGATGTTTGGGGTGCACTGGACTTCCTGGACATGTACATCCATCTCCCTCAGCAGATCTGGGAAGTTTTCAGTCATTATTTCCTCCAAAATCCCTTCTGTCCCTTTCCCTTCCCTTCTCCTTCTGGGATGCCTGTATTGTATATGTGTGTTCTGCATTGTCATTCATGTCCTTAAGTTCCGGCTGGATTTTTTCTATCTTTTTATCAATCAGTTCTACTATCTGTTTGATTTCAGATATACTGTCTTCCATGTCACTAATTCTCTGCTCTGCCTCTTCTAATCTGGTGTTATTTGCTGAGAGTGTATTTTTGATTTCTTGAATTGTGCTGTTCATTACGATATATCCATTATCTTTTTGGGTATGATTGCAATTTCTTCTGTATTCTAATTCTTCATATTCTTAATCTCATCCTTCACTTCATCAAATTGTTCACTAATACGTTTTTAGACCTTTAATTACTTGTTCGATGTTCTGTTCCTCTTCCTGGTTTTTAGTTTGTTCATTGGATTGGGCCATGTTTTCTTGATTATTGGTTTGGTTTGTAATTTTTGTTCCTGTCTGGTCATCATTTTCTCTTAGATGGGTTTAATCAGTTCCTTACCTGTTTTCTCTAGTCTTGGGATTTAATTAGTTGGTGTTTTTGCATACATGTTATGTCTCCTCTTTGTCACTTTGTTTTTCTTATTCTGGTTTCTTGTTGCTGGCTAACTTCACTTTGAAGGAAAATATTAGGGTCAGGGAAAGCAAAATGAGTAAGAAAAGAAAATGTATAATAGTAGTGATAATAAATGTTAACAGAGGAACCATGTGAGATCTAGGAGAATGGATTTAGATTATGTAAGCTGTGTAGAGTTATAACAGTAGGTAGAGTACCTATAATGATTCAGTCAACCAAATATTGGGAGGATAATAGTATGAACTAAATAGCCAGTGTTTTCATGAGAGAGGGAAAGAGAAAAGAAAGACAATAATATAAAGAGTGAATAAAAGACAGAAAACAGAACAAAGGTATTTGAAATAAAAAGTCAGACAACTTGGAATGTAAGAGAAACAATAGATGATGGAGGATGGAAAGATGTAGAGGAATAGGGATAGTGTTGGTGGTCAAAATCAATACACACAAAAAAGAGGAAATAGAGGATGAGGAAACACAGCAAATGTGAAGTGCTCCCTGCAGCACCTAATATATAAATAAAATAAAATAAAAAGAGAAAGGAAGAAAAAGAGAGAAAGGGGGACAAAAAGGGGGGGGAGTAAGCAAGAAAAAGAGGAAAAAAAGAAAAAGTGCCTTGGGGGTGGATAAAGAGGAAGGAAAAAACAGAAGACAATGCAGCAGTAACAACAAAAACACCAAAGTTTCAAGCTAGGAATCCTCTTTGCATTAAATAAAATGCTTAGGGATTCAACATTCCCCTTTCTCTCTTCCTCACTTCCCTCTCCCCAGGACAGCAGAAAAGCTGCATGAAGGGTCCAGTAGGAGATTCAAGTGGGTCTTTGGTGAGCCAACTCAACACAGAAGACAATGACTCATTATTTACAGTGAGAGAGCACATACACCTCACCAGAAACTCCAGATACGCTATTGGAAACTTGGAAAGCACGTCCTACAATCCCTCCCCCTTAGGTGTGCTAGGGGAGGGCAAAATGATTTTCTGACTCCACCTTCTCCCCAACCAAGTTTCCTATCCCAGGGTGTTTAGGTAAATTGGCCTTTCTCAGCAGATTCTCTTCTCCTTTCTTACCAGACTCTCCCTAAGCCAGCTGGTATGTTCCTCCAAGGTCAAAAAAAAAAAAAAAAAAAAAAAAAGCAGATGGCTAGGATAATCACGGACTTCAGATGGACCTCAGGGCATGCTGGATTTGGGAATGGGAAGTTCAAGATATTGCAGACTCAAGGTATGTGAGTCTGTCGAGTGTGGGCTATGGGGGTTTAGGGTACATGGACCTGGGAACCATGCATCCAGGAAACAGGGTTTTGGAACACTGCCACACCACCAACAGTTTTCAGGGATTGCTGCAGCCACCAGCCCTAGGGGGAAGGGTCCCACCCACAACTTCTGACCTCCATGTCAGAAACCCAAAATTCTACCTCTTGCAAGAACCTCTTCTGTCACTGTCTCACCAAATCAATGTCCAGACACCTTCACATCTGCTTCCCTCTCGTTTGTCTTTTTCATCAGTCTTTTCTCTGTTTTTCTAGGACTTTGCACTTTGATATCTTTTTTTGAGGAATCAAATAACACACTTCTGTCTTGCATGTATAGTTTCTCTTAAATATAAAGGACTTCCCACACTGTGCTTTATAAAGTCCCACACATACAATGAAAATCTATCCTCTCAGCCTGATCAACTTTCTTCAAATCATGTGTCCATTAAGGCATGATATCATACACTCAATTATTTCATTGTTCTCTGGTTTCTACAGTATAATGTAAGATCCGAATAAGCAAGGATGTTCCCTGCTTTGTTCACTTGTCTGGTTTCACTATGGTTTGTGAAAACATATGCAGTCATATAGAAAATTATTTAAGAAAATGTGTTATGATGAAATCAATGGAATGACACCAAAATTGAAATTAAGTTAAATGCTTTTTCAAAGCAACTGTATTAAGCAAAATTGAACGGGATATCTTACAGAATATCTGAAATAAAAGATGGACAATAACAATAATTTGATACATTAAAATTGATTATTAAATTGGTAAAGACTTGGAAATAAAATTATACACATATACACTTTTTAAAAATGCAGCAAGGAGTAGCTAAACTTATTGTTTAGTTCTATAAAAAGAATGTGGATTCAAATATGCTAATAAATAAGATAAAGTCTATTCATTGACCAATTTAAAGAATGCCATCTGAATGATGGCAACATGTGATGCTACTTTTAGATATAGATTAAATCACAAGAGAGGAAAAGTTATATAAAGAAAACAGTGGTGTGAAAACAACAAGGCAGTAATTACAAAAGATGATTCATTAACTCAAAAGATAAAGAACTTTCTGGGTTTTAAAAGAAGTAAGGGGGAGGTGGGGCAAGATGGTGACTGAGTGAGTGCACCTTCATCATCTCTTTTGCAAAAAACCAGCTGAGTGAGGGCAGAATCCTGCCTAAGTGAGATGTTTTGGGAATGTACAAAGCAGGAGGTTTCTGGACATTGATCTGGAAAGAATGCAACAAAAGTAGTGCTTGTTCAAGGTAAAACCATGGGTTTCTGGCACTTGTGCTTGAAGCTGTGGTAAGGCTAAACTCTTCCCCTAGGGCTGATAGCTGCAGCATAGCCTGAACACTGCTGGTCACATGGCTGCATTCATGAGACCCTTTTTCCCAAAACCCACTATCCCTGAACCCACATTTCCTGAACCCAGTGTTCTATGGACACTGGATTCTCCATACCCTGTGTTCTCTGAACCCAGTGCCCCCTGAACACTGGCATTCCCCTAGGCTCTGGTCTCAGAAAAACTCTGAGAGTGGGAGGTATCTGGTAAGAGGTGCAGAAGGGCTCAAGGAGTGCTGATTCAATTGTCTGGTTCCCCCTTTTTTTAGCTTAGAGGAACATGCCAGTGGGCTTGGTGAGAGGCTAGGAAGCGAGGACAGGGGAATCTGCTGAGGCAGCCCAATTTACCTAAAATGCCCTGGGACAGGGAAAATTGGTCTGGGAGAAAGAGGAGTAAGTCCTATGCAACACATCTAAGGGAAGAAGACAATAAGACATGTTTGGTAGCCTTCCCGTAGTATATTAGGCAAGGTGTGGGTGCTAGTTCTTAAACCCTGGGAAAGAGAGAAGTGAGAAGGGGAGAAAAGGGGAAGGACAGATTCCTATGCAGTTTATTCAACTGCAAAGAGGATTCCTTGCTGGAAGGCTTGCCTGGCTTTTATTCTTTTGTTGTCATTCATTCCTCTTTATTCCCTCACTGCCCTTTTTTTCTTTCCTTTTACTTTTTTCTATTAGCTCCTGTAAGCAGTGTTTATTGTTTGCTGTGCTTCTTCATCTTTGATTTCCTCTTTTATCTGTCTACTGATTTTGGCCACCAATGCTATCCCCTTTTCTTAACATCTTTCTAACTTCCAACTTCTGTTGTTGCTCTCACATTCCACCTCTTTGTTTAGCCCCAATTTTTCTGGCTTTTTATTTTCAACACCTCTATTCTGTTTAGTTTTGTTCCCTCTTTATGTTATTGTCCTTTCTTTTCTCATTCCCTCTCTCCAGATCACACTGGCCTTTTAATTCATACTATATTCTTCTCTATATTCAGTTTCCCATCTCATTATAGGTACTCTACTTTTTTATTATTATAACTCTACACAGCTTACATGAGTTTAATATTCATTCTCCTAGGTCTCACATGATTCTTCTGCTGACTTTATTATCAATACTAGTATTATACTTTTTCTTTTCTTACCTCTTTTGTTTTCCCTGGCCCTAATCTTTTTTCTTCAAGGGAACTTAGACAACAGCAAGGAAATAGAATAAGAAGAACAAACTGTCAAAAATAAGACTTAATACACACACAAAAAGAGCACCTAAATAAACCCCAAGACTAGACAGAAAAGCTAAGCAACTGCACAAAGGCATCAAGATAAAGTGATGACCAGACAGCAACAAAAAATTACAAACCATACCAATAATCAGGAAAGCATGTTCCAATCCAATGAACAAACTAAAAACCAGGAAGAGGAGCAGCACATTGAACAACTAATCAAAGCTCTCAAAAACAAATCATGGGCCAACTTAATGAAATAAAGGAAGAGATTAGGGATATTAAGAAAACATATGGAAAGCATACAGAAGAAATTGTAATGGATATGATGGTAATGAATGGTACATTCAAAGAAATCAAAAACACACTCTCAGCAAATAACCACAGATTTGAAGAGGCAGAGGAAAGAATTAGTGATGTGGAAGACAGTATATCTGAAATCAAACAGATAGTATAATCAATTGATAAAAAGAAGATATCCAGCAGGGACTTAGGGATCTGAATGACAATGCAAAATGCACAAAAATATGCATTACACACACCCCAGAAGAAGAGAAGGAAAAGGGGACAGAAAGGGTGTTAGAGGAAATAATGGCTGAAAACGTCCCAAACCTATTGAAGGAGATGGATGTACATGTCCAAGAAGTGCAATGCACCCCAAACAGCATAAATGTCAAGAGTCCAACCTCAAGATATATACTTGTCAAATTATCCAATGCTCAAGACAAAGAGAAAATATTGAAGGCCACAAGATAAAAGAGACCCATAACATACAAGGGAAGCTCAATAAGATTAAGTGCTGACTTCTCATCTGAAACCATGAATGCAAGAAAGCAGTGGTATGACATAGTCAAGGTACTGAAAGAAAAAAATTTCCAGCCAAGAATTCTCTATCCAACAAAGCTATCTCTCAAAAATGTTGGAGAGTTATGAATATTCACAGATAATCAGAAACTAAGTATGCCAACAAGAAACTTGCCCTTTAAGAAATACTAAAGGGAACTCTGCAGGAGGAAAGAAAAAAACAGGAAAGAGTTGGAGGAGAATGGAAGAACAAGTAAAAAGACAAAAGGAGAAATAAAAACAACATATGACATGAAAATCCAAAGAAAATATGACTAATGCAAGAAATCCCTTGAAAGTAGTAACAATGAATGTCTATGGATTAAACTCACCTATTGAGAGGCACAGAGTGGCAGAATGGACAAGGAAATATGACCCATCTATAGCTGTCTACAAGAAACCCATCTTACACCTAGGGATTCAAGGAGGTTGAAAGAGAATGGCTGGAAAACAACTTACAAGCAAACAATAACCAAAAGTGGGCAGGACTAGCTATATTAATATAGGACAAAATAGACTTTAAATGCAAAACTACTGTGAGAGACCAAAGATGGATTAGTAAAGGGAGTAATCTTTCAAGAAGAACAATCATAAACATTTATGCTCCCAGCCAACACACCTCCAAGTATGTGAGACAAGCACTGGACAAACTAAGTGACGGAATAGATGCGTCTACAATTATAGTGGGGGACTTTAATAAACCATTATCATCTTTTGACCAAACATCTCAAAAGAGAAACAATAAAGAAACAAAAACTTTGAATAATATATTAGAGGATCTGGACCTAATTGACATATACAGAATCTTACATCCAAATACAGTAGGATATACATTCTTCTGAAATGCATATGGATCTTTCTCCAAGATAGACCACATGCTAGTCCACAGAGAAAGTCTCAATGAATTCAGAAAGATTGAAATCATACAAAATGATTTCTCTGACCAGAGTGGAATGAAGCTAGACATCTGCAAGAGCCAAAGAAGCAGATTAGGCACAAAGATATAAAAGTTGAGAAACACACTCTTGTACAAAACAGTGAGTCAAGGAGGAAATCTCAAAAGATATCAGAAACTACACTGAAACCAATGAACATGACAATAGAACATATCAAAACTTATGGGATGCAGCTAAAGCTGTACTGAGAGGAAAATTCATATCCATAAATTCAGTCCTAACTACCCATTTGGAAGAATTAGTAAAAAAAAACTAAAAACTAACCCTAAAGGAAGAAGAAAAAGAGAAATAACAAAGATCAGGACAAAACTAAATGGAATAGAAAATAAGAAATAACTAGAAAAAAAACAAAACAAAGAGCTGGTTCTTTGAGAAAATCAATAAAATTGACAAATTCTTTAGCTAGACTAACAAAAAAAAAAAGAGAGAAGATGCCAATACACACACACAAAAAAAAAAAGAAATGAGAAAGGGGATATCACCACTCACCCCACAAAAATAAAGACTATCATAAAAGGATACTTTGAAAAACTGTATGCCAATAAGAAGGACAATTTAGAACAAATGGACAAATCCCTAGAAATATATAAGCAGGCTACATTGATGAAAAAAGAAATTTTTGATCTCATCAAACCAATCACAAGTAAAGAGATAGAATCGGTCATTGTAAACCTCCCAACTAAGAAGAGCCCTGGGCCTGATGGCTTCACATCTGAATTTTACAAAACATTCTGGAAGGAACTAACTCCAATCTTGCTTAAAATCTTCCAAAAAAATTGAAATAGAAGGAACATTGCCTAACTCATTCTATGATGCCAACATCACTCTAATACCAAAGCCAAACAAAGAAACCACAAGAAAGGAAAATTACAGACCAATCTCTTTCTTGAACCTAGATGTGAAAAACCTCTACAAAATACTCGCTAATCATATTCAACAAAACATCAAATGAATTATACACCATGACCAAGTGTGTTTCATCCTTGGTATACAAGGATGGTTCATGATGACAGAATAAATTAATGTAATACACCATATAAATAGATTGAAGGGAAAAAATCACGTGATCATATCATAGACACAGAAAAATGATTTGACAAAATACAAGACCCTTTCTTGATAAAAACACTCCAAAAGATAGGAATAGAAGGAAACTTTCTGAACATGATAAAGGGTATATATGAAAAACCACAGCTCACTTAACTTAAAATGTTGAAATCCTAAAATCTTTCTCTCCAAGATCAGGAACAAAACAAGAATGCCCACCAACACCCCTCCTATATAACATTGTGTTAGAAGTACTTGCTTGAGCACTGAGGCAAATACTAGATATGAAAGACATCCAAATTTTAAAGGAAGAAGTCAAAATTTCACTTTTTGCAGATGACATTATCCTATACATAGACAGCCCTGAGAAAGCTACAACAAAGCTTCTGGAACTTATAAATGAGATCAGTAAAGTCACAGGTGATAAGATCAATGCCCAAAAATCAGTAGTATTTCTGTACACCAATAAGCCTAATGACATTAGTCTTGTTACTCCAGCTCTCTTCTGGTTACTATTTGCATGGACTATCTTTTTCCAACCTTTGACTTTTAACCTGGTTATGTCCTTAGGTCTGAGGTGAGTCCCTTGTAGACAACATATTGATGGGTCATATTGTTTAATCCATCAGTCTATATCTTTTGATTGGGGATCTCAAGCCATTAACATTCCATGTTATAACTATAAAGGCATTACTTCATCCATTTGACCTTTGGTTTTCCATTATCTTATCATACTGTAGTTTATTTTTTACCCTTTCTAATATTCTTCATTCATATCCTCTCATTTAAGCCTCTATAAATATACATTATATAATTTTAATGGAAAGGAAAGCATGTCAGTGAAGCATTTCACTTTTGTGTCTGTTATCCCATTCTATATATGAACCTTAGAGAGAAATTTGTACTAATGTCAACATTCTTATATTGTGATTTTTATACCTGATTATTGGGTTATATTCTTCTTACTATCTGTTCTTCTGTTCAGATCAAAGCCCACAGTGCTTATCATGGATGGTCTCTGGCATAGAGTACTAAAGCAAATTTTGTTTACCAAATACACACTGTTTAAGTGAAGTATACTAGAGGACAAATTTGAAGACATATTATGTAACATGGTCTTAGAATCACAGATGATCCTAAATATGTAGAAGGAAAATTTTCAATCATGCACTTTTCAAATATAAATGGATTTTATTCTGATGATGTATGTGCACTCATTGTAGTATGGAATATTTGTGCTCATATTTAGGGGACTATGTTCTTTTTGGTGCAGGACTGTGTTATTTATTCTATATTATTTTATTGGATTATATTCCCACTTCAGCATGAAACTTCCAGTGATGCCTACAAATATGATGCTTTATTCCTCTAAACAAATTATCTGCACTTTTATTAAATATTATGAAAACATTAAAGGCTAAGTGAAAGAAAAGACTATGTATTTACTCTCTAACCGTTTATTTTATTAATGTCAAAATTATCAAATTTCATGATCAAAGGAGGTTCAGCTATAACAAGTCCTTGGATTTTCTCTATTTTATAGCTTTCTTATGAGATCTCATATTTGTCAAGGAATTTTTTCATGTGTAGAGACCATCAAAGGTTAAAATTCAGTGAAATTTGGCTGTTATCATTAAGTAGACATGGCTATAATAATTTTTAGAACTTAATGCCTGCATTTTATAAATGGTTAAATTTTAACACTTATCATCTATGTCATGAATTGTGAATTAAATTAGAGATAACAGCTTCATGTAAAAGCAAGTCCAAAGAAAACCGTCATTTACATAAATGATGTCTTTATTAATCCCCACTTCCCAAGTTAGGGTGTTCAGTGCTATTACAGCATCTCATTAACAATGCCAGAGACTCATTTTCATGAACTTTTCTCATTATATGTTTTTAATCATCCAGGTCACAGAATATGGGCTGTAACTCCACATACCAAATCCATATGCTGGTTAGAAAGAATCAGAGAAGAAACAAGGGCATGTTCCAATGGAGTAAAAGGTTGACCTTTGTGAGCATATCCTTTTATTGAAGTATAGTATATGTGTGAAAAAATGCCATATCATATGCTGAGTGAATTTCAAAAACTTATATTCTACATAGCCAGAATGCAAAACAAGCACTAGAATATTATGAGCTCTAGATACCACTATAGAAACTGCTTAAATCAATTGATCACTCCTTTCACCTGGGTCATCATTATCTGAAACACTACGAGCATATGCTTTTTGTCTTTTTCTTATGTGATTCCATCAGTCACCTTTCTCTCTCTCTCTTTCTCCAAAATTTCCTATTTTAATTATTTGCATGCATACACTTCTGTGGTATTAAAAATATTTACAATTTGATTTTGGATAAATGGAATAATAAAATACATATTAATTTGAATCTGAGTTATTTTGCTCGGCTTTATTGTCTGCATCTGTTTTTTGTGTGTGTTTTCTTTTGTTAGGAAATTTTGTGTCAAGAAGACTCATCTAAAATATTTCAATTTGCATCAAATTGGCCAAAATTGCATCCCATATTATGGAAGACAGAACAACAGAAACTTGGAGTAAATTAGGTTACCTCACAAAGAGCAATGAAGCAGCTCATGGAGGTAAGGCTGCTAATTACCTAAGCATAAACTTGGGAGGTTAAATTAGATTATGTCTATGGACCCAGTATAACAAAAATGGACCTAAAATATTGATAAAGGCCAAAAAGTCAGTGTTAGAGAGATACAATTTGAGAATATCTTGACCATTCACTACCAGCTTTTCAGATGGAAGACATTATTGAGCTAAGTATTGTGGACATCCTCTAGAATCCAGGAAAGGCAATAAAAATTATTTACTTAGTCCACACCAATGCCATATTTTCTTTGATTACTAATCACAATAGTTCATGAATAGAATATCAGTAAGTCCGCTCTAATCCATACTCTATTCCTCCATCCTGTCGACCTTGGAATATCAAGAGGGGGCTTAGATTCCACATGGATGCTGGATGCAATGAGGAAGAAATGAGATGTCGGGGCATTTTCGGGACTTGGAGTTGTCCTGGGTGGTGCTGCAGGGACAGTTACTGGACATTGTATGTCCTCCCATGGCCCACTGGGTGGAATGTGGGAGAGTGTGGGCTATGATGTGGACCTTTGACCATGAGGTGCAGCGGTGCTCAGAGATGTATTCACCAAGTGCAATGAATGTCTCATGATGATGGAAAAGATTGTTATGGGGGGAAGAGTGGGGTGAGGGGGGTGGGGTGGTATATAGGGACATCATATTTTTTTAATGTAATATTTAAAAAATTAAGACAAAAAAACTCCAAAAAAAAATATTTACTTAGAGCTTTGTAAAGGAATATCCCTCCTAACATATTGATTTTAGACCAGTCAGTCCATGTTGTATTTCTGGCCTCTAAACTAAAAGGTAATCAATTTGAGTTGTTTTGTGCTACCAGTTCGTGTTAATTTGTTACAGCAGCAATAGAAACTGATACACACTGGAAACACTAAATGGTAGTTTTAGCTGTTTTGCCCCATATAAAAATCAGTTTTCTGCTATGAAAGAAAATTTCAGATGAATTTTGGAAATGGAACTTAGCCAGGTTTCACACAAAGCCAATTAGAGCAAGATAATTCCAAGAAAAAGAAGGGAGATTTGGCCTTTTTGTTATGAAAATTTATAATAAGCTGTATTGGTCCCAACACTTCAAAATTATTCTTGAGAAAAACAGATATATTAATGCATCAGAACAATCACAAGTCCATTAAAATGATGAACTATTACAAAGTGGTGTTATAACCAATGAGGAAATGAAGTACAATAACATAATTTGTGCTAGGGCATTTAATTACTTACTGTAAGAAGTAAAAGTTTATGTTCATATATCAACACTAGTTAAATTCAAAATTGTATTTGGAGGAAAGATCTAAAAGAGTATAATATTTCAGAATAAATATCAATTGCATTTCTGAGCATAAACTGAGATGTATAAAACATAAAAGAAAGAACTGGAAAAATAATTAATAGACTCAAATGCCTTAAGAACCTATATATCAAAACAGTCAATGAAAATAAATCACAAAATAAAAAGTAGGGAAATATTTAGAACAAACTCTACATTATAAAATGTATGGGAGGCAGGACAAGATGGCAACAGAGTAAGTGCACCCACGTCATCTCTCCTACAAAAAAGCAGATGAGTGAGGACAAAATCCTGTCTGAGTTGTTTGGGAACCCATAAAGCAGAAAGATGCTGGACATCAATGCAGAGAGAGCCCAACAAAAATAGTGATAGCTCAAGGTAAAACCACCGGTTTCTGCCCCTCCCCCAAGGCAAGAAGATGGCTTTCCAAGAACTTTGCTGGTCACATTGCCAGAGGGGAAAAAAACTCCAAGAGTGGGGGCTCTGGTGAAGGATGGAGAGGGGACCTTTGAGTGAGGGTTCAATTTTTTGGAACCCCTTTTTGAGCTGTGAGGAGCATACCAGGTGGATTGAGGAGAAACCAGGAAGAGGAGAGAGGCAAAACTACTGAGGCAACATGATTTACCTAACCTCTGTGGGTTATGCCTGGGATAAGGTGGAACCAGGCAATTAACTAATTCTGTGCAACACACCTAAGGGAGGGATAGAATAGGAAGTAGTTGGTAGACTTCCAAGAGCATATTTAGGGATCCCAGCAAGGTGTGGGTTCTCTCTCTCAAAGAGGCTGAGAGTCATTATTTTCCATAGTGATTTGGTTTACCAATTTGGTTTTGGAGGGGAGCTCTCACACTGGCTTCCTGTTGCCCTGTGTGGGAGGGAAGTGAGAAAGGGAGAAAGGGGGAAGATTAGCTTCCTAATCAGTTTATCCAATTGCAGAGCCAAAACTTCCCCTGGAAGGGGACTCTTTTTAAGGAGCAGGTTGAGCTGAAAGGAGAGTTTGGCTTAGTGGAGGAGTTTCATCCTTGAATGAGCAATGTCTCTGGTTCAGTTCCCAGCTCCCCTTAGAGTACAGACCCATTGGGATATAGCTGATACTTTGAGACAAGGAAAACATGGGCATTATCCTTGTATTAGCTTCCCTTGGGTCTCTTCTTTTTCCTAAATAAGAGCTTAAGAGGAACTTCTGTTTTTTCTTGTTTGGATGACTCCTCCCTTGATGGCTTGTCTGTTCTTTTTTTTTTTTTCTTTCTTGTCTTTCCTTCCTCTTTATTCCCCACCCTTTTTCCCCTTCCTTCCTTCCTTCCTCCCTTCCTTCCTTCCTTCCTCCCTCCCTTCCTTCCTTCCTTTCTTCCTTCCTTCCCCCCACCTCTTTCTTTTTCAAGCAGGTGCTGTCAGCTTGTTTCCTGTTTGCTGTGCTACTTAGGCCTCAATTTCCACGTTTCTGTGTGTACTGAAATTAGCTACAAATGCTATCTCTTTTCCTTTCTACATCTTTCAACCTTCCACCTTCTGCTGTTGCTCTTACATTCTGCTGCTCTTTGTTTAGCCCCCAATTTTCTGGGTTTTTATTTCTAACACTTCTGTTTTCTATCTTTTATTAAATCTTTTTGTTATTTTCTTTCATTTATCTTTCCCTCCCTCATGATCATGCTAGCCTCTTAATGCGTAGTATATACTTCTTGATATTCAATTTCCCATTTCATTGTAGCTACTCCACTTTTTTGTTCCTATAACAACACTGCTTACATGGGTTTAATATTTATTTCTCCTAGGTTGTATACAGAACTTCGGCTAAAATTCACTATCAATACTTTTATTACACTTTTTATTTTCTTACCTTTTTTGCTTTCCCTGGCTCTAATCTTATCCTTCAAGGGAACTTAGATAACAACAAGGAAACAGAATGAGAAGAAAAAAGTGTCAAAGAGAAAACTTAACACACACACACAAATGGCACCTAAATTAAACCTGAGACTACAGGGAGAAGCTTATCATCTGAAAAAAAGATGAAATGGACAGCAAAAAAAACACAAACCATATCAATAATCAGGAAAACATGTCCCAGTCCAATGAACACAGTAAAAACAAACAAAAGGAGCAGAACATCGAACAACTAATCAAAGCTTTCCAAACAAAAATCATGGACCAACATAATAAAGTAAAAGAAGAGATTAAATATATTAAGAAAACACTGGGAGAGCATATGAAGAAATTGTAAGCATATGCAAAAAATAGTGGATATGATGGTAAGGAAAGGCACAATTCAAGGAATCAAAAATACATTCTCAGCAAATCACAGCAAATTTGAAGAAGCAGAGGAAAGAATTAATCATATGGAAGACAGTACATCTGAAAGCAAACAGATTTTAGAATTTATTGGTAAAATGATAGAAAAACAACAACAGGCACTTGAAGATTTCAATGAAAACACAAAACACACAAACCTATGCATTATAGGCATCCCAGAATGAGAAGAGAAGGGAGAAGGAGAAGAAGGGGTGTTGGAAGAAATAATGATTGAAAACATCCCAAACACACTGAATGAGATGGATATACATGTCCAAAAGAACAGCACACCCCAAACAGTATAAATCCCAACAGGTATACCCAAAGACATATACTTTTAAAATTATACAATGCTCAAGACAAACAGAAAATACTGAAGGCAGCAATAGAAAAGAGAACCATCTCATATAAGGAAGCTCAAAAAGATTAAGTGCTGATTTCTCATCTGAAACCATGGAGTTAAGAATGCAAAGGTATGACATAAGGTACTAAAAGAAAAAAATTTCCTGCTAAAAATCCTCTGTCTGGCAAACCTTGCATTCAAAAATGATGGAGAGTTCAAAATATTCACAGATAAACAGAAACTAAAAGAATATGTCAATAAGAAACCTATTCTTCAAGAAATACTAAAGGGAGTTCTTCAGGAGGAAAGTAAAAAACAAGAGAGAGAGAGTTGGAGGAGAGTGTGAGAACAACTAAAAAGACAAAAAGAAATAAAAACAATGTATCACATACACAAATCCAAAGATATTATGGCTAATGTAAATAATTCCTTGAGAGTAATAACACTAACTGTTAATGGATAAAACTCTCCTGTCAAGAGACACAGATTGGCAGAATGGACAAAGTAATACGACCCATATATATGCTGTCTACAAGAAATCCACCTTAGACCCAGGGATTCAAGGAGGTTGAAAGTGAATGACTGGAAAACAATCTTACAACAAACAATAACCAAAAGAGGGCAGGGGTAGCTATACTAATATCAGACAAAATAGACTTTAAATGCAAACCTATCGTGAGAGACAAAGATGGACCCTACATATTAGTAAAAGGGGTAATCTTTCAAGAAGAAAGAACAATCATAAGTATTTATGCACATAATCAGGGCATCTCAAAATATATGAGACAAACACTGGAAAAAATAAGTGGAGGAACAGATGCCTCTAAAATTATAGTTGGGGACTTTAATACACCACTATCATCATTAGTTAGAACATCTCAACAAAGAATCAATAAAGAAGCAAAGACATTGAATAATATATTAGAGGATCTGGACCTAACAGATATACAGAACAGTCACTCAAATAGAGCAGGATATACATTCTTCTCAAGCACACATGGATGATTCTCCAAGATAGATGACATGCTAAGCTACAGAGTAAGTTTCAATTAATTAAAAATGATCGAAATCATACACTGACCACAGTGGGATGAACCTGGAAATCTGTAAGGGCCAGAGAACCAGATGAGACACAAAGATATGGAAGTTAAGCTACTCAATTTTAGACAAACAGTGGGTCGAGAAGGGAATCACAAAAGAAATCAGAAACCTTGAAACCAATGAAAATGGCTACACAGCACATCAAAACTTATGGGATGCAGGAAAAGCTGCAGTGAGAGGGAAATTCACAGTCATAATTACACATATCAAAAAAGAAGAAAGTGTTAAAATTGAAGACCTAAGTGCATACTTGGAGGAATTAGTAAAAAAAAATCAAATTAACCTCTAAGGAAGAAGAAAGAAATAATGAAGATCAGAGCAGAACTAAATGAAATAGAAAATAAGAAATTACTAGAAAAAATAGACAAAACAAAGAGCTGGTTCTTTGAGAAGATCAAAAAAATTGACAAACTCTTAGCTAGAATTAACAAAGAAAAATAAAGAGAAGATGCAAATACATAAAATAAGAAATGAGAAAGGGGATATCACCACTGACCCCACAAAATTAAAGACTATCATAAGAGGATACTTGGAAAACTTATACGCCAATGAGAAGGACAATTTAGAGGAAATGGACAAATTCCTAGAAATACATAAACAGCCTACATTGAAGAAGAAAGAAATTGATGATCTCAACAAACCAATCACAAGTAAAGAAACAGAATTAGTTATTCAAAACCTCCCAACTAAGAAAAGCCCTTGGCCAGATGATTCACAGTTAATTCTATCAAACATTCTGGAAAGAACTAACACCAATCTTGCTTAAACTCTTTCAAAAAAAATTTGAAATAGAAGGAACATAACACATTCTATGATGCCAACATTACTCTAATACCAAAACCAAATGAAGACATCACAAGAAAGGAAAATTACAGACCAATCTCTCTAATGAACCTAGTTGTTAAAGCCCTCAACAAAATACTTGCTAATTTATTCAACAACACATCAAATGAATTATACAAATTGACCAGGTGGGTTACATCCCTGGTATTTAAGTATGTTTCAACATAAGGAAATCAATGTAATACACCACATAGATGCAGAAAAAACATTTGACAAAAACAGCACCCTTTCCTGATAAAAACACTGCAACAGAAAGGAATAGAAGGACATTTTCCTACCATGATCAAGGGTATATATGAAAAATCCACAGCTAAATTCATTTACAATGGTGAAATCCTAAAATTTTTCCCTCCAAGATCAGGAGCAAGACAAGAATACTATCACCCCTCCTATATAACATTGTGTTAGAAGTACTTGCTCTAGCATTGAGGCAAGAACCAGGTATAAAAGGCATATAAATTGGAAAGGAAGAATTCAAAATTTCACTATTTGCAGACCATGTTATCCTGTACATAGATAGCCCTGAGAAATCTACAACAAAGCTTCTGGAACTTATAAATGAGTTCGGTAAAGTCACAGGTTATAAGATCAATGCAAAATATCAGTAACATTTCTGTACACCAATAATGTGCAAATGGAGGAGGAAATCAAGAAAAAATACCATTTAAATAGTAAATTAAAAAATCAAATACCTAGGAATAAATTTAAATAAAGATGGAAAACAGTTAATGATATTTTTCATTTTTTAATACCCCAATTTATTTTTTGCTTGAGTTTAGTTTTTCTGAATCATTATGTATTCTATTTCTAATCTTTAAACCTATCATTTCTATTTTATTTTCCTATTCATAGAATTCAGCAATATATTAGACTACATTTCTGAAGAAGTCTTGGATCACAGAAGGGTTCAACTATGGCAGAGGATGACCACATACGGGGGTGTCATTGATGGGGGAAGCATCAGTGAGAGGGAGTTCTCCAGGGCGTGCATATAGGGTAATAGATATGTTCAGATGTTCATTGGGTATTGACACAGTGGGCAGAATTTCACAGGACAACTGAGGGAGCTCTGATTTCCCATTCCAGGGAATTCTGTTGCACTCCCCAATGGAACAGCAACAATCCTCCATGTGCAAAGGCAAAGACCAGCAAAGGATGGCCCAATGATTGGCCATTGATAGTGATGAATATGCTTAGGAGACTTTGTGCTTGGAATTTCAACTAGGACTAGAGTTGCAGGGTGTGTAAGAGTTACTCCCTGAGAGCCTTCATGCTGCTCAGATGTGGCCACTATGTAAGCCAAACTCAGCATGTTTAATGCATGACCTTCCCCCCAGCATGGCACAAGACTCCCGGGGATGAGCATTCCTGGCACCCAGAGATTACTGCCAAATGCCAGCTGGTGATGTAACTAGAAAAAGACCTTGAATAAAGGGGGGAAATGGTAAAGACAAATGAGTTTATAGGGCTAAGAGACTTCAAAGTGAGTTGGGAGTTCATCAGAAGTGTCACACTTATGCTCATCTCAGCAAGATCTCAGAGACAGCCAAAGTAGATACAACCCCAAGTAGTGGTGCTCCAGAGGGCTATGGAAACATTCAGGTCCTACAGTCATGACAGATGGTTCTGGAGTTCAATGTCTTGCCAGTGGGCCCTACTTTGGAATTTGTGCTCCTGAGTGTGATGGAGTTGGACTCAGATGTGACCTCTCTACACATGCCTCTTCTGTCACTTTCACTGAAATCTGTGGTTGGTGCTGGGGTTGATGTATGCTCAGGATACTTGAATCTCTGGAGTGCCTGTAAGCCAGCTGGTCTCTAAACCTCAGCAGTCACAACATCTACCCTATGGTTCATTGGACTTACTGAAGTCAGCTAAGAGGGAGTTGGGTTTGGTCAATCACCACACCAAGGAACTAAGTCTACATCTGCAAACAGGAGAATTCCATCCATTAGCCATGTGGGATCTAAGCCCCATCTTGAGTTAGAGGTGGGGCGGACATTGCCATTCCAGGGTCCTCAGGATAAAATAAAATATCTATTAGAGTGGACTTACTGGTATTCTACTATAGAATTATTGTGGCTCTAGCAATGGAAGAAACTGCATCATTCATGTGGAGACAGTGGCCATGGGAATTGCTTAGGCCAGGGAGAGGGAAGAAGAGGTGTGATATTGGGGCATTTTCAGGATGTGGAATTGTCTTGAATGATATTGCAGGGACAGATGCAGGACATTATATATCCTACAATAACCCATTTAATGGACTGGGAGAGAGTGTAAACTACAATGTAAACTATAATCCATGCTCTGTAGCAGTGCTCCAAAATGTATTCATCAAATGCAATGAATGTACCACACTGATGAAAAAGGTTGTTGATGTGGGAGGAGTAGGGGAAGGTAGGAAGTGGGGATATATGGGAACCTCTTATATTTTTTAATGTGACATTTTGTATGATTTATGTATCTTTTAAAAATAACTAAAAATGTATTAAAAAATAAAAATGAAGCAAAAATAAAAACATACAACGCTGTATACATGTAAAAATTGTGTTACCACAACTATATTTAAGAAAACATGAAGAGATTTGAGCCAGCAATTCAGAATATATAAATACAAATAATTCATAGGAGAATTAACAGCAATCCTTCTTACAATCTTCTGGAGTTCCCCAAACTGAGCCCATACCTCTGGTGCCTCAAAATGAAGACGGGTTAGGGCTGCAGAGTTCAGGCTCATCGACTATGGGAAGTTGGGAGACACCAGTGAACAAGCCATGTGCATGGCTGACTTCTGGCTCAAGGAGAAGGACTTGATCCCAAAACTGTATAAAGGGCTGGCCACACGGTACCAGAATCAGAATGGGACTACACGAGAATGCTGCAAATTCCAAATCAGAATGAACAGGATCGGGCAAAGATGGCAGGGATCAAGTATAAAGGGAACTGCCTCCCACCCCTACTGCTACCTCGCAGATACAGCAGCCTTACACTCTTTTTTCTTCTCTCCAGTTTATTTGTATTTATAGTTTGTAAAAAGTCTTATATATGCAATGTCACCCATATTCATATTTTACATGAGGTTTCACTATGTTACACAGTCCCATTTTTAAGCTTTCCTCTTAAAACAGCTGTTGAAGTGGCTGCACAAGACCTCAGACAAGACCTCAGCAGGGACCAGGAAACCAGCAACCACAGTTCCTACACAGCTCAAGCACCAGAGCTTAAATGGAGGCCAAAGTTCTGTGGCACCATAGGTACCCATGATCACAGCCTCTTGGAGCTCTCCTAATATCTGAAAGGACCTGAAGCTATGGTTGTGAAATGGAAAGTCTTAATGCAGGCTCAGAACCTCCTGGGGACCAGATGGCCGTTTCTTTGCACAATAGATAAAATTACTTATATGAATGTATAATGTATAATGTCAAAATTATTGACATTATTTTCTTCCCCTGGGATTTCTGGAGAAGAACTACCCAAATGCTCAGTCTATCTAGAACAGTACATTCATAGCTTATGTTTCTGGCTCTCAAAAAAAAGCTTCTGGAATACTGAAGAGGATGGAACTACTCATAACTCAGTGTATGAAGCTAAAATTACCCTAACACCAAAGTCAGATAAAGTCATCAAAAGAAAACAAAGACATGGCAAATTTTTATGAATAGATATGCAAAGTTTTTCAAAAGATGAGCAAAATGAATTCAGAAAAATATGAACAAGGTTCTAGATCATGACCAAGGAGGATTATTACAGGAATGCAAGGGCATTTCAACATGGGAAAATCAATCAATGTAATGCACCACATTAGTCAAATTAAGGAGAAATTGACATAATCATCTCAACTAATGAGCAAAAGCAGTTGACAAAGTACAGTACCCTTTTTGGAAAAACACTCAGAAAATGGATTTGAAGGGAACCTTTCCAAAACAATAAAGGGAGTATATGAAAAACTCACAGATAACCTACTCAGTCATGAAAGAATAAAACCTTCTCCCTGAGGGTGGAAACAGCACAAAGTTGCCTGCTTTCACCACATTATTAAGCATTGTATTGCAAATTCAAGCCAGAGCAATTAGACCAAACAAAACAAATTAAAATGAACTAAATCCACCCACATTGGAAAGGAAGAGTTAACATTATCTCTTTTCACAGATGATATGATATTTTATATAGAACATCCAAAAGATAGTTCTATATCCAAAAGAAAACTTCTAGAGCTAATGAACAGAGTCAGCAAAAATATAGGTTATAAGAGTAACAAACAAAATTTATTTGCCTTCCCACTCATGGCAAAAAAAAATTTCCAAATTGAAATTAAATGATAACTCTGATTAAAATAGCCTCTAACAGAATAAAATACCTAGAAATAAATATAATCAAAGAGTTGAGGTACTTATAGATAGAAAACTACAAAATGTTAATGAAAGAAATTAAAGATGACCAAAATAAAGGTCAAGACAGGTCATGTCATGGATTGAAATGCAATACTGGTAAAATATCAATACTACCAAAGAGATCTACAGATTCAACACAACACTTACAAAATCTCAGCAGCATTTTTTTTTTTTTTGGCAATCTTAAAATTCATATGGGATAAAATGGGCACCAAATAGGTAGATCAATATTGCAAAAGTATAACAAAGTTGAAGATCTCACATTTTCTGACTTCAAAGTTTACTACAAAACCACAGTAAGCAAAAACCTTGTGGTACTGTCATAAAGATAGACTTTTAGAAAAATGAAAGAGTATGGAGACTTCAGAAATAAAACCATACACCTATGGCCAACTGATTTTCAAAGACCTAAATGTAAAAACCATGAATATGAAACTCTCAGGATGGGAGAAAATATTTGGAAGTCACATATAAAATAGGGTTTAATATACAGACTACATAAAGAATAATTTCAACTCAACAATTAAAAAAACATTTAAAAATAGGCAAAAGACTTGAACACATCTCTAAAGAGGATATACAAATGGCTAAAATGCATGTAAAAATATCCTCAACATCACTTGTTTATTGGAAAATGCAAATCAAAATGACACTATGACACCATTGCACTCCCACAAGAATGGTTACTATTTTAAAAACACTCAGAATTTTGCAAGTGGAGAGAATATAGATAAATAGAGATAATCATTCATAGCTTTTGAGAATGTAGAATTGTGGAGCAGCTGTTGACAGTTTGGCAGTTCCTCAGAAAGCTAAGTATAGAATTACCACAAGACCTGCATTCCTGCTACTAGGTATATACCAAATAATTGAAAGCAGGGACTCAAACAGTTATTGGCATGCTGATGTTCATAGTGGCATTATTCACAGTTGCTGAAAGATTGAACACGTTTGTACAACATTCATGGCCCCAATATTCACAATAGCCAAAAGGTGGAAGGAATTCAGGTGTCCATTCATGAATAAAAGGATAAATAAAATGTGGTATGTTCATTTTATGGAGTGTTATTTAACCATGAAAAAGAATGAGATTGTGATGCATGCTACAATATGTATAACCTTTGGAGACTTCACACTGAATGAATTATGCCAGACATAAAAGCCAAATATTGTGTGGTGCTCTTATATGAAATACCTAGAAAAATCCAGTTCATAAAGGCAATTACATAGTAAATTAAGGCAATTAATAGTAAATTACAGGATTCCAGGGGTTGGAAAGTCCTGGTTTTAGGAATTATTTCTAAATGGATTCAGAGTTTCTCTTGAGGTGATGGAAACATTTGAGTTAGAATGTGGATGAAGATACTTCAATATAGTGAATGTAATAATTACCAGTGAAATGTGACTTGAACAGGGTTAAAAAGGGAAATGTCAGCTGCATTTATGATATTAAAAGAAAAAATGTATTAAAGTTTACATTTCTTGTTTACAGTTTGTCACTAGAAATATTAATAGATCTATTAAATAATTAAATTGAGCATAATTTAAAACATGAATGGATTCGATTGAAGCATCCCTAAAATGTGCTAGGCACATCCATGATGCATAAGAAGATTTAAATATATTTTTATAATTAAAAAAATTATTATAAGTGAGGAACTAAATGACAGGTTCAGATTTATGTTGCAAGCTTGACATGCTAGTTGCTTTTACAAAGCATCATCAAGGAAAATGACGCAATGCCCTTGGTTTTATATACAATGAACTGTTTTCCAATTTATTCAAGAGAAGAATAGCCAGTTTCTGAAGGTGAAACCAGGACTGTACCTTTCCTCATGTCTGTGCTTTGGAGATGACAGGGACCTAGTCCAGGTCGGTCCCTCAGCATTCAACTTTGAAGTGAAAGTTAAGTCATTGCATGGGGTAGGTTGCTAGGAAGGCAGAAGAGTCCATGGAGAAGAGATAAGAAAAACTGGATTCACCTGACTTACAGTCTTGTCTCCTGAAAACAGATTATCAACCTGAAAATTTTATTTTCTGTTCAGATCAATGTCCTATAGGGAAATGATGGTTAATGAGTGAAAGTAAGAAGAAAATGCTCTCATTAGTATATATAGGAAAGCCTTATTATCAGTTTATGAAACCTTGGGCTAGTCCAGACATGGTTTTTTCTTTTGAGTCTGTGTTTGGCCTAGAGAACTGATGCCAGGGGATAGAGCTACAGACATCATCATCAAACTCCCAGAGAAGAACTCAGGCTTACCCACAAAGACTTTCTTCTTAGAGATCCCATCCAAGTAAGTCAGTGAGCTCAGGAGCTGTTTCAGGAAGGGGTTCAGAGAGAATGAAAGTGGAGAGCTTTTACCTGAGAAGCAACCCAGCCTAGACCAAGCTGAAATACCTTCGTGCTTGTATTGCATTTGCCTAATTAATGACCAAGTAATTTTGGAGGTTAAAAGAAAGTGCCCATTTGATTCAAAAATATCAGTTCCTTGTTGGCAATTAAGCATTGAGAATGAGAGTCCAATTTGAAGGGGGAAATTTCAGGGAGGGATAAACTAGTTCCAGGAATCTGTCTACAAGGAGCTTTGCTCTTAAGGGGAGAAAGAAAAAACAGGGTTTTAAAAGTGCAAGAATGTGTAGTGAAGTGAGTGAATTATATTTAGTATTTTTTAAAAGACGAGATATATTTCTTTATATTTATTAATTCAGTGGGTGTAGATATTACCTTGCAACAGTAGTTCATGATACACAAACTCTCAGTAGGGTACTGAGAAGGAATTTATTTTCACTTAATAGAGAAAGAGGAATACTGTATCATTTGCTTAGCAATTATTTCCTTATTGATAGAGTTAGATTAATGGAGGCTCATTACTCATTTACTTCCTCTATTGAAAACTGTTCATGTCTGGACTTTATATCCTGCTGCCTCAGGATTTTTATTCATAATATTGAATTCTTTCAAATTTAGAAGTGCAAATTTTTTCACCAGTTTTGCTGTTGCCATTTGCTTCATTTATGTCTCTGGAGATGTTTGGGAAGCATTTGAATGTTTAAATGAGAAAATCCATCACTGTTACATATTGTTTCCCTTTTAGCTTTCTAAAAAAAAATTTAAATTTTTATTTAATTGTGTTTTTTTGTAAAAGATACATAGAACACAAAAAGAGTTACATTTAAAAATATAGGAGGCAGGGCAAGATGGCATCTGAGTGAGTGAACCTCATAATCTCTCCTGCAAAGCAGCAGCTGCATAGGGTCAGAGTCCTGCTGGACCAGGCAGTTTTGGGTGCTTGCAGGGCAGGAGGTGTCTGGACATCGATTTGGTGAGACAGTGACAGAAGAGATTCTTGCAAGAGGTAGAATTTTGGGTCTCTTACACGCAGGTCATAAGTTGTAGGTGGGACACTTCCTCCTAGGGCTGGAGGCCTGACTGCACTGATTCCTGAAATCTTTGTTGTGCTGAGGTGTTCTGAAACCCTGAGCAGGTTGTTTCAGGAGCTTGCAGGGCAGGAGGTGTCTGGATGTCGATTTGGTGAAGCAGTGACAGAAGAGATTTTTCCAAGAAGTGGAATTTTGGATTTCTGACATGGAGGTCAGAAGTTGTAGGCAGAACCCCTCCCCCTAGGGCTGGCAGCCTGGCCATGGTGATCCCTGAAATCTTTGTTGTGCTGTGGTATTCCCAAATGCTGAGCAGGCTGTTTCGAGGGCTTGCATGGCAGGAGGTGTCTGGATGTTTATTTGGTGAGACAGTGACAGAAGAGATTCTAGAGAGAAGTGGAATTTTGGGTTTCTGACACAGAGGTCAGAAGTTGTGGATGGGACCCCTTCCCCTAGGGCTGGCAGCCCAGCCGCAGGGATCCCTGATGCTTTGTTGTGCTGTGGTGTTCCCAGGTCCTGTGTTAACAGGATGCGTGGTTCCCAGGTCTGTATCACCTAAACCGTGGTAGCCCACACTCCAGGGACTCACACACCTTGAGTCTGCAATATCACAGACTTCCCATTCTCGAATCCACCATGCCCCGAAGTCCATCTGAGGTCCTCAAATACCCTAGCTCTCCACATTTTGTATTGGTTTTTTTTCTCTCCTTGAGCTTGGAGTATACCAGCTGACCTGGGGAGAGTCTGGGAAGAAAAGAGAGGCAAATTTGTTGAGGAAACCCAATTTACTAAAAAACATCCGGGAATATGAAACTTTGTCTGGGAGAAGGTGGAGTCAGAAAATCAATTAGACCTACCCTAGCACATCTAAGGGGGAGGAGCTGTAGGACATGCTATCCAGGCCTCCAATAGCATATTTGGGGTTTCTGGTGAGGTGTAGGCGCTCTCATGCTGGAAAAAGAGTCATAGTCTTCTGTTTTGAGTTGATTCAACAAGAATCCATTTGAATCTCCTACCAGACATCTCAGGCAGCTTTCCTGCTGCCCTGGGAGAGAGAGAAGTCAGGAAGGGAGAAAGGAGGAAAGTCAGATCCCAAAGCATTTTATTTAACTGCAAAGAGGATTCCTAGCTTGAAACATTCTTTTCTTTTCTTTTTTCTTTTATTTTCTTTTCTCATCATGGTTGCTACTACTGCATTGTCTCCTGGTCTTTTCTCTCATTTTATCCCCAAAGGTCCTTTTTCATTTATTTAGTTTTTTCTCTTTTTCTTTTTCTTGTCTGTCTCCCCCTTTCTTTGCCCCTCTTTTTCTCTTCTATTTTTTCTTTTCTCTCTTTCTCTTCTTTATTTTTATTTTCTTTATATAATAGGTGCTGCAGGGAATGCTTCACATTTGCTGTGTTTCCTCATCATCCATTTTCTCTTTCCTATGTGCATTGATTTTGGCCACCTACACTATCCCCTTTCCCCTACATCTTTCTATCCTCCATCATCTACTGTTTCTCTTACATTCCATCTCCCATTCTTTGGCGCTCACATTGTCTGACATTTTATTTCTAATACCTTTGTTCTGTTTTCTATCTTTTATCCACTCTTGATATTACTGTCTTTCTTTTTTCTTTCCCTCTCTCATGAAAACACTGGCCTTTTCATTCATACTATATTCCTCCCCATATTCAGTTGACTATCTCATTATAGGTACTCTACTTACTGCTGTAACTCTACACAACTTACATGAGTCTAATATCCATTCTCCTAGATCTCACATTGTTGCACTGTTAATATTTATCACCAACACTACTTTATACATTTTCTTTTCTTACTCATTTTGCTTTCCCTGGCCCTAATATTTTCCTTCAAACTTAACTTAGCCAGCAACAAGAAAATAGATTAAGAAGAACAAAGTGACAAAGAGGAGACATAACATTTATACACAAACAACAACTAATTAATCCCCAAGACTAGACAAAGAAGCTAAGAAACTGATTAACCCCGTCAAGATAAAATGATGACTGACAGCAACAAAAAACTATAAACCAAACCAATAATCAGGAAAACATGGCCAAATCCAATGAACAAACTAAAAACCAGGAAGAGAAGCAGAACATCGGACAAGTAATTAAAGATCACAAAACATATATTAGAGACCAACTGAATAAAATAAAGGAAGAGATTAACAATATGAAGAAAACACTTGGAGAGGAAATTGCAGACATACGCAGAAAGATAACAGATATCATGATGGTGATGAACACCACAGTTCAAGAAATCAAAAATACACTCACAGCAAATAGCAGCAGATTAGAAGAGGCAGAGGAGAGAAGTAGTGATGTGGAAAACAGTACATCTGAAATCAAACAGATAGTAGAACTGATAAAAAGATAGAAAAAATCCAACTGGGACTTAGGGACTTGAATGACAATGCAAAATGCACAAACATATGTATTATAGGCATCCCAGAAGGAGAAGAGTAGGGAAAGGGGCAGAGGGGTTTTGGAGGAAATAATGGATGAAAACTTTCCAAATCTACTGAGGGAGATGGATGTACATGTCCAGGAAGCCAAATGCACCCCAAACACCATAAATCCCAACAGGCTGACCTCAAGACATATACTTGTCAAATTATCCAATGTGCAAGACAAAGAGAAAATTCTAAAAGCAGCAAGAGAAAAGAGAACCATCACATACAAGGGAGGCTCCATAAGATTAAGTACTGATTTCTCATCTGAAACCATGGAGGCAAGAAGGCAGTGGTATGATATAGTCAAGGTAATAAAAGAAAAAAATTTCCAACCAAGAATACTCTACCCAGCTAAGCTACCATTCAAAAATGATGGAGAGTTCAAAATGTTCACAGATAAACAGAAATAAAAAGAGTATGCCAACAAGAACCTTGCCCTTCAAGAAATACTAAAAGGAATAGTGCAGAAAGAAAGAAAAAAAAAAAAACAGGAGAGGCAGAGATGGAGGAGATTGTTAAGAGCAACAAAAAAGACAAAAAGAGAAGGAAAAAAACAAACAAACAAAACATGACAGACACAATTCCAAAAAATATATGGCTAACATAAATAATTCCTTGAAAGTAATAACACTGAATGTCAATGGATTAAACTCACCTATCAAAAGATTCAGACAGGAAGACTGGATAAGGAAATATGACCCATCTAATGATGGCTACAAGAAACACATCTTAGACCCAGGGATTCAAGGAGGTAGAAAGTGAATGGCTGGAAAACAATCATAAAAGCAAACAATAACCAAAAAAGGCAGGAGTAGCTATATTAATAACAGACAAAATAGACTTTAAATGCAAAACAATTGTGAGAGACAAAGATGGATACTACGTATTAGTGAAAGGGATAATCTTTCAAGAACAAACAATCATGAAAAGTTATGCTCCTAACAAGGGTGCCTCCAAATACGTGAGGCAAACATGGGAAAAACAAAGTGAAAGAATAGATGCCTCTACAATTATAGTGGGGGGATTTAATATACCACTATCAACTTTGAACAGAACATCTCAAAAGAGAATCAATAAAGAAACAAAACCCTTGAACAGTATATTAGAGGAGCTGAACCTAAAAGACATATACAGACGATTACATCCGAATACAGCAGGATATATATTTTTCTCAAGTGCACATGGATCATTCTCCAAGATAGACCATATGCTAGGCCACAAAGAAAGGCTCAATGAATTCAGAAAGATGGAAATCATACAAAATAATATCTCTGACCACAGTGGACCAAACCTGGAAATCTGCAAGGGCCAGAGGGCCAGATTTCACACCAGGATATGGAAATTAAACAGCACACTCTTAGAAAAACAGTGGATCAAAGAGGAAATCTCAAAAGAAATTAATAACTACCTTGAAACTAATGATAATGATAACACAACATATCAAAACTTATGGGATGCAGCAAAAGCAGTACTGAGAGGGAAATTTATAGCCATAAATTCATACATCAAAAAAGAAGATACAGCAAAAATTGAAGAACTAACTGCACATTTGGAAGAATTAGTAAAAAAACAACAAAGTAACCCAACAGGAAAAAGAAAGAAATAACAAAGATAAGAGCATAACTAAATGAAATAGAAAATAAGAAAGCACTTGAAAAGATCAACAAAACCAAGCGCTGGTTCTTTGAGAAGATCAAAAAAACTGACAAACACTTAGCTAGATTAATGAAGAAAAAAGAGAGAAGATGCAAATACGCAAAATAAGAAATTAGAAAGGAGATATCACCACTGACCCCACAGAAATAAAGACTATCACAAGAGGATACTTTGAAAAACTATGCTCCAGCAAAAATGACAATTCAGAGGAAAAGGACAAATTCCTAGAAACATATACACAGCCTATATTAATGAAATAAGAAATTGATGATCTCAACAAAACAATCACAAGTAAAGAGATAGAATTAGCCATTAAAAACCTACCAACTAAGAAGAACCTTGGGCCACATGGCTTCACAGGTGAATTCTACAAAACATTCTGGAAAGAACTAACACCAATCTTGTGGAACCTCTTCCAAAAATTTGAAACAGAAGGAACATTATGTAACTCATTCTATGATGCCAACATTACCCTAGTACCAAAGCCAAACAAAGACACCACAAGAAAGGAAAATTATAGACCACTTTCTCTAATGAACCAAGATGAAAAATCCTCAACAAAATACTTGCTAATCATATTCAACAACACATGAAATGAATTACACACCATGACTAAGTGGGATTCATTCCAGGTATGCAAGGATGGTTCAACATAAGAAAATCAGTCAATGTAATATAAAATATAAACAGATTGAAGGAAAAAAATCACACGATCATATCTATACATGCGGAAAAAGCATTTGACAAAATGCAGCAACCTTTCTTGATAAAAACACTGCAAAAGATCAGAATACAAGGAAATTTTCTGAACCTGATAAAGAGTATATATTAAAAAAGCCACAGCCAACATTGTTTACAATGGTGAAATCATAAAATCCTTCCCTTTAAGATCAGGAACATGACAAGGATGCCCACTATCACCTCTTCTATTTAACATTGTCTTAGAAGTACTTACACAAGCACTGAGGCAAGAACCAGATATAAAAGGCATTCAAATTGGAAAGGAAGAAGTCAAAATTTCCTTATTTGCAGATGACATGATCCTATACATAGAAAACCCTGAGAGGTCTACAACAAAGCTTCTAAAACTCATAAATGAGTTTAGTAAATTTGCAGATTATAAGATCAATGTGTAAAAATCAGTAGCATTTCTGTACACCAATAAGGAGCAAGCTCTGGAGGAAATCAAGAAACAAATACCATTTACAATCGTAAATAAAAAAATCAAATACCTAGGAATAAATTTAAAGATGTAAAAAACTTTCACACAGAGAAATACACAACACTGTTCAAGGAAATTAAAGAAGACTTAAACAAATGAAAGAATATACCCTGTTCATGGATAGGAAGACTAAACATTATTAAGATGTCTATCCTAACAAAACTGATTTACACATTCAACACAATCCCAATAAAAATCAACACAGCATTCTTTAATGAACTAGATAGCTATGAAATTTATTTGGAAAGGAAAGAGGCCTCAAATAGCCAAAGACATATTGAAAAGGAAAAACGAAATGGGAGGAATCACACTACCTAACTTCAATACATACTACAAAGCTACGGTGGTGAAAACAGCATGGTATTGGCACAAGGAGATATACACAGACCAATGGAACCGAATTGGGAGTTCTGATATAGATTCTCATATAATATTCGATAAAGCCACCAAACCCTCTTAACTGGGAGAGAATGGCCTAATCCACAAATGGTGCCTTTAGAACTGGATATCCATATGTGAAAGACTGAAAGAGGATTACCAACTCACATCTTATACAAAAATCAACTCAAGATGGATCAAAGATGTAAATATAAGAGGCAAGACCATAAAGACGTTGGAAAGCAATGTAGGGAATTATCTACAGGACCTTGTAATATGTAACCTGCATACACAAATAACTCCTATATCTCAAAAATAAAAAAACAAACAACCCTTTCAAAACATGGGAAAAAGGTTTAAACAGACACTTCTCCAATGAAGTACAAATGACCAAAAAGCACTTGAAAAAATGCTCCCATTCTCTAGCTATTAGGGAAATGCAAATCAAAACTACAATGAGATACCATCTTACTCTCATAAGACTGGCAGCTACAAAAAAAAACAGAAGATTACAAATGCTGGAGAGGATGTGAAGGAATGGGAACACCCATCCACTGCTGGTGGGAATGCAGAAGGATCCAGCCATTCTGGAGGACAGTTTGGCAGTTTCTCAAAAAACTAGATATAGATTTGCCATATGACCCAGCAATTTCACTGCTGAGTATATATACCCAGTAAAACTGAAAACAAGGACACAAACCAATATATGCACACCAATGATCATAGCAGCATTGTTCACTATTGCCAAAAGTTGGAATCAACCCAAATGCCCATCAACACACGAATGGATAAATAAAATGTGTTATATACATACAATGGAATACTACTCAGCTTTAAGAATGAATACACTACAAACACATGTGATAACATGGATGAATCTTGAGAACCTTATGTTGAGTGAAGCAACCCAGGCATAGAAGGACAAATACTACATGACCTCAATAATATGAAATAAGTAAACCAAGCTGCCTCAGAGAGCTAGAGACTGGAGGATAGGCTTACAGGAAATTGGGGGTTAGAGGAAGGATGTAAGCCGACACCTACATGGGTGAAATCTATGGTAAGCTGGAGGTAAGTATTTGTACCAGGAAGGGATAAAATGGGTGCATAGGGTTATCTTCAGGTGGGGCTTTGTGGGCTTGAGGGGGCTAGGGAGGGGAGGATGGGTAATGTTGCCCAAGGGTGGGGCAACATATGAACATAGGAGATTGTCAGGTATTTGGTTGAGAGGATAACACTGAGAAAACTTTTTGAAAAATATAATAAGGAAGGTTACCTGTTTAAAATGCTTAAAGGGGATAACTGACACACAACAGGCTACTAGGGAGTGTGTGAGTGCTCATTTTGCCATAGTGGGTTATATCATTGGATAGAGACCCATATAATGAGAGTGAAGGTATACCCACATCCTGGGGAGGACTGATGTTCTCAAATAGAATTGTATCTCTCAAGAGAAATGGTAGCTCCCAATGCAGTAGGGCAGTTAAGCATGTCAAGCCCTCAACACTATTGCAAGTATCTCTGAACATGGCCCTTCAAGCAATGAAGATTGAGTGTCACTGTGGGCCCAAAGGGGAGGGGGAAAGAGGTATTGAATAGATGAAATCAATGTAATTGTGTGGGCAATAGAAGTGTTCCACAAAATCACACAAAGATAAATATAAGACATGTTAAATTACACCAAAAATGTATAGGGGCTGAGAGGCTAAAATGTAAATCATAATGTAAAACATAAGATAACTAAAAATTTAGAAAATTGTGTAGTCTAAAATATAAACCACAATGTAAACCCAAATGTTACCTTGTTTGAAAGCTATTGTCTCAATATCTGTACATAACTTTCAGTAAATATAGTATGAACATGTAAAAAGATTATTGCTGTGTAAGGGAAATGAATTTTATGTTGGATATGTGGGAGTACTGTATATTGTATATATGAATTACTGTGATCTAAAACTTTTGAGAAGATAAGCTTAATAATTAGGAAAAGAAAAAGAAAGGACGTAGACACTGAGGAAGAAGTTGCCTAGGCAATTTGCATGCAGGGTGAAACTTATTGCAGTGATGGAAGGCAAAACATAAAAAACAAAGCTTTTGAATTTTTTAATTTTTTGATACCCCAGTTTATTTCTACCTTAATTTTTCTAAATTAATATGTATTCTATATTTAACATTTAAACTTATCACTATATTCTATTTTACTATTAACTGAACCTGGCAATATATTGGGCTTCATTTTTGAAGAAGTTTTGGATCACAGAGAGGTTCAACAATGGCAGGGGAGGAATACTGGTGTGGGATGTTATTGACAGGGGACACATGGTTAGCAGGGAGTTCTATAAGGCATATATCCAGGGTACATAAAATTGTTTGGATATTTTCATAGTGGTTACAATTAAAAACAGCAACTTAGGGAGGGCTGAGTTCCTAGCCAGGGGAGCTCTATCACAGTCCCTAAAGGAAAAGCAGCAATCCCCCAAGTGCAACTAAGAGACCAAAAAAGATGGAAGGTACAACAATGAACCCTTGATACTAATGACTATGCTTGTGAGCCTGTGCACCTGAAATAAGAACAAGGACTAGAGCTGCAGGGTGCCTAAGAATTATCTCCTGAGAGCCTCCATGTTGCTCAAATGTGGCCAGTCCCAAAGCCAAACTCAGCATGTAAATGCATTGACTTCCCCCCAGCATGGGACATGACTCCCAGGATAAGCCTACCTGGCTGCGAGGGATTGCTACCAAGTACCAGTTAATGGTGTAACTAAAAAATGCCCTTGAATAAAAGGGTCAACTCAGACTAGCAGAATATCTCAGTCAACATATGTCAGGAGTTAAAAATATTTTTTGACATGAATAAAAGGGGGAAATGGAAAGGACATATGCGTTTATATGGCTGAGTCTCCATAAAAGAGCCAGGAGGTTATCAGAGGGGTTGCCCTTATGCACACCTGAGCAGATTCCCAGAGACAGATAAAGTAGATACAATCTCAGGTATTGGTTCTTCTGAGGGCTACAGAGACCCACAAGTTCTATGGTCATGGCAAATGGAGTTCAGTGAGATGTCAGTTGACTCTACTTTGGAGTGTGTGTTTCCGTGTGTGTTGGGAGCAGTCAATACGAGTATACACTGAGTTCAGCAATGCCAGTAACATGGCCGCCAGAGCGGAGCCCACTTCCTTATTCTTCTTCCTCCCCACTGCTTTGTTCTCCGTTTCCCGCCACTGCCCAGGCTGATAAGGCAGTACACAGGCACAAGGTGCGAAACTGAAGTCTGCCCTCCACCCCAGCAACAGCAGCTACCAATCCCTAAACCCTGCCACTTACCCCAGCAACAGTGACAACCAATTCCTAGCCTCTACCTCCTCACCCACCACTCCTCCCCTTCTCAAGAGTATATATGCATTATTCCCTCAATAAAATTTCGCAGCTTGATCCTCACCCTGTCTCGCTGTCATTCCTTGCGTCTCCTGTCTCACCATTCTCCTCCACACAAACACGAGCCCCCGTCCCATGCCCCGCTGGCCGGGGCAACCACACGTGAGATGGAGTTGGACTCAGATGTGATCTTTGTCCACAGGCCTCTCCTGTTACTTTTAATGGATCTGTAGTTGGTGCTCAGCTTTAGTGTATACCCAGGGGACCTGAATCTCTGGACTGACCATGTGATAGCCAGGTCTTGAGCCTCAACAGACTTGTAACTCCTATGCTCTGGTTTATTGGACTTACCCCACTCAGCTAACAGGGAGGTGAAGAAGGTCAACCACCACACCAGCAAGACAAGAGTGCCTACAACTGAAAGCAGAATTGTATCCAGCATCCATGTGGAATCTAAGCCCCTTCTTGATATAGATGTGGAGTGGACACATCCATTCTAAGGTCCACAGGATGAAGGAACAGAGTATAGATTAGAGTGGACTTACTGATATGTTATTCATGAACTATTGTGATTAGTAATTGAAGAAAATGTGGCATTGGTGTTGAGAAAGTGACCATGGTGGCTTCTGGGGTTAGGGAGTGGGAGGAAAAGACGTGATGTGGGGGTATATTTGGGACTTGGAATTGTCCTGGGTGGTGCTGCGGGGATAGTTACCGGATATTGTATGTCTTCCCATGGCCCACTGGGTGGGCTGTGGGAGAGTGTGGGCTATGGTGTGGACCATTGTCCATGAGGTGCAGCAGTGCTCAGAGATGTATTCACCAAGTGCAATGACTGTCTCATGATGATGGAGGAGGTTGTTATGGGGCGAGGAGTGGATGGAGGGGGTGGGGGCATATGGGGACCTCATTTTATTTTTTTTAAGATTTATTTATTTATTTCTCTCCCCTTATCCCCCCCACCCCCGCCCTGGTTGTCTGTTCTCTGTGTCTATTTGCTGTGTCTTCTTCGTCTGCTTCTGTTGTTATCAGTGGCATGGGAATCTGTGTTTCTTTTTGTTGTATCATCTTGCATCATCTCTCCATGTGGGCAGTGCCATCCTTAGGCAGGATGCACTTTCTTTTGCACTGGGCGGATCTCCTTACAGGGCACACTCTTTGCACATGGGGCTCCCTTATGTGGGGGACACCGCTGCGTGGCATGGCACTCCTTGTGCACATCAGCACTGCACATGGGCCAGCTCCACACGGTCAAGGAGGCCTGGAGTTCGAACCGTGGGCCTCCCATGTGGTAGACGGATGCCCTACCACTGGGCCAAGTCTGCTTCCCTCATATTTTTTAATGTAACATTAAAAAAATAAAGACAAAAAAAAGGAGATACAGGAAATTTAGGTGGGCTTCAAAATGGGCAGAAGGGTACAGGCACTGTGTTTGAGTCTGTGTAATTAGAACTATTATTAGAGGAACTATTTCACATTAATTTAGATTGCCTTGAGCTACAAAGCCAAGGACTCTACTTCTCATAATTTTCCTATTGTCATTAGTCTTTCTCACACAGAGGAAGTCTGAGTAGCATCACATGTATGCTTTCTAACCAAACAGCCCTGA
Source organism: Dasypus novemcinctus (assembly GCF_030445035.2). Classification (NCBI taxonomy): domain Eukaryota; kingdom Metazoa; phylum Chordata; class Mammalia; order Cingulata; family Dasypodidae; genus Dasypus; species Dasypus novemcinctus. The sequence goes on from NW_026688145.1 coordinate 1,407,663, forward strand.
TCACTATAGGCTCTTGTCCTAGTTAAAGTTCCCCAGGTACAGTATGAACTGCAACCCAGTGTACTGACAGCTACTGTTTCCCTCAAGCTCCCATCGAAGATCTGAGGGAGGGGCATCCTAGTGACAGGGAGATGAAGGGACTGCCTCTAATGCTGAGGTAAGGCCACCTGTTTTTGTCTAAGACAGAAATGTTTCTTTCTCACATTCCCTTTCACATTGAGTACAGATCTTACTACATGCTGCTGTTTTATGGAGGGAAGAACTGAAAGAGAGAATCCCTGACACAAGAGGGCTTTAAAAATGTCAGCATCTGGTTATAAACCAAATAGAAAGGTTATTTTAATTATCAGAGCACCATTTTCCCTCTTTGGACTAAGACTTTTGGAATTGCCTATTTTGGTAAATAGACGTGTGAATCACATATTCCAGGAAGAGCTTCAGCTTTCCCACAAGTGTCTACCATACTTATTCATGGGGTCTTTGACTTTACCACTGCCTCCCATCTTTTTATTTAAATCACCAAGAATTGAAAAACACAACACAACAGGATCCTATCTTCACTGTTTTTTTTTTTTTTTTTCTGCATTGCAGGTGACCTGGAGAGCAAATGAAAATGGTAGGCACTCTGGGCCCATCCAAGTATTGTGGGAAAAACTGAGATAAAATAGGGGGCTTCCTACAAGCCGGAGCATGTTGACCTAGCCTGATCCCAGCCTCACTGTGAAATGGGGATATGGGATATGATGAAAGGTTTTCCATTAAGGAGTTCTGTTCTTCCTTCCACAGTCCCCGGGAGTGGATCTGCTCCCTTTGGGGTTACAGTTTAGGCTGTGTGGAGGCTTAAGGGAGTCCATGTGTGAGTCTCTGTGGTGTCACTGTTACCTTGTAGGGGTGACTGTGTGAATTTCCCCCAAGTGAGATGGACTGCTCAAGCTGTAGTGCTCCAAGGGGTCAGGCCTCAATGTGAACGCAGGATGTAGCACAAGAGACTGAGCTCCTGCCTACCACATGGGAGGTTTGGTTCTTGGTGCCTCCTAAAGAATACAATGAGCATGCATGATAGGCAGGCATGGCAACCTGATCCAACAAATAATGCAACAAGAGACACAAGAGGAAAAACATACTGACAGAAACAACAAAGGCAGGGAACAGAGGTGGTTTAAGTGATTAGACACCTCCCTCTCACATCAGCGGTCTGAGGTTCAGTTCCCAGTGTCTCCCAAAAAAAGCAAAAGAAGATGGATAGAAACAGCAAGTGTAAACAGTGAGGGAGTAGGGAGAAATGAAGAAACTAAAATAAATCTTAAAAAAAAACAACCAAAGAGAAGCCAAGAAAACAAGCACAACAACAAAAAAAGAAATCATGCAAGGGACTTGCACCTTCTGTGCATGTGCTTACAATTGAGTCTACAGAGAGACCAAACTGCCCATCTTTATAAAGTGGCCTCCAGATCACAGGGCCTAGGGAGGCCAGCTGTGCAGATAACCTCAGAATCTGGCATACTTCCTTATATCCACAATAAAGGAAAGTCCATATTACTCTGCATTAAATAAAAGTCCTGTGAGTTGTGAGACATCACATAGAATGACCTGTCAACCCTCATGATGATGTCACAGCCAGGAGATCTGCCACAGCACACAGGCATTGGGAAGACAAGTTAGTGCATTGGATTTTATCATTTACCATGGATCCTCTAGATGCTCAAACCCTATGAGGGTCTCTGACAAGTAAGAACTCATATTCCACTTGGTTCTTAACCTGGTATCCACGTCTGTTATAATCCAACTAGAGAGCAACCTTAGAGGCTGTTAGCATTTACCCTCTGCGTCCCTCCATAATGACTGTCCCACTGTTAAAGGCCGAAGACGGAGAGTCATTAAGTCAATGAATAAACAAACCTGGTGGAGAAAAGGAAGACTGATGGAAAAATACACTATTAAGTGATCATTTTTAAATGGCAAGATATCAATATTTTCATATCTATAATTATTATGTTTACCACAAAGATGAATGAGTAGAGGTAACAGAATGGATTGCCTGCAATTGAATTGATTCCACAAAAAAAACCTTGCCTCTAATCGAGTAGAAATTCCTGTACTATATTTGGTTAATGTACACTCAGTTTATGCAGATCCACGGAGGGTGAAATCATTGGAGATATAAAGAAGACACGAGCAAGGACTCCAAGAAGATGGCAGAGTGGAAAGACAGGGGACTCTCTCATCCTCCAGAAAAGTAGCTGGAGGACAGGCTGAAATGGACTGGAAAAAGATCTTCTAGGCATTGGGACAGCAGGAAAACACCAACAGAGGAATAGAGACAGCTCCTTAGACACAGCAGAAGCCATGAGGAGAGGACAGAGAGGTTTACCTGATATTCTACAGCTGATCTTGTAAAGAGAGGCAAAGCTTAGAGAGCCTTATAGCCTAGAGATGACCTTGTGGTGAAAACAGGAGCTGATCCTGGAAATTAACCACAATAGGAGAGGAACCTGAGAAACCGAAGCCTTGCAGACATCAGCAGCCATCTTGCTCCAATACGTGGTAAAAGACTTTGGTGAGGGAAGTAACATATTTTATCACCTGGTAAATAAGCTTCTACCCCAAATAAATACCCTTTACAAAGGCCAGCAGATTTCTGGTATTTGGCCTCAGCGCTCCTTTGGCTGACTAAGACACTGGGTCCAGAGACCAGTTTTGAGCAACTAACAGGGACAAGCCTAATGACCCAGGTTGAAACAAGAATCAAAGAGCAGCAGTAAAACACAGACTCCCACCAACAAATCCCAAGAAAAGGGAAAGAAATTGAGCATCTGAGTAACCTGCATCCTAATCAGATGCCTAACGTGAGCAAAAATTTACAAGCCAGACTAAGAAAACAGAAAACATGGCCCAGGAAAAGGAATACATCAAAGCACCAAAAGACACACAAAACTTGAGAGAACTAATTAACAAGATGCGTGCAAATTCTCATCTCAATTAATGAGATGAAAAAAATATATGCTTAAGAAATGAATGACATCAAGAAGATACTGATCAAGCACAAAGAAAAATGTGAAATCTGACATAAAAAAGTAACAGAGCTAATGGGAATGAAAGACACCATAAGTGAGATTAAAAAAACACATTAAAGGCATAAAACTGCAAACCTGAAATGATAGAAGAAAGAATAAGTCATACTGAAGACAGAACAGCTAAAACAGGAGAGAGGAAAGAATGGAAAAAAATAAGCAAGGGCTCAAGGAGTTGAAAGACAATGCAAAAAGCAAGAATATTCATGTCATAGGAGTTCCAGAAGGAGACGAGAAAGGAAAAAGGGGAAAAAAGGGTATTTGAGGAAACAGTAGCTGAAAATTTACCAACTCTCATGAAAGTAATGAACCTACATTTCTAAGAAGCCCACCATATCCCAATCAGAATAAATGCAAGTTGACCTATTCCAAACACATACTACTCAGAAGGTCAAATGTCAGAGATAAAGAGAAAATTCTGAGAGCAGTAAGGGAGAAGGGTATCATCACTTACAAGGAACACCCAGTAAGACTCAGTACAGCTGCCTCATGAGAAACCATGGAGGCAAGGAGACAGCAGTATGATACAACTGGGATACTGAAAGAGAAAAACTGCCAGCCAGGAATCCTGCATCCAGCAAAACTGCCCTTCACATAGGAAGGTGGGTATAAAATATTCACAAGCAAGGAGAAACTAAGACAGTTCGTAAAAAAGAATCCATCTTGAAGGCTATATTAGACGACGCCTAGAACCTCAAAGAAAATGACAGGAGAGAGAGGCTTGGGAGAGAGAATAGGAGAAAGAATAGCAGAAAGGATAACCAAGAAAGGAAAAAGACAGACCGAAATCTGATGTGGCATATGATGACCAAAGAAGAAAATGGTGGAAATAAACAATGAACTCACAGTAATATCACTGAATGTGAATGGCTTAAACTCACCAATCAAAAGATGTACGCTGACAGGATGTACTAAAGAAAAAGCACTAGGCATCTATATGCTGCTTATCAGAGACACACCTTAGACCCAGGGATACAAACTGCCTGAAAGTGAAAGGTTTGAAAAAGATACCCGATGCAAATAGTAACCAAAAAAGAGCAGGGGTACCTATACTAATATTGGACAAAACAGATTATAATGGGAAAAAGTTATAAGAGCTATAAAAAAGACACTGAATATTAATAAAAGGACCAACCAAACAGGAAGATATAACAGATATAAATACCTATGCACCTAACCAAGGTGCCCCAAAATACGGGAAACAAACTCTGGGAAAAGTCAAGGGAGAAATAGGCACCTCTACTATAATCATTGGAGACTTCAATGCACCTCTCTCATCATTAGATAGAACTAGACAGAAGATCAACAAGGAAATAGAGAACTTAAACATCATGATGAGTTAGACGTAACAGACATATAGAGAATGCAGCATCCAAACTCAGAGGGTTATACATTCTTTGCACATGCCCATGGATCCTTCCCCAGGATAGACTACATTTTAGGGCACAATACAGCTCTCAATAAATATAAAAAGATTGAAATTAAACAAAGCACCTTCTCAGATGATCGTAAGGGAAGGAAACCAAAAATCAGTAACAGACAGGATAAAGGTGAATTCGCAAATGTGTGTGGAGGCTAAACAACACACTCCTGAACAACCAGTGGGTCAAAGAAGAAATTGCAAGTGAAATCACTAAATGTATTCAGACAAATGAAAACAAGATCACAACTTTTCAAAACTAATGGGATACAGCAAAGGCAGTCTTGAGACGGAAATTTATAGACCTAAAAGCCTAGAGTAAAAAAGAAGAAAGAGCTAAACTCAAAGACTTAACTGAACAACAAGAGAAACTAGAAAAAGAATAGCAAACCAATCCTCAAAAAAAGCAGAAAAAAAATTATGATTAGAGGAGAAATAAATGAAATTGAGGAGAAAAAAACTAGAGAAAATAAAAATCAAAAACTGGTTCTTAGAGATCAGTAAAATTCACAAACCCCTAACAAGATTAACAAAGAAAAATAAAGGAAGCAAACAAATACAATTGGAAATGAAAGGGGAGAAGTTATGACTGACCCCACAGTACTAAAAAGGATCGTAAGAGGATATTCTGCGAAAGTGTATGCTAACAAATTGGACAACCTAGATGAAATGGGCAAATTCCTAGAAATGCACAACCAATCAACACTGATACTACAGGAAATATAAGAACTTGAACCAATCATATTTAAAGTCACTGAATCTATCTTCAAAATCTCCCAACAAAGAAACTCCAGGACCATGTGTCTTCACAGATGAATTCTACCAAATAATTCAAAAAGAACTAACACCAATCCTGTTCAAACTCTTCCGAAAAGTTGAAGAGGCAGGAAAATAACCCAACAATGTTTATGAAGCCAACATCAACATAATACCAAAGCCAAATAAAGACACTGTAAGGAAAAGAAAATTACAGACCAATCTCTCTAACGAACACTGATGAAAAACTTAACAAAATATTTATAAATCGAATCTAGCAGCATATCAAAAGACGTATACATCACGACCAAGTGCGATTTATTCCTCGTAGGCAAGGCTGGTTCAACATAAGAAAATCAATTAATGTAATACACCACATGAATGAACGGAAGGAAAAAAAACCACATGATCATCTCAATCGAGCTAGAAAAAGCACTTGACAAAATCCAGCATCCTTTCTTATAAAAATATTTCAAAAGAGATGAATAGAAGGAAAGTTCCTTAAAACGATGAAATGCACACATGAAACACCCACATCTAACATCATAACCAGTGGGAAAAGGTTAAAGCTTTTCCTCTAAGACTGGGAACAAAACAAGGATGCCCACTAGCACCACTGTTATTCAACATTGTAACAGAACCGCTATGTAGAGCAATAAAAGAAGAAAAAAAATTAAAGGCATGCAAATAAGAAAAGAGGATGACATGATCTTATACTTAGAAAATTTTGAAAGGTCTACAACAAAGCTACTGGAGCTAATAAATGAGTTCAGCACAGTGACAGGCAGCAAGACTGACACAGACAAATCAGTAATGTTTTTGTTTTTCTACACTAGTATTGCACAATCTCAGGAGGAAATCAGGGGAAAATTCCATTTCCAATAAGACAGATTCCTAGGAGCCAATTTAACAAAAGAAGTACTTGACTACCATGGAGAAAATTACAAAATTATGCTAAAAGAAATTTTAAAAGACCTAAACAATCGGAAAGACCTTCCATGTACATGGACTGGAAAACTAAATATCACAAAGATGTGAATCCTACCAAAACTGATTTATAGATTCACGGCAATACGAACACAATTCAAACAATCTATTTTACAAGGAGTGCCCTGCCACACAGGGGTGGCCCCCGCATAGGGGAGCGACACACACAAGCAGTGCACCCCATAAGGAGGGCCGCCAAGCGCGAAAGAAAGTGTAGCCTGCCCAGGAATGGCACCGCACACACGGAGAGCTGACGCCACAAGATGATGCAAAAAAAAGATACACAGATTCCCGTGCCGCTGACAACAGAAGCAGACAAAAAGAACACGCAGCAAATGGACACAGAGAACAGGCAACTGAGGAGGTAAGGGGAGAGAAAGAATTAAAATAAATCGTAAAAGAAAAAAAAGGAATAAACTTGAAATGGATCGAAGACCTAAATATAAAAACAAATACCATAAAACTGCTAGAAGAAAAAGTAGGGAAATATCGAAAGACTTTGTGGTACATGGTAGTTTCTTGGACCTTACACCCAAAGCACAAACAACAAAAGAAAAATTAGATAAATGGGACCTCCTGAAAATTTGAAACTTTTGCACCTCCCAGGACTTTGTGAAAAGGGTTAAAAGGCAGCTGACTCAATGGGAGAAAATATTTAGAAATCTACATGTTTCATAAGGGTTTAATATTCAGGATATACAGAGATATGCTATAACTCAACACTAAAAAGACAAATTACCCAATTTAAAAATGGGCAAAAGACATGAATAGACATTTGTCCAAAGAAGAAATACAAATGGAAAAAACACATAAAAAAATATTCGACCTCATTAATGACTAGGGAAATGCATATCAAAACAACGAGATAGAATTTCAGAGCTATCACAATGGCCACTATTAAAAAGTCACAGAACTACAAGCGTTGGAGAGGATGTGGAGAGACAGCAACACTTACTCACTGTTGATAAGAACACAGAATGGTACAGCCACTGTGGAGGACTGTTTAGCAGTTCCTAAAGAAGCTGAATAACAGGGAGGTGAAGATGGTCAACCACCACACTAGGGAACCGAGAGTGCCTACAACTCCAAGCAGGAGGACCACATCCCTCAACCATGTGGATCTAAGCCTCCTCTCAATATAGAGGTGGAGTGGACATCACCAACCCAGGGTCCATAGGATGGAGCAATAAAATATGGATTAGAGTGAACTCGCCTATATTCTACTATAGACCTACAGTGACTCTAGCAATGGAAGAAATTTTATCATTGATGTGGAGACAGTGGCCACAGTAGTTGCTGAGGGCAGGGAGAGGGAAGAAGAGATATGATGTGGGGGCATTTTGGGGACTTGGAGTTGTCCTAAATGATATGGTAGAGACAGATGTAGGACATTATAGATTCCGCCATAACTCCGTGAATGTACTGGGGGAGAGTGTAAACTACAATGTAATCTATAATCCATGCAGTGCAGCAGTACCCCAAAAGGTATTCACAAAATGCAATGGATGTGCCACAAGGATGAAAGAGGTTGTTGATGTGGGAGGAGTGGGTGGGTGGGTAGGGTGTGGGGTATGTGGGAAACTCTTAGATTTTTTAATGTAACGTTTTTTGTGACAATAGAAAAAAAATTTTTTAATTAACAAAAAAAGAAATTGAATATAGATTTGCCACATGACCTTGCAACACTACTACTGGGTATATACCCCAGAAGAACTGAGAGCGGTGACATGAATAGACATCTGCACACTTACATTCATAGTGGCATTATTCACAATTGCCAAAAGCTGGAAACAACCCAGGTGTCTATCAGCTGATGAATGGATAAACAAACTGTGGGGTATAGATACGAGATGATATTATGCAGTGGTAAGAAGAAATGAAGCGGTAAACCATATGACGACATGGATTAACCTGGAGAAAAGTATGGTGAGTGAAGCAAGCGAGACACAAAAGGACCAATACAGGAAGCTTGCATTACTACGATCTAAATGTATTGTGTAAGATAATGTATGATTCCATTTACATAAAATACAAAAATAAATTAATCCATAGAAAAAAAATATATTTGTGTCAAAATAGCCAGAAATGGGATCTGTTGACGGCAGGGGAAGCATGGAGAGATCGAGAGGTGATGAATTCTTATTTGTTTTTAGTTTCTTCTTATTATTACTGAAATAATGAAAATGCTCTAATGATGAATGAGGTGATTAATGCACAACTATGTGATTGTGCTGAATATCACTGATCGACCACTGTGGATGAACTGTATGCTTTTGAAAAAAAAAAAACAACAAAAAAAGGCAAGCGGCATTTAAAAATGGGAAAATGTGTGAACGAACATTTACCAAAGAAGAAACATTTGATTCTTTTCATCGCTAGGAAAATACAGGTTAAAATCTGCTACACATACTAGAATGGTTAAAATCAAGAGACATAATACCAACTGTTAAAGAAGATGTGGAAAAACTGGAGCCCTTGTACATTTCTGGTGAGAATGCAAAATGGTGCTGCCACTTTGGGAAAAATTTTGTCAGTTTCTTAAAAATATAAGCTTACCATAATTCTTGCTAATTCCACTCCAAGAAATTTATCCAAGACAAATGAAATTGTGTCTATCAATTCCTAGGGCAAGTGCATAGCAGCCAAAACTGGGGGGAAAAAAAAAATGTCTATTAGCTGCTACATGGATAACAAAAGGAGGTATAGCCATAAATAGATCTGCACCTTTATCTAATTTTAGGCACCCTGAGCCTCCCTGGCGCCGAGAGATTACTATCTACTGAACTAGAAAAAAACCTTGAATAAAAGGGAGAAATGGTAAAGACAAATGAGTTTACATGGCCAAGAGACTTCAAATGAGTCGGGAGTTCATCCGAGGGTTTGCACTTACTCATGTCTCAGCAGAATCTCAGAGACAGCCAAAGTAGATACAACCCTAGGTCCTGGTGCTCCTGAGGGTTACGGAGACACACAGGTTCTACGGTCATGACAGCTGGCTCTGGAGTTCAGCGTCTTGCCAGGGGGCCCTACTTTGGAATTTGTGCTCCCGAGTGTGATGGAGTTGGACTCAGATGTGGCCTCTCTACACATGCCTCCTCTGTCACTTTGACTGAACCTGTGGTTGGTGCTGGGGCTGGTGTATGCTTAGGAGACTTGAACCTCTGCGCTGTCCACGTGCCAGCTGGGCCCTGAGCCTCATCAGAGTTGCAACACCTACTCTCCTGTTCGTTGCACTTACCCAGGTCAGCTGACAGGGAAGTGGAGAATGGTCAACAGCCACACCAGGGAACCGAGAGTATCTACAACTGCAAGCAGAAGGATAGCATCCATCAGCCATGTGGGATCTAACCCCCTCTCAATTTAGAAGTGGAGTGGACACTGCCATCCCAGGGTCCACAGGATGGAGGAATATATTAACAATTGGAGTGGACTTGCTGGTGTTCTTCTATGTAACTGTTGTGACTCTAGAAGTGGAAGAAAATATATCATTGACAGAGAGACGACGGCCACGGGAGTTGCTGAGGGCAGGGAGAGGGAGGAAGAGGTGTGATGTGGGGCATTCACTGGGTATAGTCACCAAATGCAATGAATGTTTCTTACTGATGAAAGGGGATGAGAATGTGGGAGGAGCAGGGGTAGGGGGCAGAGACTGCGATATATGGGGACCTCTTATGTTTCTGAATGAAACATTTTGTGTGATCTATTTATCTTTTAAAAAGCCAATAAAATTATTTAAAATAAAAAGCCACGTGTGAAATATGAATATGGATAAAACTGCATATATGACTGTTTTCTTTGAAATTAAACAAATGTATGTTAATGTCACAAAACATGAATATCGTAATGTCACTTATGTTAAGTAAAAGAAACCTGACACAAAGTACTACATACTGTATGATTTAATTTATATAAAACGTAAATCAGTTTATAAAGATGAAGTTGGATCGGTGGTTATGCAGGGCTGGGGAAGGACTGCTATAAGGGGCGTGGGTTTTTTCTCTTTAGAGTACTGAAGAGGTCTTCAAATTTTTGTTGTGATGAATGCACAATATTGTGATTATACTATAAGCCCTGATTATACACTTCGGAGAGATCATATGGCATGTAACCTCTACCAAAAGGAAGAGTGTCCCTGGGACCATGGGGAGCTCTGAGGGAAGCCAAGGCTGAAAGCTGTCCTGGGCCTCCAGTGCAGCCACAGCCAGGAGGGGACAGGATGGGAGTGGGTCCCTAGAACCCAGAGCTCCCATGCCCTGTGTACTCCCAGAAAGCAGAATGCAGTAAAACAGGGGAGGAAGACAGAAAAGGAAAGACTCACCAGGGCTTTGACCCAAAGAATGCAAACACCTAAGAAGAGGAGGAGCCCACACCTGCAGAGTTCTGGGGTCTGATACACACTTTTAGTTGCAACTGTTGTGATCCCGGCAAAATGCCCAGGCTGGACACAAACCTGCACCTGTAGGCCACTCCTGGGAGGGGTCCCCATTCACTGTGCTCCCTGCAGGCACACACCAGGTGTCAGTCACGCTCCCCTGGGTCTTCCCAGGAGCCCGTTCCCTGGGAGTGATCAATTCCCCTCAGCAGTGACCCCTTTAAGAGCCACTGCTGGAGACCAGTCCCTGAGCCTGACTTTTCCAGGTGGGAGGAGAAAGCCAAGCAGCCTCTGCCTGGCTCCAGAGGCAAATTTGAAGTGCACGGCCTGGGAAGGGGGTGCTGAAAGGGGAAGCACCCCAGGGACTTCAGAGGATCAGGAGGGCAGAGGGTGGGGCAAAGGGGTGGACCATGGTGGGGAGTGGGGGAAGGGGGGATGGAGAGGGGAATGCAAGGAGGGAGGGGGGACTGTGGAGGGGGAGAAGGGACCATGGAGGGGGTGGAGGGACTGCAGTGGTGGAGGAGGGGTCATGGTCTGGAAGGGCTGTGGGGGCAGGAAAGAGAGGAGGCAGGAAGGAATGGGGGGCAGGAGGGACTGTGGGGGGAGAAAAGACAATATAGGGGTGCAAGAGGGACCATGGGGGGCAGGGACAATGGGATGGAAAAGGGACCATATGGGAGAGATGAGGGTCCATAGGGGTGGAGGAGGGACTTTGGGGGAGCAGGAGGGATCATGGGGGTGAGAAGAAACTGTGGCAGGGAGGGACCATGGGGAAGCAGGAGTGAAAGTGAGAGTGGAGCGAGCATGGGGGGGTAGGAAGGATGGTGGGGGGCAGGAGGGGACATGGGGAACAGGAGGAGGCAAGGGGGGACAGGAAAGACCATGGGAGTGAGGAGGGACTGTGGGATGACAGGAGGAACAGTGGGGGGGGGGGGAGGGATCTTGGGGTGGAGGAGGAACTGTGGGGTTCCAGGAGGGACTGTAGGGATCATGGGGACAGAGGATCATGGGAAGGAGGGACCACAGAGGATGACCTTTGGGAAGGAGACCATGGGCAGGAGGATCATGGGGGGGAGGAACCCTGGGAGAGGAGGAGGGCCTTTGGAAAGGCAGGAGGGACCGTGAGGGGGATGAGGAACTGTGGGGGGAAGGGACTGTGGGGAGGCAGGAGTGAACAGGAAGCGATCGTGGAGGACAGGAGAAACTGTGGGGGAATGAAGGACCATGGGGAGCACATGAGGGACCTGGGGGGGGTGAGGGACCATAGGAGTGAGGAGGGACCATGGGGGGGAGGGTCTGGGGGGACAGGAGGGACTGTGGGGTGGATGGAAGAGGGAGCGTGGGGGGCCAAGAGGGAGTGGGGGGGCAGAAGGGAGGGTGGATGTGGAAGAGGGAGCATGGGGGGCAAGGAGGGACCATGGGGGGCAGAACCCTAGGGAGACAGGAGGAACTGTGGGAGTGGAGGGAGAATGGCAGAGCAGGAGGTACCATAGGGGGAACAGGAGGGTCCCTGGAGGGAAGAGGAGGAACCCTGGTGGGGAGAAGGTACTGTGGGGGGAGAGTAGAAACCCTAGGAGGGACTATGGGGGTGGAGGAGGGACTTTGGGGGGAGCAGGAGAGACCCGGGGAAGGCAGGAGGAACTGTGGGGGTAGAAGAAGCATAGTAGAACAGGAAGGACCTTGAGGGGAACAGAAGGGACCGTGGTGGGACAAAGGGGATGTTGGAGAAAACAGGAGGAACCTTCGAGGGAGGAGGGACTGCAGGGGAGAGGAAGAACTATGAAGAGGAGGAGGGGCTGTGGGGAAGCAAGAGGGACCATGGGGGGGCAGGAGGGTCTATGGGAGGCAGGGGGGAACAGTGGGGGGAAGGGACCATGGTGGGGAGGAGGGACCAAGGAGGGTCAGGACGGACCTTGTAGGGGCAGGAGAGTCCTTGAGGGTGAGGAGACCTTAGTGGGGAGGGACCTTCGGGAGGTGGGAGTGACCATGAGGGTGGAACGAGCATGGGTGGCAGGAGGGACCATGGGGGGGGAAGGAACTGTGGGGGGACAGGAGAGACCATGGGGAGGAGGAATGTGGGGTGGAGGGAATGGGAGGGCAGGAGAGACTGTGGGGGGAAGAAGGGACAGTAGGGAGTGAGGGACTGTGGGGGTGGAAGAGGGACTTTGGGGGGCACAAGGGATCTCGGGGTGAGGAGGGACCATGGGGAGGTGGGAGGAACTGTGGGGGTGGAGGTGGCATGGCGGAGCAGGAGGGACCATCCAGGAACAGGGGAGCCTTGGAGGGAACAAGAGGAGGGACCTTGGGGGTGAAGAGGGACCTAGGGGAAGGCAGAGGGTCCGCGGGGGGAGGGACGTGGAGTGAGGAGGGATCCTGGAGGACAGGAGGAACCTTGAGGGGGCAGGAATCGTGGGGAGCAGGAGGGGCAGTAGGGGGGGCAGGAGGGGCCATAGGGGGCAGAAAAGATTGTGGGGGTGTGGGATCACGAGGGGGAATGTAGGGGGCGAGGAGGGACTTTGGAGGGGCAGGGATGGAGAGGGGGGCAGGACGGCCTGTGGGGGGGAGAACCATTGGTGGGGACAGTGGGCGGGGATGATCATTGGGTGAGGGACAATAGGCAGGGAGGAGGAACTTTGGGGGGCAGAGGGGACCATGGGGGCCTAGGAGGGACCATATGCGGGGAGGGACCTTAGAACTGGGAAAGGGATCATGCTGGGGCTGGCGAAACAGTGGGCGGGGGGGGGGGAGGGAACATGGGGGGGATGTGGGGGGCAGGGACCTTGCAGGGGTGGGACTGTGGGGGGAGAGGGAGGCACTGTGTGAAGGAGGAGGGGCCACGGGGTTGGAGGAACCCTGGGGGAGGGACTTTCGGGGAGTGGGAAGGACGATGAGGGGGGAGGAAGGGTCCTGGGGAGGACAGCAGGACCGTTGGGGGGGGCGGCTGGAGGGGCCGTGGGGGTGGAAAAGAGCTTGGGGGGAAGGAGGGCCCAAGGTGAGGGGCAGGAAGGAGCGTGGGGGAGGGCGGGACGCCCTTCCCGTGGGCCGCGGGACCCTTATTCTGACACGGGCCCCGCGCCGCAGGCCAGCCGGGCTGGGCCGGGACCCCGGACTGGACCCTGCGCCCCCCGCCCGGCGCCGCCCGCGGAAGCAGCGCCCCCACCCGGCGCGGCCCGTCCGGGTCCCCAACAGGCCCTGAGGGCGCGCGGGACAGGGGCGCCGCGCACAACCTCCCGGGACCCGCGCCCCCCGCAGGCGAGCCGGCAGGAACGTTAGGGGGCGCGGGACGGGCGCCCCTCGACGCAGCAAGGGCAGGCCCGCGCGCCGCCTTCCCGCGCCTCTGGAGGTCCCCGCCCGCCTGCGCCCCGCCCCGCCGCCAAGTCGGGTCCCCAAACTTACTGCTACCGCGGGCCGAGGACACGGACGGGGTCCCGGGGCGCGGAGCCGAGCGCTCCCCGCAGCCCCCCACGCCGGCCGACGACACGTCCCTCCTGCTCTCGGGGTCCCGGGCGGCACCCCCAGAACACGCCAGCAGGTCCTCGTGCGCTCCCCAAACACCACGGGCTCTTAAAGGAGCCGCCGCGCCGTAGACTGGGTGAGACTTGAGGGGCCGGAGCTTCTGCGCCTGCGCCGGCGCCTGGGCCAATGAGCCCTAAGGGGGCGTGACCCTACCCTTGACGGACAGCGCCAGGCACCCAATCACACATTTTTGCTTTCAGGACTTCACCGTGCAAAAATCAAACACTTATGCACACCAATAACGGTCAATCTGAGGAGGAACTCAATTTTTAAAAAATCATGTATACTAGTAACTTAAAAAATCTCTTAGCTAGGAATGAATTTAACTAACGATGTAAATGACATGCACAGAAAACTATACAACACTGTTTAAGGAAATCAAAGAAGATGTAAATAAATGGAAGAATATTCCCTGTTTATGGATAGGAAGAATAAATATCATTAAGATGTCCATCCTACCCAAACTAATCTACAGATTTGATGCAATCCCAATAAAAATCAACACAGCATTTTTTACTGAATTGGAAAAACTACCTATGAAATTTATTTGGATGAGCAAGGGGCCCTGAACAAAGACATACTGAAAAAGGAAAATAAAATCAGAGGAATCATGCTACCTGACTTTGACCTGAATTGAGAGTTCTGATACAGATCCTCACATATACAGTCCCTGATGTTCGACAAGACCACCAAGCCCGCTCAGCTGAGAGAGAATGGCCACTTCAACAAATGGGGGTTGGAGAACTGGACATCCATATGCAAAAGAATGAGAGAGGAACACCAATTCAAACTTTACTCAAAAATCAACTCAAGATGGATCAAAGATCTAAATATAAAAGGCAAGGTCATAAAGACCTTGGAAGATAAGGTAAGGAAGCATATACAGGACACTGTGATAGGAAATGGCTTCATGAACTTCACATTCAAAATAGGAGAAGAAAAATAAAAAATAGTTGAAAGGGACCTCCTCAAAAATTAAAACCTTTTGCACCTCAAAGGAGTCTGTGAAGAAAGTGAAAAGACAGCCTACTCAATGAAAGAAAACATTTGGTAACCATATATCTGATAGGAGCCTAATACCCAGCATATGTGAAGAAATCTTTCATCTGAAAAACAGAGAGACAAACAACCTGTTTTAAAAATGGGCAAGAGATTTGAACAGACACTTCTCCAAAAAAGTACAAATGGCTAAATAGCACATGAAAAGACACTCAACGTCACTAACTATTAGAGAAACGCAAATCAAAACTACAATGAGATACCATCTTACACCAATAGACTGGCAGCTATTAAAAAACAGAGGACCACAAGTGGTGGAGAGGATGTGGAGGAATGGGAACCCTCATCCACTGCTGGTGGAAATGTAGACTGGTCAGGCATTGTGGAAGACAGAGTGGCCGTTTCTCAAAAAACTAACTACAGATCTGCCACATGACCCAGCTATTCACTGCTGGGTATATACCCAGAAGAACTGAAAACAAGGACATGACCGATACATGCACACCAATGTTCGTAGCGGCATTATTCACTATTGCCAAGAGTTGGAATCAACCCAAATGCCCTTCAACAGATGAATGAATAAACAAAACGTGGTATACACATACAAAGGAATGCGTACAATGGAATGAGTACAGTTGTAAGAAGGAATACAGTATTAACACACAGGATAACATGGATGAATCTCGAGAACCTTATGTTGAGCGAAGCAAGCCACATATTAAAGGATAAATATTACATGACCTCTCTGACATGAATTAAGCAAACCGAGCCGACTCAGAGAGCTAGAGTCTGGAAGAAAGGCTTACAGAAAATATAAAGGGAGAAGAAGGTTGTGAGAAAACACCTACACAGACGAAATCTATGATAAAGTGGAATTGAGTGGTTCAGTGAAGGGACGCGACAGGGGTGTAAGGATACTACTGGGTTGGACAGTGCAAGCTTGACAGGATCTATGTTGGGGCAGATGGATCAGAAGGAGGAAGGGGAAAATGTTGGGGGAGCGAACAGGTGAACACAGGGAATTGGCAGGTATGTGGTTGAAACTACAATGCTGAGAAAACCCTTTTGGCAACATAACAAGGAGGGGTTACTGGTTCAGGGGGTTGGATGGAGAGCATCTGGCACAGGATGCACCTGGAGCTGGCTTCTAGGGAGCGTGTGAGCGCTCATCTTGTCACAGTGTGTTATATCAGAGCCATACAATGCGTGGGAAGGTGTTGTACCCCCATCTTGGGGACGCCTGATGTTCTCAAACAGAGGGGAGGGTGTCTCTCAAGAGCATGGGTGGCTCCTAAAGGGGGAGGACAGTCCAGTGTGTCAAAGCACTCTCAGCATTGTTGCAAGTATCTATGAATCCTGTCCTTCAAGCAGTGAAGCTTGGTTGTCACTGTGAGCCCCAAGGTGAGGGGCAGAGATGAATAGAATAGATGGAAGAGGGGCAGCTGGGGGACAATGGAAGTGTTCTGCATGGTCCTGCAATGATGGATACAGGCCATGTTAAATTTCACTAAAAACTTATTAAAAAAATGTGTGGTCCAAAATGCAAATCATAATGTAAACTACTGACCTTGGTTAGTAGCTATGTTTCAATATTTACACATCAGCTGTAGTAAATGTAACATCCGCATGTAAGAAGATCATTGGTGGGGAAGGGGGAAATCGGGGAGGATGTTGAGTATATGGGAGTCCCTTGTATTCTGTATGTGACTTTACTGTGACCTAAAACTTCTTTGAAGACATAATGAAAAAAAATATAAAAATGTGGTAAGACACTGAGGAAGAAATGGAAGAGATGGCCTTGCCACTGTACATACAGGACAACACCTATCTATTATAGTGATGAAAGGCAAAACATCAAAAAAAATTTTTGTAGTGTTTTTAACTTTTTAATACCCCAATTTTTAAACTTTTTTTAGTTTTTTAAATTAATATGTATTTTCTTTCTAATGTTCAAACTAATCATTACTATTTCATTTTTCTATTAGTTGAATTTGGCAATATGTTAGGCTTCATTTTTAAAGAAGTTTTGGATCACAGAGGATGCAACGATGGGAGGGGAGGAGCACTGGTGTGGGGTGTCATTGATGGGGGATGTATGGGAGGGAGTTCACCTTGGCATTCATATAGGGTGTATGGGGTATTGCTGTAGTGGGTAGAGCTTCACAAGACAAGGGTCGGAGGGCTGGGTTCTCATCTGGGGAGCTCTGCCACATTCCCCAATGGAACACCAAGAATCCCCCAAGTGCAAGGGCAATGACCATTGTAGAAGGATGGTCCAATGATGGGACCTTGATACTGATGACTATGCTTTTGAGCCTGTTGTGCTTGAAATTTCAACTTGGCCTATTGTTGCAGGGTGCCTAAGAGTTACCTCTGGAATGTCTCCATGATGCTCCAGTATGGCCATTCTCTGACCAAACAGCATATAAATGCATTACCTTCCCCCAAGCATAGGACATAACTCCCGGGGATGAGGCTCCCTGGCACCGAGGAATCACAACCAAGCACCGCTGGTGATGAAACTGGAAAAAGACCTAGAATAAAAGGTGGAAATGGTAGAGACAAATGAGTTCATATGGCTAAGAGACTTCAAAATGAATCGGGAGGTCATAAGAGGGGTTGTGCTTATGCACGTCTTGGCAGGATCTCATAGACAGCCAAAGGAGGTACAGGACAACCCCAGGTAGTGGTGCTCCTGAGGGCTATGGAGACACCCTGGTCCTATGGTCATGGCAGATAGCTCCAGAGTTCAGTGCCTTAATGGTGGGCCCTAATTTGGAATTTGTCCTCCTATGTGTGATGGAGTTGAACTCAGATATGACTTTCCACACATGCCTCTTCTGTCCCTTTATTGAACCTGTGGTTGGTGCTGGGATTCCTCTATGCCCAGGAGACTTGGATCTCTGGGCCATCCATGTACCAGCTGGGCCCTGAGCCTCAGTGGTGTTGCAGCACCTACACTGCAGTTCATTGGGCTTACCCAGGTCAGCTGATGGGGAGGTGAGAAAGGACAACCACCACACAAAGGAACCGAGAGAGTCTACAGCTGTGGGCATGAGAGTCACATCCACCAGCCATGTGGGAAAGAAGTCCCTACTCAATTAAGTGAAGGAGGAGTAGGCACAGCCATCCCAGGGTCCTCACGATAAGAGGAATAAGATATGGACTAGAGTGTACTAACTGGTATTTTACCATAGAATTATTGTGACTCTAGCAATGGAAGCAATTATATCATAGATGTGGACACAGTGGCCTCTGTAGTTACTGAAGGCAGGGAGAGGGAAAAAGGAGATGTGATATGGAGGCATTTTCAGAACTTGGAGATGTCCTGAATGATATTGCAGGGACAGATGCTGGACATTATATATCCTGCCATAACGCACTGAATGTACAGGAAGAGAGTGTAAACTACACTGTAAATAACAGCCCATGCTGTGTAGCAGTGCTTCAAAATGTATTCGACCGCTGCAATGCATGTACCACACTAATGAAAGAAGTTCTTGATGCGGGAAAAGTGGGGGGTGTGGGGAGTGGGGCATTTGGGAACCCCCTATATTTCGTAATTAACATTTTGTGTGATCTATGTATCTCTTAAAAGTAAGTAAAAAATATACTTTAAAAAATTATCTAGGGGGCGGCAGACTTGGCCCAGTGGTTAGGGCGTCTACTATATGGGAGGTCCGCGGTTCAAACCCCAGGCCTCCTTGACCCGTGTGGAGCTGGCCCATGGGCAGTGCTGATGCACACAAGGAGTGCCCTGCCACGCAGGGGTGTCCCCTGCGTAGGGGAGCCCCACGCGCAAGGAGTGCACCCCGTAAGGAGAGCCACCCAGCGTGAAAGAAAGTGCAGCCTGCCCAGGAATAGTGCCGCACACACGGAGAACTGACACAACAAGATGACGCAACAAAAAGAAACACAGATTCCCGTGCCGCTGACAACAACAGAAGCGGACAAAGATGCAGCAAATAGACACAGAGAACAGACAACCGGGATGGGGGGAAAGGGGAGAGAAATAAATAAATAAATAAATAAATCTTTTAAAAAAAAATTATCTAGGCAAATTATGTTCAACCTGTATCAGTTTTGAAAGAATTGAAAGAAAGTTAAACAAAAAAGATTACCTATATAAAAACAATGATAGAGTTACAGGAAAAAATCCTGAGAAGTCACGCAAGTAAGAAAAGGATTACTTGTAATATAATATGTTTAAAATTTTCAACACTGCATATTGAAGTTCTTTGCATTTAAAGAAATTATGGGGAAACAGACTTGGCCCAGTGGTTAGGGCGTCCGTCTACCACATGGGAGGTCCGCGGTTCAAACCCCGGGCCTCCTTGACCCGTGTGGAGCTGGCCCATGCGCAGTGCTGACACGCTCAAGGAGTGCCCTGCCACTGCAGGGGTGTCCCCCGCGTAGGGGTGTCCCCCGCGTAGGGGAGCCCCACGCGTAAGGAGTGCGCCCGTAAGGAGAGCCGCCCAGCGCGAAAGAAAGTGCAGCCTGCCCAGGAATGGCGCCGCCCACACTTCCCGTGCTGCTGACGACAACAGAAGCAGACAAAGAAACAAGACGCAGCAAACAGACACAGAGAACAGACAACCGGGGGGGCGGGGGAGGGGGGGTAATTAAATAAACAAATAAATTTTAAAAAAAAAGAAAAGAAATTATGCATTAAATCTTAAGAATAAATACTTTCCTAGTTAAAAAAAAAAATGTAGAAGCCTATTGCTAACTGCCACGTCCTAAAAGAAACCTTCAAAATTTGTCAGGGAAAAGGAAAAAGATATAGATCAGAAAATTTCATCTTCTGAAAGAAAGTTAGAGCATCAGTGTTGGAGTAATGAGGTTTAAATAAAATATTTTATTTTCTAACAACAAAAAAAAAGTTAAAATGGTGACTCAGACTCTCAGCATGTGAGTCTAAAGGAACTTCAACCAGAGAAGACCAGCACCATGGACAGTTCTTCAAAGCTGTGGAGCAAATGCAAACAAGCCTGAGGCTTAGAGTGGGAACTGTTTTCAGAATCTGGTTCCATCCTGGTGGGATTACTGGTTCATATGGTAATTCCATTCTTAACTTTCTGAGCGACTGTCAGCCTTCCACAGCAACTGCCACTGCTTTTTATGGCCACCAAAAATGAGCGAATGTTCCTGCTTATCCGTATCCTCTCCAAGCCTTGTAACTGCCCGGGTTTTTTAATAGTTGTCATTTTAGTGGGTGTGAAATGGTATCAGATTGTGGTTCTGATTTGCATTTCCTTAATAGCTAATGATTTCTAGGATCTTTTCATGAGCTTTAGGGCCATTTATGTATCTTCTTTGGAGAAATGTCTATCCAAGACTTTTGCCCATTTTTAAATAGGTTGTTTGCCATCTTTTCATTTCAGAATTGTAGGATTTCTTTAGGTAATTTGAGTATTAAACTCTTACTGGATATGTGCTTTCCAAATACTTTCTCACTCTGAGTGGGTTTTCTTTTTTACTTTCATGATAAGGTCCTTTGATGCACAAAATTTTTAATTTTTATAAGATCCCATTTAGCTATTCCTTCTTTTGTTGCTTGTGCTTTAGGTGTCGAGTCTAAGAAACCATTGCCTAACATAATGATCTGAAGATGCTTCCTTATTTTTTTTCCTTGTTGTTTGTATAGTCCTGGTTCTTATATTTAGGTTTTTTAAGCATTTCGAATTAATTTTTGACTATGGGGTGAGACAGGTGTGCCCTTCTTTCTTTTGCCTATGAATAGCCAGTTTCTCTCAGATTTGTTAAAGACTATTCTTCCCCAATTTTTGTGAACTTAAGTCTTCTAAAAAATCATGTCTATAGACATTAGGCTCTATTTCTGAACTCCAAATTTAGAAATTAGAAGGTAGAAATTTAGGAAATTTCTAATTTAGAAGATTAGAAATTTTGAAGGTAGAAAATTGGTGTTCATGCTTGAAGGCTTTGATTCTACAAACCTCAGACGACCATGACACAAAAACCTCATCGAAGGTTTGTGGAAACAAGCTGATGGGAATGGAAGCAGGGCTGGATCACTGGAGGACAGCAGAGGGGAACATCAGAGAAGGAGTTAAGGGAAGAATGGGAAAAGAATGCACAACTAAGAATTACAGTAGAAGATCAGTTTTGGTAAAGAAGGAATTAACACTGGGAACCTGAGGTGAGCCTATGCTGTCATATGTTGTTAGGGGTTTTGGAAGAGAGGGTAGGAGACATGAGAGAAGTATAGGCGCTGGTGCTAGGGAGGGAGGGGCTTGAACAGACCTTCTGATGGAGCTCAGGTTTGGACAGTGGATCTCACAAGGGCAAAGACCTCTGCAGTGAGGATGGGATATGTACTCCCTCATGCCACACACTTCCATAACCTCCCAAATAATTTTATTTTCCTAATTCTTCAAAAGATGCATTCAAGAGAGACAGGCAAGACAGTGGCAGAGTAGGGAATCTCTAAGAGTCAGCTTGCCCTACAAGTAATCTGAAAGGATCTATCTGAACCCCCTGATTGGTGGGGCCCAGGAGACAGGCAGAGAACTGTGTAACATCATTGGAAGAACTGAAGGATAAGGCTGGCCATCTGTGGTGAAGATTTATTAGTAGCCCACTTCACACTGTGGAGGCCTGTGCCCATTGCCACTGGTGGCCACCTTGGGAGCCACTCCCTGGATGGAGCTGGAAACTCCATTTCTCAACAACAGGGTACGAGGAGATGGTGGGGCACTGACTTCAGATATTGATTAACAAGTTTAGTTGGCTAGAGTCCAATTCTAAGTAAACCTAAAGTTTGAACCTGTCCAGGTCAGAAAGAAGCAGGAAACATTCATTTTAATTCCATCCCTGGCAGAAGTCAAAGGGGAGCTGATTGAAAGTCATAGTGACTTACTGTTTGGTAGGGATCAGATTCCTTCCATCTAGGTAAGATTATTGCCCAAGTCTATGCTCCAATCCCACTCCTGACAGAGGAGGGAAGTGGGTGGTGCTTCACCAGTCCCTTCTGGCAACTACAGACAGTTTCAGCTCACATAGCAGGTAGCATAGATTACTGCCCACACCTCTGGCGCCATTACTGCCCCCAGCGGTGGAGAAATTTGGGTGGAGCTTCAACAGTCTCCCTGGGCAACTGCAGGCACTTTCAGCCTGCATAGTTTAGAATAGCGACCACACCCTAAGTTCTTACCTTATCTCTTGCACAAGAGAAATGGGGGCAAAACCTTTTTAGTTACTGGGGCAATATGAGCAGTTTCAGCCTGCATGGCTCAGATTACCACTTGCACTCTTGGTGCCAACTTCACCACTGTCAGGGTAGAAAGGGCAAGAAACAGAAGAATACCAGCAGAAAAAAATTTGATTGGTTAAATATGAGCTATTACAAAGTCTTAAAATAAGTTTAAATAAGTGTCAAAGAGGAGCTTTAGAACAAACCCAATCAAAAAGGAAGTCTAAAGAGTGAAATTGAGCCCAGAATAAAAACACCAAGAATATCAGATGACAAGACACTAGCAAAAAATTACAGGCCATACTAAGAAACAGGATATATAGCCCAGTCACAGGAACAAATCAAACCTCCAGGCAGCATACAGTGTTTGAGACAATTAATCACAGATATTCAAACAAATCTCCTTAACAAATTCAGTGAAAAGGCTAAAGAAATAAAGGATATTAAGAAGACACTGGGGGTTGGGGGGGACGCACAAGAATTTGAAAGCATGCAAAGAAAAATAACAGGTGTTATGGAATGCAAGGTGCAATAAATGAAATAAAAAATATAATGGAGAAGCTGCCTTGGGAGCTATTCCGTGGTTGGAGCTGCATGCTCCATTTTCCCTCAAAAAAGAAGAGAAGGAAGACACGTCGTGACACTGACTTCAGCTACTGATTAGTGGATTCAGCAGGCTGCAATAGAATCCTAAGTAGAACTAAACTTTGAGCATGTCCAAATCAGAGGGAAGCTGGTGGCCACGATTTCGACTCCACTCTGGGCACAAGGGGAAGCGGGGGGCTGACTGAAAATCACAGTTCTTGTAAGGACCAGCTTCTTTCCACCCAGGCCAGATTGCAGGACTAGCCTAAGCCCCAGGCCCAGCTCTGGCAGGGGGGAAGCTGGGGGAACCTACACCACCTCTCAGGGAAGCTAAAAGCCAAGCCGCAGAGGCTAGTGCCCATCCTACTCTAGGGTGCAAGCTGCCTCGGGAGCTCTTATATATATATATATATATATATTTTTAATTAATTTATTGAAATATATCACTCATACACATACATAAGCAATAAGTGTATAATAATAGTTGTGAACTTATAAAACAATCACCTATAAAATCATATAGGCCTCTCATAACTCACCCTACCACCAATAACTTGCATTGTTGTTAAACCTTTTTAAATAATGATTAAAGAGCATTGTCAAAACATTACTACTAACCAAAGTATTTTCCCCCAACTGGCCCTATTATTATTATCTCTATACCATTTACATATGAACATACATAAACAATTAAGTGTATAGTAGAAGTTGTGAACTTACAAAGCAAACATGCATAATATCATACAGGGGTCCCATACATCTACCCTCCACCAATACCTTGCATTGTCTTGCAATATTCGTTACAAATTATGAAAGAATATTGTCAAAATCTTACTACTGATCATAGCCCTCACCTTACATTTGATGTGTTTTCCTCCAACTCACCCTATCATTATTTTTTAAATATATTTTTTATGACAGAAGCTGTAAACGTGCACAACAATCACGCACAGTACAAAAAACCACAATTCTCATCCATCTCTTGGTTTACTGTGCTTTTCGGTTCCTAGATTACTCTCTAACATTCTGTCAATTGGCATTTGCATACCTAGACTACCATTTTTAGCCACATCCCCTTTTATAAACTAGCTGTTATTCACTATGTGTTACCATCCACTCTATACATTTCCGCACTTTCACAGTAAAGCTAATTAAAACTTCTACATACATTAAACATCAGTAGCCCATCTCAGTCCTCCTCTTATCTCCTGTATCTACCACCGACCACCAGGTTTTGGAGAAAGGAGTTTTATGGGTCTTGCTTTTTACTTTTAGGTTTTTTATCCATTTTGAGTTAATTTTTGGATAAGGTGTGAGATAGGGGTCCTCTTTCCTTCTTTTGGCTATAGACATCCAATTATGTCAGCACCATTTGTTGAATGGACTGTTCTGCCTGAGCTGTGTGGGTTTGACAGGCTAGTCAAAAATCATTTGACCATACATATGAGGGTCTGTTTCTGAACCATAAATTTGGTTCCATTGGTCTATATATCTGTCTTTATGCCAGTACCATGCTGTTTTTACCACTATAGCTAGGTAATATGATTTAAAGTCTGGAGATGGGGGTTCACTTTTTCTTTTTATGATTTTCTGGCTATTCAGGACCCTTACCCTTCCAAATAAATTAGATGATGTGTTTTCCATTTTTTTTCAATGCTGGTGGAATTTTTATCGGGATTGCATTAAATCTGTATATCAATTTAAGTAGAATTCACATCTTAATGATATTTAGTCTTCCAATCCATGAGCATGGAATGTTTTTCCAGTTACTTGGACCTTTTTTTCTTTCTTTTAATAGTGAGTTGCAGTTTTCTGAGTACAGGTGCTTTACATTGTTGGTTAAGTTTATTCCTGAGGGTTTGAGTTTTATCTGTCATATTTTATTTTCACCACTCTTTGACACTTTTAGTTACTTTTATTGACATAATCTTCATTTCTAGACCCTCTTCGAGGCCTCTCTCTCCTGTCTTTTCTTTTCAGGCTCTAGCACACCCTTGAGTATTTCCTGAAAATCTCGCCTCTTGCTTAGAAATTCTCTCAGTTTCTGTTTATCTGTGAGTATTGTAACCTCGCCCTCATTTTTGAAAGACAGTCTTGCTGGATATAAGATTCTTGGCTGGAAGTTTTTCTCTTGTAGTATCTTAAATATATCAGACCACTGTCTTCTTGCTTCTATGGTTTCTGATGAAAAATCAGCACTTAATCTTATTGGGTATCTTTTATATGTTATGCATTAATTTTCTCTTGCTGTTCTCAGAATTCTCTCTCTTTGGCATTTGACATTCTGATTAGTATGTGTCTTGGAGTTGGTCTATTTTTGTATTTTTTCAGGTGGGAGTACATTGTGCTTCTTGGCCATGGATATCTCTGTCCTTCCATATGGTTGGGAAATTTTCTTCCATTATTTCTTCAGATATTCCTTCTGCCGCTTTTCACTTCTCTTCTCCTTCTGGGGCACCCATCACACATATGTTTGCATGTCTTTTGCTGTCATTTAGTTCCTGAGACCTTGTTCTATTTTTTCCACTTTTCCCTTCATCTGTTCTTTTGTATGTTCGCTCCCATAGGTCATTTCTCCAAGCTCATGAATCCTTTCTTCTGCCTCCTCAAATCTGCTATTATATGATTCCCATGTTTTCTTAATTTCATTTATTGTACCTTTCATTCCCATAAGATCTGCTACTTTTCTATGTATGCGTTCAAATTCTTTGCGCTCATCCAGTGTCTTCTTAATATCCTTAATCTCTTTAGCCATCTCATTGAATTTATTAAGGAGATTTGTTGGAATATCTATGATTAGTTGTCTCAACTCCTTTATGTCATCTGGAGGCTTATCTTGTTCCTTTAACTGGGCCATATCTTCCTGTTTCTTCATGTGGATTGTAATTTTTGGTTGGTGTCTTGGAATGTGGATAACCAGAGTATTTATTCTGGGTGCAGTTTTTCTCTTTAGTTTATGGCTTCCTGCCCTTCCCCCTGCTGGTTCCGCAGTAGGAGCCAAGGTTGAAATTGGTGCTATAAGCTGTGGAAGCCCAAGCTACCCTCATTGCCCCAGGAACCGATGAAGCTTCTCCCAACTTCCTCCTTTGCCAGGGGTAGGGACAGAGTCACAGCTATATAGAATAACCCAAGTAGTGTAGGCCTAGACTGTAGTTGCCCAGAGAGACTAATGAAACTTCAAGGCCCTTTCTCCTCTGCCTGGAACAGGGATGGAACTTCAGGAGTGGACCGCAATCTATGCAGTGCGAGTCAAAGATGACTGCAGTTGCCCCAGCAGACCCCCGATTTTCAGTCTGTGCCAGCTAAAGGTACCTACAGTTGCCTAGATAGGCTGGCGCAGGGCCTGCCAGCCTCCTCCCTGCCAGAGGTGGGACTGAAGCCTTTTCTAGGGCTGCAGACTGAGATGGGTGAAAGAAACTGGCCCCTACTGTCACTGATTTTTGGTCCTGGCTTCCCCTCAGTCTGGGGGTGGAGTCAAAATGGCAACTGCTGTCCTCTTTCTGACTTGAGCAGATTCACACCCCAGCTGTTCCCACGGTTATATCTTAGCCAGCAGAGTCTACCAATCAGTACCTAAAACTGACAACCTACCGTATCCTCCTCCCCTGTTTTTGGGAAATGGAGCTTCCAATTCCAGCCACAGAATAGCTCCTGGGGCAGCTCATGCCGCCAGGGTAGGACAATCACTGGACTCCACAACTTGGCCAGTAATTTCCTGGGGAAAGGCTGGCACAGGTCCCCGCACCTTCCTCCCTGCTGCGGGTGACACTGGGGCCAAGGCTAGACCTGCAGTCTGATCTGGATGGAAAGAAGCTGGTCCCCACTGTGATTTTCGGCCCACTCCACTTCCCCTTGTGCCAGGCACAGAGTTAAGATGGTGGCTCCCAGCCTCTTTCTGATTTGGACATGCTCAGACTTTGGCTGTTCTCAGGATTATACTTTTGCCTGCTGAATTTACTCATCAGTAGCTGAAGCAGTTGTCCATCCATCTCTTCCTCCCCTGTTTTTGGGAAGTGGAGCTTTCAATTCCAGCTTTGGAACAGTTCCTGAGGCAGCTTGTGCCTCCAGTGGAGAATGGGCACTGACTTCCAGGGCATGGAGTGCTCTACTTATGAGTCTTCTCTACAGATAAGCAGTCTCCTTCTTCCACTCCTTCAAGGACGTGGCAGGATGCTCTTCTGTCCTCCTGGAGCCCCTAAACAGCTAGCTCCAGAGAGCTCTGGGTGTTTACTAACTGCCCTGTAGCAGGAGCTGACTGTGGGAGCTCCTTACTCTGCTGCCATCTTACTGATTGCTGCATTTATATTTTTTAATGTAACATTTTTTTGTGATCTATGTATCTTAAAAAAAAATACAATTAAAAAATGCAAAAAAAGAAAAAGTGTAAGAGGTTCCCATATACTCTACACCCATCCCATCCTTCTCCTCCCACATCAACAACCTCTTTCATCACTGTGGCGCATTCATTGCCTTTGGTGAATACATTTTGGAGCACTGCAGCTGGAGGAATAAAATATGGATTTGTGTGGACTTCCTGGTATTCTACTACAGAACTATTGTGACTAGCAATGGAAGAAATTGTATCATTGATGTGGAGAAAGTGGTCACAGTAGTTGCTGAGGGCAGGGAGAGGGAAGAAGAGTGTTCACTTTTAATAAGCAGCTTCAAGCATTCCTTCTATTTCTAGAAAATGTAATAATTTTTAAATTTGTTTTTGGGTCTCTGCTTTGATTTTGTCTTTCATGCACTCCAGTTATTCACATATTGACTCTTCTATACGTATCATTAATTTTTGACACTTTTTCTCAAGTTTTTTACATTCCAATTTCTCTAGAATATTTTTTCTCTTTTCAACTTCTTTTTTTAATAAGGTATTATCATTCACTGTGTTTCTTCTAGCTTGTAATACATTTATGAAATGATTTTCCCTTTTTTCATATTTTTTCCTCATTTTCCTTCATTCTTTGAGTTATTTCTTATCTGATGTCTTTTTATATCTTACTTCATTTTCTTAATGCCTTATACCTTGTTTCTGAAAAAGTACATCATGAAGTACTGTGAAATGAAGATTTTTCATTTCTGTGTAGTGCTGCTACTCTGCACTTATTCCGTTTTTGCCTTATATTACCTTTGTATGTCAACTGACATGAATAATTTTTCTATTTTATATTGCTTCCCTCTTGAATTTGTAGGTAGTTATTATGATTGAAAACGGCTTTCCCAACCTCGCAAAGCTGTCTCTCCTTTTGTTTCTGTAAAATGTTAAAAAATATGGCAGCTTTCTTCTGGGTATTTCCTGGTTCTGTACTTTTCCCACCCTTAAATATGGGTTTTCTTTCTTACTGCCTCTATTTTACCTGTCCTCTTCTGTTTTCACTCTGTATATGATTACTGATTTTTACCCCTATAGGAAGTTCTTGTTTTGAAAGGAAAAATCTGCCACCATCTTGATGAAATCTACTTATTGCCTTTAAATGTGCATGTATTTTCAGGATCAATTAGCTTTAAAGGTATTTTCAGTTGTATGTCTTAAAATGTAACTCATTTTTTGAATTAAATTTTGTTCATAAGTATTTTATCTAAGAATTACTAACTTTTAGTTTCTTATTATTAGGGTTGAATTTGTATGTTTATGTCAACTCAGACAAGATTATGAGTAATTTGTGATGTTAAATATAAACTCCAACATAACCCCACAAAAAAAATCTTAAAAATATACAGAAAAAGAAATAAGAATGGGATCAAACTATTTCTCTACAAAAGATGAACTACAAACAAAAGAAGGAAAGAGGGAAGTGGATGTTTGTCAAGTGATAGAGCTTCTGCCTACCCTATGGGAGGTCCCGGGTTCAATCCCTAAGGTCTCCTGGTGAAAAAGAACAGAAAGCATGCCCACATGGCAAGCCAGTGCATGTGCAAGTGCCCACATGGTGAGTCAGTGCCCATGCTAGTGTCCACATGGTAAGCCAATGCCCCGCACAAGTGAGTCACACAGCAAGATGATGACACATCAAAAGAGAGA
Source organism: Dasypus novemcinctus (assembly GCF_030445035.2). Taxonomy (NCBI): domain Eukaryota; kingdom Metazoa; phylum Chordata; class Mammalia; order Cingulata; family Dasypodidae; genus Dasypus; species Dasypus novemcinctus. Next base: position 1,436,604 of record NW_026688145.1, read on the forward strand.
CAAGGGAAAAGTAAAGGTGAAGCACAGCAGAAACCAGGAACTGAGGTGCCACAATTGACAGGGAACCTTTCTCCCCATCAGAGGTTTCCAGGATCAAATCTTGGTGAATCCTAAAGGAGAGAAAATGAGAAAAGAAGACAACACAGACAGCAGAAAAACAGCAGGGCAGGAGAAGGGGAAGGGAGGGAAATAAATAAATAAAATAAATATTAAAAAAAAGAAACAAGGCAGCAATGGAGGAAGAATTGAGGGGTAAAAAGTATAAGATGTACCAGAAAGGAATTTAAAATGACTAAATAAATCCTGCTTTTCAAACTAATTTTTTCAAAATAGATTATTAGGTGTATATTAAGTGTATGTCCAAGAGACTTAAGTCTTTGGGCCTTCCATGTGCCAGCTGGCTTGGAATCGCAACAGAGTTGCAAACACCTACTCTCCATTTCATTGGATTCAGCCAGGACAACTAACAAGGAGATGATGATGTACAATGCCCTTCCCAAGGAACAAAGAGAGTCTGTAACTGCAAGCAAGATAGTGCCATCCATCTGTTCTCTGGGATCAAAGCCCCCTATCAATCAGAGGTGGAATAGGCATCACCATTACAGAATTCTCAGGATTGTGAATGAACTATGGACTAAAGTAGACTTACAGGTCTTCTACTATAGACTTATTGTAATTCTAGCAATAGAAGAACTTGTAACATTGATGAAGAGTCAGTGGCCATTGGAGTTTCTGAGGAAGGGAGAGGGAAAAACAGGTGTAATAAGGGGGATTCTCAGGACTTGGGAATTGCTCTGAATGACATTGCAAGATACAGGCCATTATATAACTTGCCATAACCTACAATCTTACACTGGAGGGAGTATAAATTATAATCCATGCTTAGAGGCAATGCTCCAAAATACATTCATCAATTATAATGAATGTGCCACACTAATAAAGAACATTGCTATGTGGGAAAATGTGGGAGGTGTATGGAGCAGGGCATATGGGAATTCCCTATGTCTTTTTTCCCAAAGATTGATTGATTGATTGATTGATTCATTCATTCATTGATTTCTCTCCCCTTTCCCCCCCCCCCACCCCAGTTGTCTGTTCTCTGTGTCTATTTGCTGCATCTTCTTTGTCTGCTTCTGTTTTTGTCAGCGGCATTGGAATCTGTGTTTCTTTTTGTTGTGTCATCTTGTTGTATCAGCTCTCCATGTGTGTGACGCCATTCCTGGGCAGGCTGCACTTTCTTTCACGCTGAGCGGCTCTCCTTACAGGGTGCACTCCTTGAGCGTGGGGCTCCCCTACTCAGGGGACACCCCTGCGTGGCAGGGCACTCCTTGCGGGCATCAGCACTGTGCATGGGCCAGCTCCACACCGGTCAAGGAGGCCCGGGGTTTGAACCGTGGACCTCCCATGTGGTAGAAGGATGCCCTAACCACTGGGTCAAGTTATGTAATCTAAGTATCTTTTTAAAAATAACATCATAATTAAATAAATAAATACATTAAACTCACCAATCAAAAGACACATACTGGCAGAATGTATTTAAAAAAAAAATACTTGGAACACCTATGCTATTTTAAAGAGACTCACTTTAGGTCTAAAGAAACAAACAGTTATAATATTTTCAGATGGATAAATATATTACATACTAAGAGTAACTGTGAAAGCTGGGGTGGCTATACTACTATCAGAAAAAATAGTCTTTAAGTTCAAAACTACAACAAAAGAAATTAGAGGATACTATATATTAATAGAAGGGCCAATCTACCAAGAAGGTATAACAATCATCAACATATATGCACAGAGCCACAAAATACATGAAATAACATTGGCAAAACTGAAAGAAGAAATAGACAATAAGAGGTGGAGACTTCAAAACACCACTTTCAAGAATGAAGTGATAACCAAGACAGAATATCAGAAAGGAAACTGAGGATGTGAACAATACTATAAACAAACTGCACCTAACAAATATATATAGAATACCACTCAACAACAGTAGAATACACATTCTTCTCAAGTGTCCATGGACCATTCTCCAGGCTAGACCATGTTAGGGCACAAGACAATAAAAATTAAAAGATTGAATTCACACAGTTTCTTTCCTACCCTAATGGAATGATATAAAAATCAATAACAGAATGAAAACTGGAATTGTACAAATAAGTGGAAATTATATGACCCATTTAAAAATAATCAATAGGACACTTTTCTGAAATTCACCTACAAAGGAAATTTAAAAATTCTTATAGAAAAAAACAAGACAAAAAAAAAGCCAAAAACTATGGGAAGGAGTAGGCACTGCTCATTGGGAAACTTACAGTTATACATTTCTACATTCAGAAAGAATGATATCAAAGCAATAATTTAACTTCACATCTTGAGGAAAGAAAAGTAAGCCAAAACTCATATAGATAGGAGGAAGGAAATAATAAAGTTTAGATTGAAAGTGGGTGAGATAAAGAACATCAAAACAATTGAGAGGATCAATGAAACCAAAATTTGGTTCTTTGAAGAATAATAAAATTGACAAAGAAAAATGAGAGAAATACAAATAACTATTTAAGGAATGAAAGTGGGAACATTACCACTGATCTGGCAGAAATTAAGAGTTATAAGAGAATACTATAAATAATCATATGCCAAAAAACTAGGTAATTGAGAGGAAATGAACATATCCTAGAAACATAAAAATAACCTGCACTGACTCAAGAAGAAATAAAAGATCTTAACAGATCTTTAAAAGCAAAAAAATTGAATAATAATAAAAAACCTCCAAACAAGGAAAGGTCCAAGACCAGATGGCTTCAGGGAGAATTTTACCAAACATTCAAACAAGAATTAACATGAATCCTTCCCAAACTCTTCCAAAAAACTGAAGAGGTCGGGATTCTTCCTAACTCATTCTATGAGGCTAGTATTATTGTGATACCCAAACCAGATAAATACATCAAAAGAAAAACAACAGAATAACTTCCCTTATGAATATAGAAGCAAAAAATCTCAACAAAACACTGGCAAATCAAATCAAACTACAGATATTATAAGGATTATACCCCATGACCGAGGTTGACTTATCCCAGGAATGCAGCGATGGTTCAACTTAAGGAAACCAGTCAGTGTAATAACACCACATTAATAGAATGAAGGAAAAAATCCATATGATCACTTTAATAGCCCAGAGAAGGCATCTGATGAATCTACCATAATTTTATAATACAATCACTAGGAAAAATACGAATAAAGGGTAACATCCACAATATGATGAATACAAAAAAAACTCACAGTTAACATCATAGTTAATGGTGAAAGAATGAAAGCTTGCAATGAAAGACTGAAACCTTAGGTCAGGAACAAGACAAGGATGCCCACTTTCACCACTTCTATTCAAAATTATACTGGAATTTCTAGCTAGGATAATTAGGCAAAAAAAAAAAAAAGAGAAAGGCATTCAAATCTGAAATGGAAAAGTAAAACCAACACTATTCTCAGATGATATGATCCTTCATATTAAAAATCCCAAAGAAGCCAAAAAAGGATAAGGTAAACACTAAAAAAAAAAAAGTTTTATTTTTCCACACCAGGAAAGAACCACCATGCCAAGGAAATGAGCATCTACAACTGCAAGCAAGAGAGTCCCATCCATCAGCTGTATGGGATTGAAGCCTCCTCTCAATTAGAGGTGGAGTGAACATCACCGTCCCGGAATCCTCAGGATTGGGGAATAAATTATGAACTAGAGGAGACTTAGTGGTATTCTGCTATAGACTTATTATATGTCTTGGTTGGACAAATGTCCATTCATGTATTTTGCCCATTTTGTTATTGGGTCATTTGTCTTTTTATTGTTGAGTTGTAACATCTCGTTATATATCCTGGATATTAAACCCTTATTGGATGTATGATTTCCCAGTATTTTCTCCCATTAAGTCAGCAGCCTTTTCACCCTTTTGACAGTCTTGTGAGGGGCAAATGTGTTTAATTTTGAGGAGGTCATATTCATGTATTTTTTCTTCTCTTGCGTGTGCTTTGGGTGTAAGATTAAAGAAACCACCATGTACCACAAGGTCTTTAAGATGTTTCCTTACATTTTCTTCTAGTAATTTTATGGTATTTGCTTTTATATTTAGGTCTTTGATCCATTTTGAATTAATTCTTGTTTATATAGAGAGATAGGGGTTCTCTTTAATTCTTTTGGTTATAGATAATCTGTTCTCCCAGCAGCATTTGTTGAAGAGACTGTGTTTTTTCCATTAACATGGACTTGGTGGTCTTGTCAAAAGCTAGTTGACCATAGAGGTGAGGGTTTATTCCTGTACTCTAAATTCTGTTCCACTGATTGATGTGTCTCTCTTCATGGCAGTATCATGCTGATTTGACCACTGTAGCTTTGCAATATGTTTCAAGGTCAGGCAGTGAAATTCCTTCTATGTTGCTCCTCATTTTAGAATGCCTTTGGCTATTTATGTGCACTTTCCCTTCCAAATGATTTGGTAATTGTCTTTTCTATTTCTGTAAAGTAGACTGTTAGAATTTCAATTGGTATTGCAATGAATCTATAAATCAGTTTTGGTAGGATTCACATCTTCATGATACTTAATCTTCCAGTCCACAGATGCAGATCTATTTATGAATGTACCACCTTTTGATCTCCATGCACAGCTAACAGACATTCATACTTTTTTTCCAGTTTTGGGTGGCATGCACTTGCCCTAGAAATCATTGCATTAACACAATTTCATTTGTCTTGGATAGATTTCTTGGAGTGGAATTAACAAGAATTATTGTAAGTTTATATTTTTAAGAAACTGACAAAATGTTTCCCAAAGAGGTAATAATATTTTGCATTGTCACCAGAAATGTATGAGGCTTCAGTTTTTCTACATCTTCTTTAACAGTTGGTTATCATGTCTCTTGATTTTAGCCATTCTGTTACATATAGCAGATTGTAATGTGTATTCCCTAGTGATGAAGAGAATTCAACCTTACTCCTTTCCTTTGGTAAATGTGTGTTCACATATTTTCACATTATTAAGTGCTGTTTGCCTTTGTTGTTGTTGTTGTTGTTGTTTTTAAAAAGCATACAATTCAACCACAGTGGTCGATCAGTGGTATTCAGCACAATCACATAGTTGTACATTGATCACCTCATTCATCATTAGAGCATTTCCATTATTTCAATAATAATGATAAGAAATTAAAAACAATAAAAATTCATCACCTATCGATATCTGTATGCTTCCCCTGCTGTCAACAGATTGCATTTCTGGCTATTTTTACACAAATACTTTTTTCCCATCTATAAATTAATTTATTTTTACATTTTATATAAATGAAATCATACATTATCTTACACAATACATTTAGGTCATAGTAATGCAAGCTTCCTGTATTTGTCCTTTTGTGTCTGGCTTGCTTCACCCACCACACTGTTCTCCAGGTTAATCCATGTAGTCATATGGTTTACAACTTCATTTCTTCTTACCACTGCATAATAATGTCTCATGTCATTACCCCACAGTTTGTTTATCCATTCATCAGCTGATAGACACCTGGGTTGTTTCCAGCTTTTGTCAATTGTGAATAATGCCACTATGAATGTAGGTGTGCAGATGTCTATTCATGTCACTGTTCTCAGTTATTCTGGGGTATATACCCAAGTAGTAGTGTTGCAGGGGCATGTGGCAAATCTATATTCAATTTCTTTATTTATTTTATTTATTTTTTATTTTCTTTTTTTTTTTAATTTTTTTATTTTTTATTGACTTTGTAATAATATTGCATTAAAAATATATATGTGAGGTCCCATTCAACCCCACCCCCCCAACCCCCTCTCCCCCCCAACAACACTCGTTCTATTTTTTATTTTCTATCAAATTGTCTTTTTTAAAAGATACATAGATCACAAAAAAATGTTACATTAAAAAGTATAAGAGTTTCCCACATACCCTACACCCCACCCACCCTCTCTTCCCACATCAACAACCTTTTTCATCCTTGTGGCACATCCATTGTATTTTGTTAATACCTTTTGGGGCACTGCTACACTGCATGGATTATAGATTACATTGTAGTTTACACTATCCCCCAGTACATTCATGGAGTTATGGCAGGATCTATAACATCCTACATCTGTGTCTGCCATATCATTTAGGATAACTCAAAGTCCCCAAAATGCCCCCACAACACGTCTCTTCTTCCCTCTTCTTGCCCTCAGCAACTACTGTGGCCACTGTCTCCACATCAATGATAAAATTTCTTCCATTGCTAGAGTCACTGTAGGTCTATAGTAGAATATAAGAGAGCTCACTCTAATCCATATTTTATTGCTCCATCCTATGGACCCTGGGTTGGTAATGTCCACTCCACCTCTACATCGAGAGGAGGCTTAGATACACATGGTTGAAGGATGGGATTTTCCTGCTTGGAGTTGTAGGCACTCTCGGTTCCCTAGTGTGGTGGTTGACCATCTTCACCTCCCTGTTATTCAGCTTCTTTAGGAACTGCTAAACAATCCTCCACAGTGGCTGTACCATTCTGTGTTCTTATCAACAGTGAGTAAGTGTTGCGGTCTCTCCACACCCTCTCCAACACCTGTAGTTCTCTGACTTTTTAATAGTGGCCATTGTGATAACTGTGAAATTCTATCTTGCTGTTTCGATATGCATTTCCCTAATTATTAATGAGGTCGAATATTTTTTCATGTGTTTTTTTCCATTTATGTTTCTTCTTTGGACAAATGCCTATTCATGTCTTTTGCCCATTTTTAAATTGGGTAATTTGTCTTTTTATTGTTGAGTTGTAGCATATCTCTGTATATCCTGAATATTAAACCCTTATGAAACATGTAGATTTCTAAATATTTTCTCCCATTGAATCAGCTGCCTTTTTACCCTTTTCACAAAGTCTGGGGAGGTGTAAAAGTTTCAAAATTTCAGAAGGTCCCATTTATCTAATTTTTCTTTTGTTGTTTGACTTTGGGTGTAAGGTCCAAGAAACTACCATGTACCACAAATTATTTAGATATGTCCCTACTTTTATTTCAAGTAGATTTATGGTATTTGCTTTTATATTTAGGTCTTTGATCCTTTTGAGTTTCTTCTTTTTTTTTTAAAGATTTATTTTCTTTCTTTCTCTCTCCCCCACCCCAATTGTTTGTTCTCTGTGTCCATTTGCTGCATGTTCTTTTTGTCTGCTTTTGTTGTTGTCAGTGGCACGGGAATCTGTGTAACTTTTTCTTGCATCATCTTGCTGCATCAGCTCTCCGTGTGCATGGCACCATTCTTGGGCAGGCTGCCACAAACTAAAGAGAAAAACTGCACCCAGAATAAATACTCTGGTTATCCACATTCCAAGACACCAACCAAAAATTACAATCCACATGAAGAAACAGGAAGATATGGCCCAGTTAAAGGAACAAGATAAGCCTCCAGATGACATAAAGGAGTTGAGACAACTAATCATAGATATTCCAACAAATCTCCTTAATAAATTCAATGAGATGGCTAAAGAGATTAAGGATATTAAGAAGACACTGGATGAGCGCAAAGAATTTGAACGCATACATAGAAAAGTAGCAGATCTTATGGGAATGAAAGGTACAATAAATGAAATTAAGAAAACATGGGAATCATATAATAGCAGATTTGAGGAGGCAGAAGAAAGGATTCATGAGCTTGGAGAAATGACCTATGGGAGCGAACATACAAAAGAACAGATGAAGGGAAAAGTGGAAAAAATAGAACAAGGTCTCAGGAACTAAATGACAGCAAAAGACATGCAAACATATGTGTGATGGGTGCCCCAGAAGGAGAAGAGAAGTGAAAAGCGGCAGAAGGAATATCTGAAGAAATAATGGAAGAAAATTTCCCAACCATATGGAAGGACAGAGATATCCATGGCCAAGAAGCACAATGTACTCCCACCTGAAAAAATACAAAAATAGACCAACTCCAAGACACATACTAATCAGAATGTCAAATGCCAAAGAGAGAGAATTCTGAGAACAGCAAGAGAAAATTAATGCATAACATATAAAAGATACCCAATAAGATTAAGTGCTGATTTTTCATCAGAAACCATAGAAGCAAGAAGACAGTGGTCTGATATATTTAAGATACTACAAGAGAAAAACTTCCAGCCAAGAATCTTATATCCAGCAAGACTGTCTTTCAAAAATGAGGGCGAGGTTACAATACTCACAGATAAACAGAAACTGAGAGAATTTCTAAGCAAGAGGCGAGATTTTCAGGAAATACTCAAGGGTGTGCTAGAGCCTGAAAAGAAAAGACAGGAGAGAGAGGCCTCGAAGAGGGTCTAGAAATGAAGATTATGTCAATAAAAGTAACTAAAAGTGTCAAAGAGTGGTGAAAATAAAATATGACAGATAAAACTCAAACCCTCAGGAATAAACTTAACCAACAATGTAAAGCACCTGTACTCAGAAAACTGCAACTCACTATTAAAAGAAAGAAAAAAAGGTCCAAGTAACTGGAAAAACATTCCATGCTCATGGATTGGAAGACTAAATATCATTAAGATGTGAATTCTACTCAAATTGATATACAGATTTAATGCAATCCCGATAAAAATTCCACCAGCATTGAAAAAAAATGGAAAACACATCATCTAATTTATTTGGAAGGGTAAGGGTCCTGAATAGCCAGAAAATCATAAAAAGAAAAAGTGAACCCCCATCTCCAGACTTTAAATCATATTACCTAGCTATAGTGGTAAAAACAGCATGGTACTGGCATAAAGACAGATATATAGACCAATGGAACCAAATTTATGGTTCAGAAACAGACCCTCATATGTATGGTCAAATGATTTTTGACTAGCCTGTCAAACCCACACAGCTCAGGCAGAACAGTCCATTCAACAAATGGTGCTGACATAATTGGATGTCTATAGCCAAAAGAAGGAAAGAGGACCCCTATCTCACACCTTATCCAAAAATTAACTCAAAATGGATAAAAAACCTAAAAGTAAAAAGCAAGACCCATAAAACTCCTTTCTCCAAAACCTGGTGGTCGGTGGTAGATACAGGAGATAAGAGGAGGACTGAGATGGGCTACTGATGTTTAATGTATGTAGAAGTTTTAATTAGCTTTACTGTGAAAGTGCGGAAATGTATAGAGTGGATGGTAACACATAGTGAATAACAGCTAGTTTATAAAAGGGGATGTGGCTAAAAATGGTAGTCTAGGTATGCAAATGCCAATTGACAGAATGTTAGAGAGTAATCTAGGAACCGAAAAGCACAGTAAACCAAGAGATGGATGAGAATTGTGGTTTTTTGTACTGTGCGTGATTGTTGTGCACGTTTACAGCTTCTGTCATAAAAAATATATTTAAAAAATAATGATAGGGTGAGTTGGAGGAAAACACATCAAATGTAAGGTGAGGGCTATGATCAGTAGTAAGATTTTGACAATATTCTTTCATAATTTGTAACGAATATTGCAAGACAATGCAAGGTATTGGTGGAGGGTAGATGTATGGGACCCCTGTATGATATTATGCATGTTTGCTTTGTAAGTTCACAACTTCTACTATACACTTAATTGTTTATGTATGTTCATATGTAAATGGTATAGAGATAATAATAATAGGGCCAGTTGGGGGAAAATACTTTGGTTAGTAGTAATGTTTTGACAATGCTCTTTAATCATTATTTAAAAAGGTTTAACAACAATGCAAGTTATTGGTGGTAGGGTGAGTTATGAGAGGCCTATATGATTTTATAGGTGATTGTTTTATAAGTTCACAACTATTATTATACACTTATTGCTTATGTATGTGTATGAGTGATATATTTCAATAAATTAATTAAAAATATATATATATATATATATAAGAGCTCCCGAGGCAGCTTGCACCCTAGAGTAGGATGGGCACTAGCCTCTGCGGCTTGGCTTTTAGCTTCCCTGAGAGGTGGTGTAGGTTCCCCCAGCTTCCCCCCTGCCAGAGCTGGGCCTGGGGCTTAGGCTAGTCCTGCAATCTGGCCTGGGTGGAAAGAAGCTGGTCCTTACAAGAACTGTGATTTTCAGTCAGCCCCCCGCTTCCCCTTGTGCCCAGAGTGGAGTCGAAATCGTGGCCACCAGCTTCCCTCTGATTTGGACATGCTCAAAGTTTAGTTCTACTTAGGATTCTATTGCAGCCTGCTGAATCCACTAATCAGTAGCTGAAGTCAGTGTCACGACGTGTCTTCCTTCTCTTCTTTTTTGAGGGAAAATGGAGCATGCAGCTCCAACCACGGAATAGCTCCCAAGGCAGCTTCTCCATTATATTTTTTATTTCATTTATTGCACCTTGCATTCCATAACACCTGTTATTTTTCTTTGCATGCTTTCAAATTCTTGTGCGTCCCCCCCAACCCCCAGTGTCTTCTTAATATCCTTTATTTCTTTAGCCTTTTCACTGAATTTGTTAAGGAGATTTGTTTGAATATCTGTGATTAATTGTCTCAAACACTGTATGCTGCCTGGAGGTTTGATTTGTTCCTGTGACTGGGCTATATATCCTGTTTCTTAGTATGGCCTGTAATTTTTTGCTAGTGTCTTGTCATCTGATATTCTTGGTGTTTTTATTCTGGGCTCAATTTCACTCTTTAGACTTCCTTTTTGATTGGGTTTGTTCTAAAGCTCCTCTTTGACACTTATTTAAACTTATTTTAAGACTTTGTAATAGCTCATATTTAACCAATCAAATTTTTTTCTGCTGGTATTCTTCTGTTTCTTGCCCTTTCTACCCTGACAGTGGTGAAGTTGGCACCAAGAGTGCAAGTGGTAATCTGAGCCATGCAGGCTGAAACTGCTCATATTGCCCCAGTAACTAAAAAGGTTTTGCCCCCATTTCTCTTGTGCAAGAGATAAGGTAAGAACTTAGGGTGTGGTCGCTATTCTAAACTATGCAGGCTGAAAGTGCCTGCAGTTGCCCAGGGAGACTGTTGAAGCTCCACCCAAATTTCTCCACCGCTGGGGGCAGTAATGGCGCCAGAGGTGTGGGCAGTAATCTATGCTACCTGCTATGTGAGCTGAAACTGTCTGTAGTTGCCAGAAGGGACTGGTGAAGCACCACCCACTTCCCTCCTCTGTCAGGAGTGGGATTGGAGCATAGACTTGGGCAATAATCTTACCTAGATGGAAGGAATCTGATCCCTACCAAACAGTAAGTCACTATGACTTTCAATCAGCTCCCCTTTGACTTCTGCCAGGGATGGAATTAAAATGAATGTTTCCTGCTTCTTTCTGACCTGGACAGGTTCAAACTTTAGGTTTACTTAGAATTGGACTCTAGCCAACTAAACTTGTTAATCAATATCTGAAGTCAGTGCCCCACCATCTCCTCGTACCCTGTTGTTGAGAAATGGAGTTTCCAGCTCCATCCAGGGAGTGGCTCCCAAGGTGGCCACCAGTGGCAATGGGCACAGGCCTCCACAGTGTGAAGTGGGCTACTAATAAATCTTCACCACAGATGGCCAGCCTTATCCTTCAGTTCTTCCAATGATGTTACACAGTTCTCTGCCTGTCTCCTGGGCCCCACCAATCAGGGGGTTCAGATAGATCCTTTCAGATTACTTGTAGGGCAAGCTGACTCTTAGAGATTCCCTACTCTGCCACTGTCTTGCCTGTCTCTCTTGAATGCATCTTTTGAAGAATTAGGAAAATAAAATTATTTGGGAGGTTATGGAAGTGTGTGGCATGAGGGAGTACATATCCCATCCTCACTGCAGAGGTCTTTGCCCTTGTGAGATCCACTGTCCAAACCTGAGCTCCATCAGAAGGTCTGTTCAAGCCCCTCCCTCCCTAGCACCAGCGCCTATACTTCTCTCATGTCTCCTACCCTCTCTTCCAAAACCCCTAACAACATATGACAGCATAGGCTCACCTCAGGTTCCCAGTGTTAATTCCTTCTTTACCAAAACTGATCTTCTACTGTAATTCTTAGTTGTGCATTCTTTTCCCATTCTTCCCTTAACTCCTTCTCTGATGTTCCCCTCTGCTGTCCTCCAGTGATCCAGCCCTGCTTCCATTCCCATCAGCTTGTTTCCACAAACCTTCGATGAGGTTTTTGTGTCATGGTCGTCTGAGGTTTGTAGAATCAAAGCCTTCAAGCATGAACACCAATTTTCTACCTTCAAAATTTCTAATCTTCTAAATTAGAAATTTCCTAAATTTCTACCTTCTAATTTCTAAATTTGGAGTTCAGAAATAGAGCCTAATGTCTATAGACATGATTTTTTAGAAGACTTAAGTTCACAAAAATTGGGGAAGAATAGTCTTTAACAAATCTGAGAGAAACTGGCTATTCATAGGCAAAAGAAAGAAGGGCACACCTGTCTCACCCCATAGTCAAAAATTAATTCGAAATGCTTAAAAAACCTAAATATAAGAACCAGGACTATACAAACAACAAGGAAAAAAAATAAGGAAGCATCTTCAGATCATTATGTTAGGCAATGGTTTCTTAGACTCGACACCTAAAGCACAAGCAACAAAAGAAGGAATAGCTAAATGGGATCTTATAAAAATTAAAAATTTTGTGCATCAAAGGACCTTATCATGAAAGTAAAAAAGAAAACCCACTCAGAGTGAGAAAGTATTTGGAAAGCACATATCCAGTAAGAGTTTAATACTCAAATTACCTAAAGAAATCCTACAATTCTGAAATGAAAAGATGGCAAACAACCTATTTAAAAATGGGCAAAAGTCTTGGATAGACATTTCTCCAAAGAAGATACATAAATGGCCCTAAAGCTCATGAAAAGATCCTAGAAATCATTAGCTATTAAGGAAATGCAAATCAGAACCACAATCTGATACCATTTCACACCCACTAAAATGACAACTATTAAAAAACCCGGGCAGTTACAAGGCTTGGAGAGGATACGGATAAGCAGGAACATTCGCTCATTTTTGGTGGCCATAAAAAGCAGTGGCAGTTGCTGTGGAAGGCTGACAGTCGCTCAGAAAGTTAAGAATGGAATTACCATATGAACCAGTAATCCCACCAGGATGGAACCAGATTCTGAAAACAGTTCCCACTCTAAGCCTCAGGCTTGTTTGCATTTGCTCCACAGCTTTGAAGAACTGTCCATGGTGCTGGTCTTCTCTGGTTGAAGTTCCTTTAGACTCACATGCTGAGAGTCTGAGTCACCATTTTAACTTTTTTTTTGTTGTTAGAAAATAAAATATTTTATTTAAACCTCATTACTCCAACACTGATGCTCTAACTTTCTTTCAGAAGATGAAATTTTCTGATCTATATCTTTTTCCTTTTCCCTGACAAATTTTGAAGGTTTCTTTTAGGACGTGGCAGTTAGCAATAGGCTTCTACATTTTTTTTTTTAACTAGGAAAGTATTTATTCTTAAGATTTAATGCATAATTTCTTTTCTTTTTTTTTAAAATTTATTTGTTTATTTAATTACCCCCCCTCCCCCGCCCCCCCGGTTGTCTGTTCTCTGTGTCTGTTTGCTGCGTCTTGTTTCTTTGTCTGCTTCTGTTGTCGTCAGCAGCACGGGAAGTGTGGGCGGCGCCATTCCTGGGCAGGCTGCACTTTCTTTCGCGCTGGGCGGCTCTCCTTACGGGCGCACTCCTTACGCGTGGGGCTCCCCTACGCGGGGGACACCCCTACGCGGGGGACACCCCTGCAGTGGCAGGGCACTCCTTGAGCGTGTCAGCACTGCGCATGGGCCAGCTCCACACGGGTCAAGGAGGCCCGGGGTTTGAACCGCGGACCTCCCATGTGGTAGACGGACGCCCTAACCACTGGGCCAAGTCTGTTTCCCCATAATTTCTTTAAATGCAAAGAACTTCAATATGCAGTGTTGAAAATTTTAAACATATTATATTACAAGTAATCCTTTTCTTACTTGCGTGACTTCTCAGGATTTTTTCCTGTAACTCTATCATTGTTTTTATATAGGTAATCTTTTTTGTTTAACTTTCTTTCAATTCTTTCAAAACTGATACAGGTTGAACATAATTTGCCTAGATAATTTTTTTTTAAAAGATTTATTTATTTATTTATTTATTTCTCTCCCCTTTCCCCCCATCCCGGTTGTCTGTTCTCTGTGTCTATTTGCTGCATCTTTGTCCGCTTCTGTTGTTGTCAGCGGCACGGGAATCTGTGTTTCTTTTTGTTGCGTCATCTTGTTGTGTCAGTTCTCCGTGTGTGCGGCACTATTCCTGGGCAGGCTGCACTTTCTTTCACGCTGGGTGGCTCTCCTTACGGGGTGCACTCCTTGCGCGTGGGGCTCCCCTACGCAGGGGACACCCCTGCGTGGCAGGGCACTCCTTGTGTGCATCAGCACTGCCCATGGGCCAGCTCCACACGGGTCAAGGAGGCCTGGGGTTTGAACCGCGGACCTCCCATATAGTAGACGCCCTAACCACTGGGCCAAGTCTGCCGCCCCCTAGATAATTTTTTAAAGTATATTTTTTACTTACTTTTAAGAGATACATAGATCACACAAAATGTTAATTACGAAATATAGGGGGTTCCCAAATGCCCCACTCCCCACACCCCCCACTTTTCCCGCATCAAGAACTTCTTTCATTAGTGTGGTACATGCATTGCAGCGGTCGAATACATTTTGAAGCACTGCTACACAGCATGGGCTGTTATTTACAGTGTAGTTTACACTCTCTTCCTGTACATTCAGTGCGTTATGGCAGGATATATAATGTCCAGCATCTGTCCCTGCAATATCATTCAGGACATCTCCAAGTTCTGAAAATGCCTCCATATCACATCTCCTTTTTCCCTCTCCCTGCCTTCAGTAACTACAGAGGCCACTGTGTCCACATCTATGATATAATTGCTTCCATTGCTAGAGTCACAATAATTCTATGGTAAAATACCAGTTAGTACACTCTAGTCCATATCTTATTCCTCTTATCGTGAGGACCCTGGGATGGCTGTGCCTACTCCTCCTTCACTTAATTGAGTAGGGACTTCTTTCCCACATGGCTGGTGGATGTGACTCTCATGCCCACAGCTGTAGACTCTCTCGGTTCCTTTGTGTGGTGGTTGTCCTTTCTCACCTCCCCATCAGCTGACCTGGGTAAGCCCAATGAACTGCAGTGTAGGTGCTGCAACACCACTGAGGCTCAGGGCCCAGCTGGTACATGGATGGCCCAGAGATCCAAGTCTCCTGGGCATAGAGGAATCCCAGCACCAACCACAGGTTCAATAAAGGGACAGAAGAGGCATGTGTGGAAAGTCATATCTGAGTTCAACTCCATCACACATAGGAGGACAAATTCCAAATTAGGGCCCACCATTAAGGCACTGAACTCTGGAGCTATCTGCCATGACCATAGGACCAGGGTGTCTCCATAGCCCTCAGGAGCACCACTACCTGGGGTTGTCCTGTACCTCCTTTGGCTGTCTATGAGATCCTGCCAAGACGTGCATAAGCACAACCCCTCTTATGACCTCCCGATTCATTTTGAAGTCTCTTAGCCATATGAACTCATTTGTCTCTACCATTTCCACCTTTTATTCTAGGTCTTTTTCCAGTTTCATCACCAGCGGTGCTTGGTTGTGATTCCTCGGTGCCAGGGAGCCTCATCCCCGGGAGTTATGTCCTATGCTTGGGGGAAGGTAATGCATTTATATGCTGTTTGGTCAGAGAATGGCCATACTGGAGCATCATGGAGACATTCCAGAGGTAACTCTTAGGCACCCTGCAACAATAGGCCAAGTTGAAATTTCAAGCACAACAGGCTCAAAAGCATAGTCATCAGTATCAAGGTCCCATCATTGGACCATCCTTCTACAATGGTCATTGCCCTTGCACTTGGGGGATTCTTGGTGTTCCATTGGGGAATGTGGCAGAGCTCCCCAGATGAGAACCCAGCCCTCCGACCCTTGTCTTGTGAAGCTCTACCCACTACAGCAATACCCCATACACCCTATATGAATGCCAAGGTGAACTCCCTCCCATACATCCCCCATCAATGACACCCCACACCAGTGCTCCTCCCCTCCCATCGTTGCATCCTCTGTGATCCAAAACTTCTTTAAAAATGAAGCCTAACATATTGCCAAATTCAACTAATAGAAAAATGAAATAGTAATGATTAGTTTGAACATTAGAAAGAAAATACATATTAATTTAAAAAACTAAAAAAAGTTTAAAAATTGGGGTATTAAAAAGTTAAAAACACTACAAAAATTTTTTTTGATGTTTTGCCTTTCATCACTATAATAGATAGGTGTTGTCCTGTATGTACAGTGGCAAGGCCATCTCTTCCATTTCTTCCTCAGTGTCTTACCACATTTTTATATTTTTTTTCATTATGTCTTCAAAGAAGTTTTAGGTCACAGTAAAGTCACATACAGAATACAAGGGACTCCCATATACTCAACATCCTCCCCGATTTCCCCCTTCCCCACCAATGATCTTCTTACATGCGGATGTTACATTTACTACAGCTGATGTGTAAATATTGAAACATAGCTACTAACCAAGGTCAGTAGTTTACATTATGATTTGCATTTTGGACCACACATTTTTTTAATAAGTTTTTAGTGAAATTTAACATGGCCTGTATCCATCATTGCAGGACCATGCAGAACACTTCCATTGTCCCCCAGCTGCCCCTCTTCCATCTATTCTATTCATCTCTGCCCCTCACCTTGGGGCTCACAGTGACAACCAAGCTTCACTGCTTGAAGGACAGGATTCATAGATACTTGCAACAATGCTGAGAGTGCTTTGACACACTGGACTGTCCTCCCCCTTTAGGAGCCACCCATGCTCTTGAGAG
Organism: Dasypus novemcinctus; assembly: GCF_030445035.2. NCBI lineage: Eukaryota > Metazoa > Chordata > Mammalia > Cingulata > Dasypodidae > Dasypus > Dasypus novemcinctus. Next base: position 1,453,381 of record NW_026688145.1, read on the forward strand.
ACACCCTCCCCTCTGTTTGAGAACATCAGGCGTCCCCAAGATGGGGGTACAACACCTTCCCACGCATTGTATGGCTCTGATATAACACACTGTGACAAGATGAGCGCTCACACGCTCCCTAGAAGCCAGCTCCAGGTGCATCCTGTGCCAGATGCTCTCCATCCAACCCCCTGAACCAGTAACCCCTCCTTGTTATGTTGCCAAAAGGGTTTTCTCAGCATTGTAGTTTCAACCACATACCTGCCAATTCCCTGTGTTCACCTGTTCGCTCCCCCAACATTTTCCCCTTCCTCCTTCTGATCCATCTGCCCCAACATAGATCCTGTCAAGCTTGCACTGTCCAACCCAGTAGTATCCTTACACCCCTGTCGCGTCCCTTCACTGAACCACTCAATTCCACTTTATCATAGATTTCGTCTGTGTAGGTGTTTTCTCACAACCTTCTTCTCCCTTTATATTTTCTGTAAGCCTTTCTTCCAGACTCTAGCTCTCTGAGTCGGCTCGGTTTGCTTAATTCATGTCAGAGAGGTCATGTAATATTTATCCTTTAATATGTGGCTTGCTTCGCTCAACATAAGGTTCTCGAGATTCATCCATGTTATCCTGTGTGTTAATACTGTATTCCTTCTTACAACTGTACTCATTCCATTGTACGCATTCCTTTGTATGTGTATACCACGTTTTGTTTATTCATTCATCTGTTGAAGGGCATTTGGGTTGATTCCAACTCTTGGCAATAGTGAATAATGCCGCTACGAACATTGGTGTGCATGTATCGGTCATGTCCTTGTTTTCAGTTCTTCTGGGTATATACCCAGCAGTGAATAGCTGGGTCATGTGGCAGATCTGTAGTTAGTTTTTTGAGAAACGGCCACTCTGTCTTCCACAATGCCTGACCAGTCTACATTTCCACCAGCAGTGGATGAGGGTTCCCATTCCTCCACATCCTCTCCACCACTTGTGGTCCTCTGTTTTTTAATAGCTGCCAGTCTATTGGTGTAAGATGGTATCTCATTGTAGTTTTGATTTGCGTTTCTCTAATAGTTAGTGACGTTGAGTGTCTTTTCATGTGCTATTTAGCCATTTGTACTTTTTTGGAGAAGTGTCTGTTCAAATCTCTTGCCCATTTTTAAAACAGGTTGTTTGTCTCTCTGTTTTTCAGATGAAAGATTTCTTCACATATGCTGGGTATTAGGCTCCTATCAGATATATGGTTACCAAATGTTTTCTTTCATTGAGTAGGCTGTCTTTTCACTTTCTTCACAGACTCCTTTGAGGTGCAAAAGGTTTTAATTTTTGAGGAGGTCCCTTTCAACTATTTTTTATTTTTCTTCTCCTATTTTGAATGTGAAGTTCATGAAGCCATTTCCTATCACAGTGTCCTGTATATGCTTCCTTACCTTATCTTCCAAGGTCTTTATGACCTTGCCTTTTATATTTAGATCTTTGATCCATCTTGAGTTGATTTTTGAGTAAAGTTTGAATTGGTGTTCCTCTCTCATTCTTTTGCATATGGATGTCCAGTTCTCCAACCCCCATTTGTTGAAGTGGCCATTCTCTCTCAGCTGAGCGGGCTTGGTGGTCTTGTCGAACATCAGGGACTGTATATGTGAGGATCTGTATCAGAACTCTCAATTCAGGTCAAAGTCAGGTAGCATGATTCCTCTGATTTTATTTTCCTTTTTCAGTATGTCTTTGTTCAGGGCCCCTTGCTCATCCAAATAAATTTCATAGGTAGTTTTTCCAATTCAGTAAAAAATGCTGTGTTGATTTTTATTGGGATTGCATCAAATCTGTAGATTAGTTTGGGTAGGATGGACATCTTAATGATATTTATTCTTCCTATCCATAAACAGGGAATATTCTTCCATTTATTTACATCTTCTTTGATTTCCTTAAACAGTGTTGTATAGTTTTCTGTGCATGTCATTTACATCGTTAGTTAAATTCATTCCTAGCTAAGAGATTTTTTAAGTTACTAGTATACATGATTTTTTAAAAATTGAGTTCCTCCTCAGATTGACCGTTATTGGTGTGCATAAGTGTTTGATTTTTGCACGGTGAAGTCCTGAAAGCAAAAATGTGTGATTGGGTGCCTGGCGCTGTCCGTCAAGGGTAGGGTCACGCCCCCTTAGGGCTCATTGGCCCAGGCGCCGGCGCAGGCGCAGAAGCTCCGGCCCCTCAAGTCTCACCCAGTCTACGGCGCGGCGGCTCCTTTAAGAGCCCGTGGTGTTTGGGGAGCGCACGAGGACCTGCTGGCGTGTTCTGGGGGTGCCGCCCGGGACCCCGAGAGCAGGAGGGACGTGTCGTCGGCCGGCGTGGGGGGCTGCGGGGAGCGCTCGGCTCCGCGCCCCGGGACCCCGTCCGTGTCCTCGGCCCGCGGTAGCAGTAAGTTTGGGGACCCGACTTGGCGGCGGGGCGGGGCGCAGGCGGGCGGGGACCTCCAGAGGCGCGGGAAGGCGGCGCGCGGGCCTGCCCTTGCTGCGTCGAGGGGCGCCCGTCCCGCGCCCCCTAACGTTCCTGCCGGCTCGCCTGCGGGGGGCGCGGGTCCCGGGAGGTTGTGCGCGGCGCCCCTGTCCCGCGCGCCCTCAGGGCCTGTTGGGGACCCGGACGGGCCGCGCCGGGTGGGGGCGCTGCTTCCGCGGGCGGCGCCGGGCGGGGGGCGCAGGGTCCAGTCCGGGGTCCCGGCCCAGCCCGGCTGGCCTGCGGCGCGGGGCCCGTGTCAGAATAAGGGTCCCGCGGCCCACGGGAAGGGCGTCCCGCCCTCCCCCACGCTCCTTCCTGCCCCTCACCTTGGGCCCTCCTTCCCCCCAAGCTCTTTTCCACCCCCACGGCCCCTCCAGCCGCCCCCCCCAACGGTCCTGCTGTCCTCCCCAGGACCCTTCCTCCCCCCTCATCGTCCTTCCCACTCCCCGAAAGTCCCTCCCCCAGGGTTCCTCCAACCCCGTGGCCCCTCCTCCTTCACACAGTGCCTCCCTCTCCCCCCACAGTCCCACCCCTGCAAGGTCCCTGCCCCCCACATCCCCCCCATGTTCCCTCCCCCCCCCCCGCCCACTGTTTCGCCAGCCCCAGCATGATCCCTTTCCCAGTTCTAAGGTCCCTCCCCGCATATGGTCCCTCCTAGGCCCCCATGGTCCCCTCTGCCCCCCAAAGTTCCTCCTCCCTGCCTATTGTCCCTCACCCAATGATCATCCCCGCCCACTGTCCCCACCAATGGTTCTCCCCCCCACAGGCCGTCCTGCCCCCCTCTCCATCCCTGCCCCTCCAAAGTCCCTCCTCGCCCCCTACATTCCCCCTCGTGATCCCACACCCCCACAATCTTTTCTGCCCCCTATGGCCCCTCCTGCCCCCCCTACTGCCCCTCCTGCTCCCCACGATTCCTGCCCCCTCAAGGTTCCTCCTGTCCTCCAGGATCCCTCCTCACTCCACGTCCCTCCCCCCGCGGACCCTCTGCCTTCCCCTAGGTCCCTCTTCACCCCCAAGGTCCCTCCTCTTGTTCCCTCCAAGGCTCCCCTGTTCCTGGATGGTCCCTCCTGCTCCGCCATGCCACCTCCACCCCCACAGTTCCTCCCACCTCCCCATGGTCCCTCCTCACCCCGAGATCCCTTGTGCCCCCCAAAGTCCCTCTTCCACCCCCACAGTCCCTCACTCCCTACTGTCCCTTCTTCCCCCCACAGTCTCTCCTGCCCTCCCATTCCCTCCACCCCACATTCCTCCTCCCCATGGTCTCTCCTGTCCCCCCACAGTTCCTTCCCCCCCCATGGTCCCTCCTGCCACCCATGCTCGTTCCACCCTCATGGTCACTCCCACCTCCCGAAGGTCCCTCCCCACTAAGGTCTCCTCACCCTCAAGGACTCTCCTGCCCCTACAAGGTCCGTCCTGACCCTCCTTGGTCCCTCCTCCCCACCATGGTCCCTTCCCCCCACTGTTCCCCCCTGCCTCCCATAGACCCTCCTGCCCCCCCATGGTCCCTCTTGCTTCCCCACAGCCCCTCCTCCTCTTCATAGTTCTTCCTCTCCCCTGCAGTCCCTCCTCCCTCGAAGGTTCCTCCTGTTTTCTCCAACATCCCCTTTGTCCCACCACGGTCCCTTCTGTTCCCCTCAAGGTCCTTCCTGTTCTACTATGCTTCTTCTACCCCCACAGTTCCTCCTGCCTTCCCCGGGTCTCTCCTGCTCCCCCCAAAGTCCCTCCTCCACCCCCATAGTCCCTCCTAGGGTTTCTACTCTCCCCCCACAGTACCTTCTCCCCACCAGGGTTCCTCCTCTTCCCTCCAGGGACCCTCCTGTTCCCCCTATGGTACCTCCTGCTCTGCCATTCTCCCTCCACTCCCACAGTTCCTCCTGTCTCCCTAGGGTTCTGCCCCCCATGGTCCCTCCTTGCCCCCCATGCTCCCTCTTCCACATCCACCCTCCCTTCTGCCCCCCCACTCCCTCTTGGCCCCCCACGCTCCCTCTTCCATCCACCCCACAGTCCCTCCTGTCCCCCCAGACCCTCCCCCCCATGGTCCCTCCTCACTCCTATGGTCCCTCACCCCCCCCAGGTCCCTCATGTGCTCCCCATGGTCCTTCATTCCCCCACAGTTTCTCCTGTCCTCCACGATCGCTTCCTGTTCACTCCTGCCTCCCCACAGTCCCTTCCCCCCACAGTTCCTCATCCCCCTCACGGTCCCTCCTGCCTTTCCAAAGGCCCTCCTCCTCTCCCAGGGTTCCTCCCCCCCATGATCCTCCTGCCCATGGTCTCCTTCCCAAAGGTCATCCTCTGTGGTCCCTCCTTCCCATGATCCTCTGTCCCCATGATCCCTACAGTCCCTCCTGGAACCCCACAGTTCCTCCTCCACCCCAAGATCCCTCCCCCCCCCCCCACTGTTCCTCCTGTCATCCCACAGTCCCTCCTCACTCCCATGGTCTTTCCTGTCCCCCCTTGCCTCCTCCTGTTCCCCATGTCCCCTCCTGCCCCCCACCATCCTTCCTACCCCCCCATGCTCGCTCCACTCTCACTTTCACTCCTGCTTCCCCATGGTCCCTCCCTGCCACAGTTTCTTCTCACCCCCATGATCCCTCCTGCTCCCCCAAAGTCCCTCCTCCACCCCTATGGACCCTCATCTCTCCCATATGGTCCCTTTTCCATCCCATTGTCCCTGCCCCCCATGGTCCCTCTTGCACCCCTATATTGTCTTTTCTCCCCCCACAGTCCCTCCTGCCCCCCATTCCTTCCTGCCTCCTCTCTTTCCTGCCCCCACAGCCCTTCCAGACCATGACCCCTCCTCCACCACTGCAGTCCCTCCACCCCCTCCATGGTCCCTTCTCCCCCTCCACAGTCCCCCCTCCCTCCTTGCATTCCCCTCTCCATCCCCCCTTCCCCCACTCCCCACCATGGTCCACCCCTTTGCCCCACCCTCTGCCCTCCTGATCCTCTGAAGTCCCTGGGGTGCTTCCCCTTTCAGCACCCCCTTCCCAGGCCGTGCACTTCAAATTTGCCTCTGGAGCCAGGCAGAGGCTGCTTGGCTTTCTCCTCCCACCTGGAAAAGTCAGGCTCAGGGACTGGTCTCCAGCAGTGGCTCTTAAAGGGGTCACTGCTGAGGGGAATTGATCACTCCCAGGGAACGGGCTCCTGGGAAGACCCAGGGGAGCGTGACTGACACCTGGTGTGTGCCTGCAGGGAGCACAGTGAATGGGGACCCCTCCCAGGAGTGGCCTACAGGTGCAGGTTTGTGTCCAGCCTGGGCATTTTGCCGGGATCACAACAGTTGCAACTAAAAGTGTGTATCAGACCCCAGAACTCTGCAGGTGTGGGCTCCTCCTCTTCTTAGGTGTTTGCATTCTTTGGGTCAAAGCCCTGGTGAGTCTTTCCTTTTCTGTCTTCCTCCCCTGTTTTACTGCATTCTGCTTTCTGGGAGTACACAGGGCATGGGAGCTCTGGGTTCTAGGGACCCACTCCCATCCTGTCCCCTCCTGGCTGTGGCTGCACTGGAGGCCCAGGACAGCTTTCAGCCTTGGCTTCCCTCAGAGCTCCCCATGGTCCCAGGGACACTCTTCCTTTTGGTAGAGGTTACATGCCATATGATCTCTCCGAAGTGTATAATCAGGGCTTATAGTATAATCACAATATTGTGCATTCATCACAACAAAAATTTGAAGACCTCTTCAGTACTCTAAAGAGAAAAAACCCACGCCCCTTATAGCAGTCCTTCCCCAGCCCTGCATAACCACCGATCCAACTTCATCTTTATAAACTGATTTACGTTTTATATAAATTAAATCATACAGTATGTAGTACTTTGTGTCAGGTTTCTTTTACTTAACATAAGTGACATTACGATATTCATGTTTTGTGACATTAACATACATTTGTTTAATTTCAAAGAAAACAGTCATATATGCAGTTTTATCCATATTCATATTTCACACGTGGCTTTTTATTTTAAATAATTTTATTGGCTTTTTAAAAGATAAATAGATCACACAAAATGTTTCATTCAGAAACATAAGAGGTCCCCATATATCGCAGTCTCTGCCCCCTACCCCTGCTCCTCCCACATTCTCATCCCCTTTCATCAGTAAGAAACATTCATTGCATTTGGTGACTATACCCAGTGAATGCCCCACATCACACCTCTTCCTCCCTCTCCCTGCCCTCAGCAACTCCCGTGGCCGTCGTCTCTCTGTCAATGATATATTTTCTTCCACTTCTAGAGTCACAACAGTTACATAGAAGAACACCAGCAAGTCCACTCCAATTGTTAATATATTCCTCCATCCTGTGGACCCTGGGATGGCAGTGTCCACTCCACTTCTAAATTGAGAGGGGGTTAGATCCCACATGGCTGATGGATGCTATCCTTCTGCTTGCAGTTGTAGATACTCTCGGTTCCCTGGTGTGGCTGTTGACCATTCTCCACTTCCCTGTCAGCTGACCTGGGTAAGTGCAACGAACAGGAGAGTAGGTGTTGCAACTCTGATGAGGCTCAGGGCCCAGCTGGCACGTGGACAGCGCAGAGGTTCAAGTCTCCTAAGCATACACCAGCCCCAGCACCAACCACAGGTTCAGTCAAAGTGACAGAGGAGGCATGTGTAGAGAGGCCACATCTGAGTCCAACTCCATCACACTCGGGAGCACAAATTCCAAAGTAGGGCCCCCTGGCAAGACGCTGAACTCCAGAGCCAGCTGTCATGACCGTAGAACCTGTGTGTCTCCGTAACCCTCAGGAGCACCAGGACCTAGGGTTGTATCTACTTTGGCTGTCTCTGAGATTCTGCTGAGACATGAGTAAGTGCAAACCCTCGGATGAACTCCCGACTCATTTGAAGTCTCTTGGCCATGTAAACTCATTTGTCTTTACCATTTCTCCCTTTTATTCAAGGTTTTTTTCTAGTTCAGTAGATAGTAATCTCTCGGCGCCAGGGAGGCTCAGGGTGCCTAAAATTAGATAAAGGTGCAGATCTATTTATGGCTATACCTCCTTTTGTTATCCATGTAGCAGCTAATAGACATTTTTTTTTTCCCCCCAGTTTTGGCTGCTATGCACTTGCCCTAGGAATTGATAGACACAATTTCATTTGTCTTGGATAAATTTCTTGGAGTGGAATTAGCAAGAATTATGGTAAGCTTATATTTTTAAGAAACTGACAAAATTTTTCCCAAAGTGGCAGCACCATTTTGCATTCTCACCAGAAATGTACAAGGGCTCCAGTTTTTCCACATCTTCTTTAACAGTTGGTATTATGTCTCTTGATTTTAACCATTCTAGTATGTGTAGCAGATTTTAACCTGTATTTTCCTAGCGATGAAAAGAATCAAATGTTTCTTCTTTGGTAAATGTTCGTTCACACATTTTCCCATTTTTAAATGCCGCTTGCCTTTTTTTGTTGTTTTTTTTTTTTCAAAAGCATACAGTTCATCCACAGTGGTCGATCAGTGATATTCAGCACAATCACATAGTTGTGCATTAATCACCTCATTCATCATTAGAGCATTTTCATTATTTCAGTAATAATAAGAAGAAACTAAAAACAAATAAGAATTCATCACCTCTCGATCTCTCCATGCTTCCCCTGCCGTCAACAGATCCCATTTCTGGCTATTTTGACACAAATATATTTTTTTTCTATGGATTAATTTATTTTTGTATTTTATGTAAATGGAATCATACATTATCTTACACAATACATTTAGATCGTAGTAATGCAAGCTTCCTGTATTGGTCCTTTTGTGTCTCGCTTGCTTCACTCACCATACTTTTCTCCAGGTTAATCCATGTCGTCATATGGTTTACCGCTTCATTTCTTCTTACCACTGCATAATATCATCTCGTATCTATACCCCACAGTTTGTTTATCCATTCATCAGCTGATAGACACCTGGGTTGTTTCCAGCTTTTGGCAATTGTGAATAATGCCACTATGAATGTAAGTGTGCAGATGTCTATTCATGTCACCGCTCTCAGTTCTTCTGGGGTATATACCCAGTAGTAGTGTTGCAAGGTCATGTGGCAAATCTATATTCAATTTCTTTTTTTGTTAATTAAAAAATTTTTTTTCTATTGTCACAAAAAACGTTACATTAAAAAATCTAAGAGTTTCCCACATACCCCACACCCTACCCACCCACCCACTCCTCCCACATCAACAACCTCTTTCATCCTTGTGGCACATCCATTGCATTTTGTGAATACCTTTTGGGGTACTGCTGCACTGCATGGATTATAGATTACATTGTAGTTTACACTCTCCCCCAGTACATTCACGGAGTTATGGCGGAATCTATAATGTCCTACATCTGTCTCTACCATATCATTTAGGACAACTCCAAGTCCCCAAAATGCCCCCACATCATATCTCTTCTTCCCTCTCCCTGCCCTCAGCAACTACTGTGGCCACTGTCTCCACATCAATGATAAAATTTCTTCCATTGCTAGAGTCACTGTAGGTCTATAGTAGAATATAGGCGAGTTCACTCTAATCCATATTTTATTGCTCCATCCTATGGACCCTGGGTTGGTGATGTCCACTCCACCTCTATATTGAGAGGAGGCTTAGATCCACATGGTTGAGGGATGTGGTCCTCCTGCTTGGAGTTGTAGGCACTCTCGGTTCCCTAGTGTGGTGGTTGACCATCTTCACCTCCCTGTTATTCAGCTTCTTTAGGAACTGCTAAACAGTCCTCCACAGTGGCTGTACCATTCTGTGTTCTTATCAACAGTGAGTAAGTGTTGCTGTCTCTCCACATCCTCTCCAACGCTTGTAGTTCTGTGACTTTTTAATAGTGGCCATTGTGATAGCTCTGAAATTCTATCTCGTTGTTTTGATATGCATTTCCCTAGTCATTAATGAGGTCGAATATTTTTTTATGTGTTTTTTCCATTTGTATTTCTTCTTTGGACAAATGTCTATTCATGTCTTTTGCCCATTTTTAAATTGGGTAATTTGTCTTTTTAGTGTTGAGTTATAGCATATCTCTGTATATCCTGAATATTAAACCCTTATGAAACATGTAGATTTCTAAATATTTTCTCCCATTGAGTCAGCTGCCTTTTAACCCTTTTCACAAAGTCCTGGGAGGTGCAAAAGTTTCAAATTTTCAGGAGGTCCCATTTATCTAATTTTTCTTTTGTTGTTTGTGCTTTGGGTGTAAGGTCCAAGAAACTACCATGTACCACAAAGTCTTTCGATATTTCCCTACTTTTTCTTCTAGCAGTTTTATGGTATTTGTTTTTATATTTAGGTCTTCGATCCATTTCAAGTTTATTCCTTTTTTTTCTTTTACGATTTATTTTAATTCTTTCTCTCCCCTTACCTCCTCAGTTGCCTGTTCTCTGTGTCCATTTGCTGCGTGTTCTTTTTGTCTGCTTCTGTTGTCAGCGGCACGGGAATCTGTGTATCTTTTTTTTGCATCATCTTGTGGCGTCAGCTCTCCGTGTGTGCGGTGCCATTCCTGGGCAGGCTACACTTTCTTTCGCGCTTGGCGGCCCTCCTTATGGGGTGCACTGCTTGTGTGTGTCGCTCCCCTATGCGGGGGCCACCCCTGTGTGGCAGGGCACTCCTTGTAAAATAGATTGTTTGAATTGTGTTCGTATTGCCGTGAATCTATAAATCAGTTTTGGTAGGATTCACATCTTTGTGATATTTAGTTTTCCAGTCCATGTACATGGAAGGTCTTTCCGATTGTTTAGGTCTTTTAAAATTTCTTTTAGCATAATTTTGTAATTTTCTCCATGGTAGTCAAGTACTTCTTTTGTTAAATTGGCTCCTAGGAATCTGTCTTATTGGAAATGGAATTTTCCCCTGATTTCCTCCTGAGATTGTGCAATACTAGTGTAGAAAAACAAAAACATTACTGATTTGTCTGTGTCAGTCTTGCTGCCTGTCACTGTGCTGAACTCATTTATTAGCTCCAGTAGCTTTGTTGTAGACCTTTCAAAATTTTCTAAGTATAAGATCATGTCATCCTCTTTTCTTATTTGCATGCCTTTAATTTTTTTTCTTCTTTTATTGCTCTACATAGCGGTTCTGTTACAATGTTGAATAACAGTGGTGCTAGTGGGCATCCTTGTTTTGTTCCCAGTCTTAGAGGAAAAGCTTTAACCTTTTCCCACTGGTTATGATGTTAGATGTGGGTGTTTCATGTGTGCATTTCATCGTTTTAAGGAACTTTCCTTCTATTCATCTCTTTTGAAATATTTTTATAAGAAAGGATGCTGGATTTTGTCAAGTGCTTTTTCTAGCTCGATTGAGATGATCATGTGGTTTTTTTTCCTTCCGTTCATTCATGTGGTGTATTACATTAATTGATTTTCTTATGTTGAACCAGCCTTGCCTACGAGGAATAAATCGCACTTGGTCGTGATGTATACGTCTTTTGATATGCTGCTAGATTCGATTTATAAATATTTTGTTAAGTTTTTCATCAGTGTTCGTTAGAGAGATTGGTCTGTAATTTTCTTTTCCTTACAGTGTCTTTATTTGGCTTTGGTATTATGTTGATGTTGGCTTCATAAACATTGTTGGGTTATTTTCCTGCCTCTTCAACTTTTCGGAAGAGTTTGAACAGGATTGGTGTTAGTTCTTTTTGAATTATTTGGTAGAATTCATCTGTGAAGACACATGGTCCTGGAGTTTCTTTGTTGGGAGATTTTGAAGATAGATTCAGTGACTTTAAATATGATTGGTTCAAGTTCTTATATTTCCTGTAGTATCAGTGTTGATTGGTTGTGCATTTCTAGGAATTTGCCCATTTCATCTAGGTTGTCCAATTTGTTAGCATACACTTTCGCAGAATATCCTCTTACGATCCTTTTTAGTACTGTGGGGTCAGTCATAACTTCTCCCCTTTCATTTCCAATTGTATTTGTTTGCTTCCTTTATTTTTCTTTGTTAATCTTGTTAGGGGTTTGTGAATTTTACTGATCTCTAAGAACCAGTTTTTGATTTTTATTTTCTCTAGTTTTTTTCTCCTCAATTTCATTTATTTCTCCTCTAATCATAATTTTTTTTCTGCTTTTTTTGAGGATTGGTTTGCTATTCTTTTTCTAGTTTCTCTTGTTGTTCAGTTAAGTCTTTGAGTTTAGCTCTTTCTTCTTTTTTACTCTAGGCTTTTAGGTCTATAAATTTCCGTCTCAAGACTGCCTTTGCTGTATCCCATTAGTTTTGAAAAGTTGTGATCTTGTTTTCATTTGTCTGAATACATTTAGTGATTTCACTTGCAATTTCTTCTTTGACCCACTGGTTGTTCAGGAGTGTGTTGTTTAGCCTCCACACACATTTGCGAATTCACCTTTATCCTGTCTGTTACTGATTTTTGGTTTCCTTCCCTTACGATCATCTGAGAAGGTGCTTTGTTTAATTTCAATCTTTTTATATTTATTGAGAGCTGTATTGTGCCCTAAAATGTAGTCTATCCTGGGGAAGGATCCATGGGCATGTGCAAAGAATGTATAACCCTCTGAGTTTGGATGCTGCATTCTCTATATGTCTGTTACGTCTAACTCATCATGATGTTTAAGTTCTCTATTTCCTTGTTGATCTTCTGTCTAGTTCTATCTAATGATGAGAGAGGTGCATTGAAGTCTCCAATGATTATAGTAGAGGTGCCTATTTCTCCCTTGACTTTTCCCAGAGTTTGTTTCCCGTATTTTGGGGCACCTTGGTTAGGTGCATAGGTATTTATATCTGTTATATCTTCCTGTTTGGTTGGTCCTTTTATTAATATTCAGTGTCTTTTTTATAGCTCTTATAACTTTTTCCCATTATAATCTGTTTTGTCCAATATTAGTATAGGTACCCCTGCTCTTTTTTGGTTACTATTTGCATCGGGTATCTTTTTCAAACCTTTCACTTTCAGGCAGTTTGTATCCCTGGGTCTAAGGTGTGTCTCTGATAAGCAGCATATAGATGCCTAGTGCTTTTTCTTTAGTACATCCTGTCAGCGTACATCTTTTGATTGGTGAGTTTAAGCCATTCACATTCAGTGATATTACTGTGAGTTCATTGTTTATTTCCACCATTTTCTTCTTTGGTCATCATATGCCACATCAGATTTCGGTCTGTCTTTTTCCTTTCTTGGTTATCCTTTCTGCTATTCTTTCTCCTATTCTCTCTCCCAAGCCTCTCTCTCCTGTCATTTTCTTTGAGGTTCTAGGCGTCGTCTAATATAGCCTTCAAGATGGATTCTTTTTTACGAACTGTCTTAGTTTCTCCTTGCTTGTGAATATTTTATACCCACCTTCCTATGTGAAGGGCAGTTTTGCTGGATGCAGGATTCCTGGCTGGCAGTTTTTCTCTTTCAGTATCCCAGTTGTATCATACTGCTGTCTCCTTGCCTCCATGGTTTCTCATGAGGCAGCTGTACTGAGTCTTACTGGGTGTTCCTTGTAAGTGATGATACCCTTCTCCCTTACTGCTCTCAGAATTTTCTCTTTATCTCTGACATTTGACCTTCTGAGTAGTATGTGTTTGGAATAGGTCAACTTGCATTTATTCTGATTGGGATATGGTGGGCTTCTTAGAAATGTAGGTTCATTACTTTCATGAGAGTTGGTAAATTTTCAGCTACTGTTTCCTCAAATACCCTTTTTTCCCCTTTTTCCTTTCTCGTCTCCTTCTGGAACTCCTATGACATGAATATTCTTGCTTTTTGCATTGTCTTTCAACTCCTTGAGCCCTTGCTTATTTTTTTCCATTCTTTCCTCTCTCCTGTTTTAGCTGTTCTGTCTTCAGTATGACTTATTCTTTCTTCTATCATTTCAGGTTTGCAGTTTTATGCCTTTAATGTGTTTTTTTAATCTCACTTATGGTGTCTTTCATTCCCATTAGCTCTGTTACTTTTTTATGTCAGATTTCACATTTTTCTTTGTGCTTGATCAGTATCTTCTTGATGTCATTCATTTCTTAAGCATATATTTTTTTCATCTCATTAATTGAGATGAGAATTTGCACGCATCTTGTTAATTAGTTCTCTCAAGTTTTGTGTGTCTTTTGGTGCTTTGATGTATTCCTTTTCCTGGGCCATGTTTTCTGTTTTCTTAGTCTGGCTTGTAAATTTTTGCTCACGTTAGGCATCTGATTAGGATGCAGGTTACTCAGATGCTCAATTTCTTTCCCTTTTCTTGGGATTTGTTGGTGGGAGTCTGTGTTTTATTGCTGCTCTTTGATTCTTGTTTCAACCTGGGTCATTAGGCTTGTCCCTGTTAGTTACTCAAAACTGGTCTCTGGACCCAGTGTCTTAGTCAGCCAAAGGAGCGCTGAGGCCAAATACCAGAAATCTGCTGGCCTTTGTAAAGGATATTTATTTGGGGTAGAAACTTATTTACCAGGCGATAAAATATAAGTTACTTCCCTCACCAAAGTCTTTTACCACGTATTGGAGCAAGATGGCTGCTGATGTCTGCAAGGCTTCGGTTTCTCAGGTTCTCTCCTATTGTGGTTAATTTCCAGGATCAGCTCCTGTTTTCACCACAAGGTCATCTCTAGGCTATGAGGCTCTCTAAGCATTGCCTCTCTTCACAAGGTCAGCTGTAGAATATCAGGCAAACAGCTCTGTCCTCTCCTCATGGCTTCTGCTGTGTCTAAGGAGCTGTCACTGTTCCTCTGTTGGTGTTTTCCTGCTGTCCCAATGCCTAGAAGATCTTTTTCCAGTCCATTTCAGCCTGTCCTCCAGCTACTTTTCTGGAGGATGAGAGAGTCCCCTGTCTTTCCACTCTGCCAACTTCTTGGAAGTCCTTGCTGGTGTCTTCTTTACATCTCCAATGATTTCAGCCTCCTTAGACCTGCATAAACTGACTCTGCATTAACCAAATATACTACAGGAATTTCTACTCGATTTGAGGCAAGGATTTTTTGGTGGAATCAATTCAATTGCAGGCAGTCCATTCTATTACCTCTACTCATTCATCTTTGTGGTAAACATAATAATTATAGATATGAAAATATTGATATCTTGCCATTTAAAAATCATCACTTAATAACAGTGTATTTTTCCATCAGTCTTCCTTTTCTCCACCAGGTGTGTTTATTCATTGACTTACTGACTCTCCGTCTTCGGCCTTTAACAGTTCGACGGTCATTATGGAGGGACGTAGAGGGTAAATGCTAACAGCCTCTAAGGTTGCTCTCTAGTTGGATTATAACAGACGTTGTGGACACCAGGTTAAGAACCAAGTGAAATATGAGTTTTTACTTGTCAGAGACCCTCATAGGGTTTGAGCATCTAGAGGATCCATGGTAATGATAAAATCCAATGCACTAACTCATCTTCCCAATGCCTGTGTGCTGTGGCAGAGCTCTTGGCTGTGACATCATGAGGGTTGACAGGTCATTCTATGTGATGTCTCACAACTCTCAGGACTTTGATTTAATGCAGAGTAGTGTGGATTTTCCTTTATTGTGGACATAAGGAAGTATGCCAGATTCTGAGGTTATCTGCACAGCTGGCTTCCCTAGGCCCTGTGATCTGGAGGCCACTTTATAAAGATGGACAATTTGATCTCTCTGTAGACTCAATTGTAAGCACATGCACAGAAGGTGCAAGTCCCTTGCATGGTTTCTTTTTTTGTTGTTGTGTTTGTTTTCTTGGCTTCTCTTTGGTTGTTTTTTTTAAGATTTATTTTAGTTTCTTTATTTCTCCCTACTCCCTCACTGTTTACACTTGCTGTCTCTATCCATCTTCTTTTGTTTTTTTAGGAGACACTGGGAACTGAACCTCAGACCACTGATGTGAGAGGGAGGTGTCTAATCAGTTAAACCACCTCTGTTCCCTGCCTTTGTTGTTTAGGTCATTATGTTTTTCCTCTTGTGTCTCTTGTTGCATTATCTTGTTGGATCAGGTTGCCATGCCTGCCTATCATGCAAGCTCTCTGTCTTCTTTAGGAGGCACCAAGAAGCAAACCTCCCGTGTGGTAGGCAGGAGCTCAGTCTCTTGTGCTACATCCTCGGTTCACATTCAGGTCTGTTCCCTTGGAGCACCATAGCTTGAGCAATCCATCTCACTTGGGGGAAATTCACACAGTCACCCCCTCAAGCTAACAGTCACAATACGGAGACTCACACATGGAATCCCTTAAGCCTTCCACACAGCCTAAACTGTAACCCCAAAGGGAGCAGATCCACTCCTGGGGACTGTGGAAGGAAGGAGAGAACTCCTTAATGGAAAACCTTTCATCATATCCCATATCCCCATTTCACAGTGAGGCTGGGATCAGGCTAGGTCAACAGCCTATGGCTTGTGGGAAGCCCCCTGTTTTATCTCAGTTTTTCCCACAATATTTGGATGAGCCCAGAGTGGTTACCATTTTCATTTCCTCTGTAGGTTACCTGCAATGCAGAAAAAAAAATACAGTGAAGATAGGATCCTGTTGTGTTGTGTTTTCAATTCTTGGTGATTTAAATAAAAAGGTGGGAGGCAGTGGTAAAGTCAAAGACTCCATGAATAAATATGGTAGACACTTGTGGGAAAGGCTGAAGCTCTTCCTGGAGTATGTGATTCACACGTCTATTTACCAAAATAGGCAATTCCAAAAGTCTTAGTCAAAAGAGGGAAAATGGTGCTCTGATAATTAAAATAACCTTTCTATTTGGTTTATAACCAGATGCTGACATTTTTAAAGCCCTCTTGTGTCAGGGATTCTCTCTTTCAGTTCTTCCCTCCATAAAACAGCAGCATGTAGTAAGATCTGTACTCAATGTGAAAGGGAATGTGAGAAAGAAACATTACAGTCTTAGAGAAAAACAGGTGGCCTTACTTCAGCATTAGAGGCAGTCCCTTCATCTCCCTGTCACTAGGAGGCCCCTCCCTCAGGTCTTCGATGGGAGCTTGAGGGAAACAGTAGCTGTCAGTACACTGGGTTGCAATTCATACATTACCTGGGGAATTTTAACTAGGACAAGAACCTATAGTGATCAGGACTGTTTGGTTAGAAAGCATGCATGTGATGCTACTCAGACTTCCTCTGTGTGAGAAAGACTAATGAGAATAGGAAAATTATCAGAAGTAGAGTCCTTGGCTTTGTAGCTAAAGGCAATCTAAATTAATGTGAAATAGTTCATCTAATAATGGTTCTAAATTACACACTGACTCAAACACAGAGCCTGTACCTTTCTGCCCATTTTGAAGCCCAACTAAATTTCCTGTATCTCCTTTTTTTGTCTTTATTTTTTTAATGTTACATTAAAAAAATATGAGGTCCCCATATACACCCCACCCCCGTCAAACCACTCCTTCCCCCATAACAACCTCCTCCATCATCATGAGACAGTCACTGCACTTGGTGAATACATCTCTGAGCACTGCTGCACCTCATGGTCAATGGTCCACACCATAGCCCACACTCTCCCACAGTCCACCCAGTGGGCCATGGGAGGACATACAATATCTGGTAACTATCCCCGCAGCACCACCCAAGACAATTCCAAGTCCCGAATATGCCCCTGCATCACATCTTTTCCTCCCACTCCCTGCTGCCAGCAGCTACCATGGTCACTTTCTCCATACCAGTGTCACATTTTCTTCCATTACTAATCACAATAGTTCATGAATAGCATATCAGTAAGTCCACTCTAATCTATACTCTATTCCTCCATCCTGTGGACCTTAGAATGGTTGTGTTCACTCCACATCTATATCAAGAGGGGTTTAGATTCCACATGAATGCTGGATGCAATTCTCCTGCTTTCAGTTGTAGGCACTCTTGGATCCCTGGTTTGGTGGTTGACCTTCTTCACCTCCCTGTTAGCTGAGTGGGTAAGTCCAATAAACCAGAGCGTAGGAGTTGCAAGTCTGTTGAGGCTCAGGACCTGGCTATCACACGGTCAGTCCAGAGATTCAGGTCCCCTGGGTGTACACCAAAGCTGAGCACCAACTACAGATCCGTGAAAAGTAACAGGAGAGGCTTGTGAATAAAGATCACATCTGAGTCCAGCTCCATCTCACAGAAACACAAACTCCAAAGTAGGGCGAAAGGACATGGTACTAAACTCCATTTGCCATGACCATAGAACCTGTAGGTCTCTGTAGTCCTCAGAATAACCAATACCTGGGGTTGTATCTACTTTATCTGTCTCTGGGAATCTGCTCAGGTGTGCTTAAGGCAACCCCTCTGATAACCTCCTGGCTCTTTTATGGAGACTCATAGCCATATAAACTCGTATGTCCTTTCCATTTCCCCCTTTTATTCAGGTCAAAAAGCATTTTTAACTCCTGATATTATATGTTGACTGAGATATTCTGGTGGTCCGAGTTGACCCTTTTATTCAAGATCATTTTCTACTTACACCATTAGCTGGTACTTGGTAGTAATCCCTCGCTGCCAGGTAGGCTTATCCCTGGGAGTCACGTTCCATGCTGGGGGGAAGTCAGCGCATTTACATGCTGAGTTTGGCTTCGGGACTGACCACATTTGAGCAACATGGAGGCTCTCAGGAGGTAATTCTTAGGCACCCTGCAGCTCTAGGCCTTGTTCTTATTTCAGGTGTACAGGCTTACAAGCATAGTCATTAGTATCAAGGGCCCATTGTTGTACCTTCCTTCTTTTTTGGTCTTTTAGTTGCACTTGGGGGATTGCTCCTGTTCCTTTAGGGACTGATAGAGCTCCCCTGGCTAGGAACTCAGGCCTCCCTCAGTTGCTGTTTTTAATTGTAACCACTATGAAAATATCCAGACAATTTTATGTACCCTGGATATATGCCCTCTAGAACTCCCTGCTAACCATGTGTCCCCTGTCGATAACATCCCACACCAGTATTCCTCCCCTGCCATTGTTGAACCTCTCTGTGATCCAAAACTTCTTCAAAAATGAAGCCCAATATATTGCCATGTCCCATTAATAGTAAAATGGAATATAGTGATGAGTTTAAAGGTTAGATATAGAATACATATTAATTCAGAAAAACTCAGGTAAAAATAAACTGGGGTATCAAAAAATTAAAAAATGCAAAAGCTTTGTTTTTTATGTTTTGCCTTCCATCACTGCAATAAGTGTTGCCCTGTATGCAAATTGGCTGGGCAGTTTCTTCCATCTTTTCCCCAGAGTCTACGTGCTTTCTTTTTCTTTTTCTTTTCCTAATTATTAAGCTCGTCGTCACAAAAGTTTTAGATCACAGTAATTCATATATACAATATACAGTACTCGCACATATCCAACATAAAACCCTTTTCCCTTCCACAGCAATAATCTTTTAAACATATTTATACTATATTTACTGAAATTGATGTACAGATATTATGACAATAGCTTTCAAACAAGGTCACATTGGGTTTACATTGTGGTTTATATTTTAGACTACACAATTTTCTAAATATTTAGTTATCTTATGTTTTCATTATGATTTACATTTTAGCCTTTTGGGCCCTATTCATTTTTGTTGTAATTTAACATATCTTATATCCATTCTTGCGTAATCTTGTGGAACTCTTCTATTGCCCACACAATTACATTGATTCCATCTATTCAATACCTCTTTGCCCCTCCCATCAGGGCCCACAGTGACAGTCAATCTTCATTGCTTGAAGGGCCATGTTCAGAGATACTTGCAACAATGTTGAGGGCTTGAAATGCTCAACTGCCCCAATGCATTGGAAGCCACCATTTCTCTCAAGAGATACAATTTCTTCTATTTGAAAACATCAATCCTCCCCAGGATGTGGGTATACCTTCACTCATGTTATATGTGTCTCTATCCAGTGAAATAACCCAGTATGGCAAATGAGCACTAGCACACCCCCTAGAAGCCTGTCCTGTGTCAGATTATCCCCTTAGAGCACCTTAAAGAGGTAACCCTCCTTATTGTATTTTTGAAAAAGTTTTCTCAGCATTATTCAGTCTCGACCAAATATCTGACAGTCTCCTATGTTTATATGTTCCCTGCCCTACTCCCAATTTCTTGAGCAATATTACCCATCCTCCCATCCCAACCCCCCTCAAGCCCACAAAGCCCCACCCAAAGGTAACCTTATTCCCCCATTTATCCCTTCCTTGTACAAATACTTACCTCCACCTTATCATAGATTTCACCCATGTAGGTGTCAGCATACATCCTTCCTCTACCCCCCCAATTTCCTTTAAGCCTATCATCCAGTCTCTAGCTCTCTGAGGCACCTTAGTTTACTTATTTCATATCTTTGCAGTCATGTAATATTTGTCCTTAAATGCCTGGATTGCTTCACTCAACATAAGTTTCTCAAGATTCATCCATGTTATCACATGTGTATGTAGTATATTTGTTCTTAAAGCTGAGTATTCCATTGTATGTATATACCACATTTTGTTTATCCATTCATCTGTTGATGGGCGTTTAGGTTGATTCCAACTTTTGGCAATAGTGAACAATGCTGCTATGAACATTGGTGTGCATATATCGGTTTGTGTCCTTGTTTTCAGTTCTACCGGGTATATACCCAGCAGTGGAATTGCTGGGTCATATGGCAAATCTATAGCTAGTTTTTTGAGAAGCCGCCAAACTGTCCTCCAGAATGGTTGGATCCTTCTGCCTTCCCACCAGCAGTGGATGAGTGTTCCCATTGCTCCACATCCTCTCCAGCATTTGTAGTGTTCTGTTTTTTTCCATAGCTGCCAATCTTGTGGGAGTAAGATGGTATCTCATTGTATAGTTTTGATTTGCATTTCCCTAATAGCTAGAGATTTGGAGCATTTTTTCATGTGCTTTTTAGCCATTTGTATTTCTTCTTTGGAGAAGTCTCTGTTTAAATCTTTTTCCCATTTTTAAAATGAGATGTTTGTCTTTTTATTTTCAAGATATAGGAGTTCTTTATATATGCATGTTATAAGTCTCCTATTAGATATATGGTTACCAAATACTTTCTTCCATTGTGTAGGCTCTCTCTTCACTTTCTTGACAAACTCCTTTCAGGTAGAGAAGGCTTTAGTTTTGAGGAAGTCCCATTTATCTATTTGTTCTTTTGCTGCTCGTGCTCTTGGTGTGAAGTTCATGAAGCCATTTCCTATTACAAGGTCCTGTAGATGCTTCCCTACACTGCTTTCCAAAGTCTTTATGGTCTTGGCTCTTATCTTTAGGTCTTTGATCCATCTTGAGTTGATATTTGTATACGGTGTGAGTTGGTAATCCTCTTTCATTTTTTCATGTGGATATCCAGTTCTCGAGGCACCATTTGTTGAATAGGTCATTCTCTCCCAGTTAGGAGGGTTTGGTGGCTTTATCGAATGTTATATGACTATATATATGAGGATCTGTATCAGAACTTTCATTTCAGTTCCATTGGTCTGTGTGTCTCTCCTTGTGCAAATACCATGCTGTTTTCACTACTGTAGCTATATAGTATGTTTTGAAGTCAGGTAGTGTGATTCCTCCAATTTCATTTTTCTTTTTCAATATATCTTTGGCTATTCAAGGCCTCTCTCCTTTCCAAATAAATTTCTTAGCTAGTTTTTCTAGTTCAGTAAAAAATGCTGTGTTGATTTTTATTGGGAATGCATTGAATGTGTAGATCAGTTTTGGTAGGATAGACATCTTAATAATATTTAGTCTTCCTATTCATTAACAGGGAATATTCTTCCATTTATTTAGGTCTTCTTTGATTTCCTTGGGCAGTGTTGTGTAGTTTTCTGTGTATAAGTTTTTTACATCTTTAGTTAAATTTATTCCTAAGTATTTGATTTTTTTATTGACTATTGTAAATGGTATTTGTTTCCTGATTTCCTCCTGAGCTTGCTCATTATTGGTGTACAGAAATGCTACTGTTTTTTGCGCTTTGATCTTATAACCTGCAACTTTACTAAACTCATTTATGAGTTCTAGAAGCTTTGTTGTAGACTTCTCAGGGTTTTCTATGTATGGGATCAGGTCATCTGCAAATAATGAAATTTTGACTTCTTCCTTTCCAATTTGAATGCCTTTTATATCTGGTTCTTGCCTCAGTGCTCAAGCAAGTACTTCTAAGGCAGTGTTAAATAGAAGAGGTGATAGTGGGCCTCCTTGTCTTGTTCCTGATCTTAGAGGGAAGGATTTTAGGATTTCACCATTGTAAACGATGTTGGCTGTGGGTTTTTCATATATGCACTTGACCAAGTTCAGAAAATTTCCTTGTATTTGATCTTTTGCAGTTTTTTTTTTAATCAAGAAAGAGTGCTGTATTGTGTCAAATGCTTTTTCTGCATCTAGATATAATTATGTCATTTTTCCCTTCAATCTGTTTATTTGGTGTATTACATTGATTGATTTTCTTATGTTGAACCATCCTTGCATACCCAGAATGAATCCCACGGTGATCATGGTGTATAATTCATTTAATGTGTTGTTGAATACAGTAAACAAGTACTTTGTTGTGGATTTTTGCGTCTAGGTTCAGTAGAGAAATTGGTCTGTAATTTTCCTTTCTTGTGGTGTCTTTGTTTGGCTTTGGTACTAGGGTAATATTGGTATCATAGAATGAGTTAGGGAATGTTCCTCCTGTTTCGGTATTTTGGAAGAGATTCAGCAAGATTGGTGTTAGTTCTTTCTGGAATGTTTTGGAGAATTCACCTGTGAAACTGTCTGGCTCAGGGCTCTTTTTAGTTGGTAGGTTTTTAATGACTTAGTCTATCTCTTTACTTGTGATTGGTTTGTTGAGATCATCAATTTCTTCTTTCATCAATATAGGTTGCTTGTATGTTTTTAGGAATTTGTCCATTTCCTCTGAATTGTCATTTTTGTTGAAATATAGTTTTTCAAAGTATCCTCTTATGATAGTCTTTTTTTCTTTGGGGTCAGTGGTGATATCTCCTTTCTCATTTCTTATTTTGTGTACTTGCATCTTCTCTCTTTTTTCTTTGTTAGTCTAGCTAACCATTTGTCAATTTTATTGATCTTCTCAAAGAACTAGCTCTTGGTTTTGTTTATCTTCTCAAGTGCTTTCTTATTTTCTATTTCATTTAGTTCTGCTCTTATCTTTGTTATTTCTTTCTTCTTCCTGTGGGGTTACTTTGTTGTTTTTTTACTAATTCCTCCAAATGTGCAGTTCTTCAAGTTTTGCTCTTCTTCTTTTTGGATGTATAAATTTATGGCTATAAATTTCCCTCTCATTCCTGCTTTTGCTGCATCCCATAAGTTTTGGTATGTTGTATTATCATTTTCATTAGTTTCAAGGTAGTTATTAATTTCTTTTGAGATTGCCTCTTTGACCCACTGTTTTTCTAAGAGTGTGCTGTTTAATTTCCATATCTTGGTGTGAAATCTGGACCTCTGGCCCTTGCAGATTTCCAACTTCACTCCACTGTGGTCAGAGATATTATTTTGTATGATTTCAATCTTTCTGAATTCTTTGAGCCTTTCTTTGTAGCCTAGCATATGGTCTGTCTTGGAGAGTGATCCATGTGCACTTGAGAAAAATGTATATCCTGCTGTATTTGGGTGTAATGATCTGTATATGTCTCTTAGGTCCAGCTCTTCTAATATACTGTTCAAAGTTTTTGTTTCTTTATTGATTCTCTTTTGAGATGTTCTGTCCAAAGTTGATAGTGGTGTATTAAAGTCCCCCACTATAATTTTAGAGGCATGTATTCTTTCACTTAGTTTTCCTAGTGTTTGCCTCACGTATTTGGAGGCACCCTTGTCAGGAGCATAACTATTTATGATTGTTCATTCTTCTTGAAAGATTATCCCTTTCACTAATATGTAGTATCCTTCTTTGTCTCTCACAATTGTTTTGCCTTTAAAGTCTATTTTGCCTGATATTAACACAGCTACTGCTGCCTCTTTTTGGTTATTGTTTGCTTGTAAGATGGTTTTTCAGCCATTCAATTTCATCCTCCTTCAATCCCTGGTTCTAAGATGTGTTTCTTGTAGACAGCATACAGATCAGTCATATTTCCTCATCCATTCTCCCAGTCTGAATCATTTGCAGGTGAGTTTAATCCATTAACATTCAGTGTTACTACTTTCAAGGATTTATTTATGGTAGTCATATTTTTTTCAACTTGTGTTTGTCATATTTTGTTTGTTTTTTTCCTTCTCTTTTTGTCTTTTTTGTTGCTCTTACACTCCCCACCAACTGTGCCTCTCTTGTTTTTTTTTCTTTCTTCCTGTAGAACTTCCTTTAGTATTTCTTGAAGGGCAAGGTTCTTGTTGGCATACTCTTTTAATTTCTGTTTCTCTGTGAATATTTTGAACTCTCCATCATTTTTGAATGCTAGCTTAGCTGGGTAGAGTATTCTTGGTTGGAAATTTTTTTTCTTTTAGTACCTTGACTATGTCATATCACTGCCTTCTTGCCTCCATGGTTTCAGAAGAGAAATGAGCACTTAATATTATGGAGCCTCCCTTGTATGTGATGGCTCTCTTTTCTCTTGCTGCTTTTAGAATTTTCTCTTTGTCTTGAGCATTGGATAATTTGACAAGTATATGTCTTGGGGTAGGCCTGTTGGGATTTATGGTATTTGGGGTGCATTGTGCTTTGTGGATATGTACATCCATCTGCCTCAGTAGATTTTGGAAATTTTCAACCATTATTTTCTCCAACACCCTTTCTGTCCCCTTTCCCTTCTCTTCTCCTTCTGGGATGCCTATAATACTTATGTTTGTGCATTTTGCATTTTCATTCAGTTCCCTAAGTCCCAGCTGGATTTTTTCAATCTTTTTATCGATCAGTTCTACTATCTGTTTGATTTCAGATGTACTGTCTTCCACATTACTAATTCTCTCCTCTGCCTCTTCTAATCTCTTGCTATTTGCTGAGAGTGTATTTTTCATTTCTTGAACTGTGGTGTTCATCACCATCATATCTGTTACCCTTTTGCTTATGTCTGCAGTTTCTTATGTATTCTCTCCAAGTGTTTTCTTCATATTGTTAATCTCTTCCTTTACTTCATTAAGTTGGTCTCTAATATATGTTTTGAGATCTTTAATTACTTGTCTGATATTCTGTTCCCCTTCCTGCTTTTTAGTTTGTTCATTGGATTCAGCCATGTTGTCCTGATTATTGGTTTGGTTTGTAGTTTTTTGTTGCTGTCTGGTCATCCTTTTATCTTGACGGGTTTAATCAGTTCTTTAGCTTCTTTATCTAGTGTTGGAGATTAATTAGTTGTTGTTCATGCATGTTAGGTCTTCTCTTTGTCACTTTGTTCTTCTTACTCTATTTTCTTGTTGCTGGCTATGTTCACTTTGAAGGAAAGTATTAGGGCCAGGGAAAGCAAAATGAGTAAGTAAAGAAAATTTTATAGTAGTAATGGTAATAAATGTTAACAGAGCAACAATGTGAGATCTAGGAGAATGGATATTAGACTCATGTAAGTTGTGTAGAGTTATAGCAGTAAATAGAGTACCTATAATGAGACAGTCAACTGAATATGGGGAGGAATATAGAATGAATTAAAAGGCCAGTGTTTTCATGATAGAAAGAGAAAAGAAAGACAATACTATCAAGAGTGGATAAAAGACAGAAAACAGAACAAAGTTATTAGAAATAAGAAGTCAGACAATTTGGGGTTCAAAGAAAGATAGGTGGAATGTAAGGGAAACAGTAGATGATGGAGGATAGAAAGATGTAGGTAAAAGCGGGTAGTGTAGGTGGCCATAGTCAATACACACAGAAAAGAGGAAATGGAGGATGAGGAAGCGCAGCAAATGTGAAGTGCTCCCTGCAGCACCTATTATATAAAGAAGATGAAATAAAAAAGAAGAAAAAGAGAGAAAAGAGGAAAAAAGAGAAGAGAAAGGGGGGTAAAGAAAAGGGGAGGAAACAAGCAAGAAAAAGAGAAAAAAACTAAATAAATGAAAAAGGACCTTGGGGGATAAAATGCGAGAAAAGACCAGGAGACAATGCAATAGTAGCAACCAGGACAAAAAAAACAAAAAAAAACAAAAACCAACGTTTCAAGCTAGGAATCCTATTTGCAGTTAAATAATACACTTAGGGATCTGACCTTCCCCCTTTCTCCCTTCCTCACTTCTCTTTGCCAGGGCAGCAGGAAAGCTGCCTGAGAGGTCCCATAGGAGATTAAAGTGGGTCCTTGTTGAACCAACTCAACACAGAAGACTATGACTATTTCCAGGTGAGAGCACCTACACCTCACCAGAAACCCCAAATATGCTATTGGAAGCTTGGATAGCATGTTCTACAGGCCCTCCCCCTTAGGTGTGTTAGGGGAGGTCTAATTGATTTTCTGACTCTACCTTCTCCCAGACCAAGTTTCCTATCCCAGGACGTTTATATCAATTGAACCTTTTTTCAGCAGATTTGCTTCCCCTGTCTTCCCAGACTCTCCCCAAGTCAGCTGGTACACTCCTCCAAGCTCAAGGAGAAAAAACAAAAAACAAACAAACAAAAAAAGCAAAAAAAACACAGAGGGCTAGGGTAATCACGTACCTCAGATGGACCTTAGGGCACAGTGCATTTGGGAATGGGAAGGCCGTGATGTTGCAGACTCAAGGTGTGTGAGTCTCTGGAGCGTGGGCTACCAGGGTTTAGGTGATACAGACCTGGGAACCATGCATCCGGTAAACACAGGGTTTGGGAACACCACAGCACAACAAAGTTTTCAGGGATTGCTGTGGCTGTGCCCTAGGGGCAGGAGTCCCGCCTACAACTTCTGTCCTCTGTGTCAGAAACCCCAAATTCCACCTCTCACTAGAATCTCTTCTGTCACTGTCTCACCAAATCGACATCCAGACACCTCCTGCCCTGCAAGCCCCCAAAACAGCCTGCTCAGTGTTTGGGAACACCCCAGTACAACAAAGTTTTCAGGGGTCACTGCAGCCAGGCCGCGAGCCCTAGGGGGAAGGGTCCCACCCACGACTTCTGACCTCTGTGTAAAAGACCCAAAATTCTACCTCTTGCAAGAATCTCTTCTGTCACTGTCTCACCAAATCCACATCCAGACACCTCCTGCCCTGCAAGCTCCCGAAACAGCCCAGTCCAGCAGTACTCCGACCCTACTCAGCCGCTTCTTTGCAGGAGGGATTATGAGGTTCTCTCACTCAGATGCTATCTTGCACCGCCTCACCCTGTACTCTCCTGTAGCTCCTTGACTTCAAGTTCATTATGGATTTGCCTGTCCCATGTATTTTATAAGATTTTGTTAAATGTTATAAGTTGACATGTCTGTAAAGAAAATTCCCATTTTAATCATTTTTTTTGGTATAATTAACTCATTGGCATTAATTAGGTTAACAATCTTTAACATCACCATTAATCTCCAAAATTTCTTCATTACCTGAAATGGACACTCTTTTATCTATAGGTATTACTCTCATTGCCCTTTCCCCCTAATTCCTATTAATAATCCTTAACCTCCTTTCTTCTCTGTTTCTTTTTCTAGATGTTTTACATAAGCAGAATCATACACTCTTTGTCATTTGTATCATCTAATTTCACTCAGTATAATTTGAGTCGTCCATGTAGTAGGACGTCTCAGAACTTCCATTACTTTCTGTGGTTGAATTCCCTTATATGGATATAGCACTTTTTCTTTTGGTGCTCATTCATCTATTGGTGGACACTTGCATAGTTGTGGTCATTGGCTATTGTGAATAATGCTGCCATGAACATTGGTTTGAGAGTATCTGTAGTCCCATTTTTCAAAACATAGTTATATATGTGTGTACATGTCTGTATATAGATTTGTTAGATTGCTGCTCATATGGTTACTCTATATTTCACTTTTTGAGGGATTTCTCCACTGTTTTCCACAGTATGAGACAATATACATTGGTCAGAGCCTGCAGAGCTTTTCAACAGATATTGAGCCTTCATAGGGATTGTTGAAACCAGCACTGTAATTGTGCAAACTAAACAACTAATGCAATATGCTGAGCAAGGAGGGGAAAGATGGGAGGGGAAGATGTAAGAACTTTAGAACTATCTAAAGTATTCATTTTCATGTGAATCTAAAACTGCTCTGAATAAAGTGTTAATTTTTTCAAAATATGGAAGCATTATTTCAGGTGTATTAGCCAAAGTGGTGCTGATGCAAAATATCAGGTATCTGTTGGCTTTTATAAAGGGTATTTATTTGGGGTAGAATCATACTGTCAGAAAGCCCTAAAGAGTCCCTCTCAAGGTACTATAAGAGGTACTTTGTTACCCAAAGCCATTTGCCACATGATGAAACAAGATGGTGGGCATGTCTGCAAGGGTCCAGTCTTCCTTCTTCCCTTAAGGCTCCATCATCCCAGCTTCCTCCCATCTCAACTGTAGGCTGGCATGAGGCTGAGCTCTCAGGGCTTCTCAGCTGCTCTCTTTTCTTCAGCTCCAAAGTATCAGGCTTATCTCTGTATTCTTCTTCTCTGCATCTTTTTCTGTGTTCTCCCTGAACGAACATCTGCCTAATCTTGATTTAATACAGTAACAGTGAAACCTTTAAATTTAATATAATCAGAGAGGTATCATGCCCACTGGAACAGACCAGGTTATTACAACCATGATCAATATCTCTTTTTGGAGTTCATAAATAATATTAAACTGCCACAGGAGGGATGTATGTCATCTAATGTTCAAAAATAAACTAATGTCTACACTTTGGGTTGAAACACTGTCCACTATTAGATGTGAACCAATCTTGAGTTGTAAATGCATCCTTAATTCTGTGATTGTGGCACTTCTGATTTAATTAATAAATTAAAATGTTCACATGTAAAAGAAGAATATGGCTTAGGCATTTTATGGATTTTCCCTATATATGGGACTGAATAAACTGCAGTCATTATTCTTGAATCGACATGATTGCATTTCCATATTACCAACTGTCGGGCAGTTCCTCGGTGATATCTTCCCATGCTCCCTCTTCTTGGGCAGATAGTGATTTTCATGCTACTGATGGACTGGTGTCATGGGCAGTGTAGGTTTTTGACTAAGATGTCCCCTGCTCCCACCCTGCCTTTCGCTTCCTTATACTTTGCCCGCCTGTTCCTCGTAACCTCCCTGTATTATGGCCCTTCTCAGCAGCAGTTTGTGCTGCTGCCTCCCTCTGCCCCTCCTCCCAGCCACTGTTATCTTCCCCCTCCCAGCCGATCGCTGTTCTCCCCGCCTCATTCCAACTGCCCTCATCCCGGATCCGCCCCGGCACAACCTCGGAAACAACCCCCCCCTGCCATCAATGGCTTACGTCATAAACCGCAGGTCCGCCCTTGCCTCTGCAGCCAATCCTCAGCTGCCCCGCGGACATGCCCCTCCCACAACCTCCCCGCCTCCATGACACTATAAAACCTCATGTACTTCCCGAATAAAATCAGACCTGCGCATAGACCTCGTCTCCGTGGTTCTTCTTCCATCGAACCGCGCGTCCCCCAAGCCTTGAGACGCCCACTGTCGCCCCGGTCCGGCCGTGGCGTAGGCCCGATCCCCGGCAGCGACTTGCCTGCAGCGACCTGCCTGCAGCGCCGCAGCGGCGGCCAACACTAAGAAACAAATTTTCACTTTTTATCCTTAAAACAAAAGCCTGGGAAAATCATTCATGATTGAAAGAGCTGTTGGTGACTTAAAGTCAAAGGTAGGAACATTATTACTTTATTTACAGTTTAAATTTTTGATCCCCTTATTCATAAGTTGCCTAGTGGACACATGTGAATTAAACTTGGGTTTCAAGAAAATCTTGTCATTTTATGTTTATATAAAACACCCAACAGATTGAAATCAAGGCATGTGAAAGTTGCAATAAGTGATTTGACTATTTAGCTTACCTTATAATGTTGGGCAGTTTTTGGAAACTGTAGGCTTGGGAAATTTCAGCAATATACACAGATGCTAGATCTCCCTTGTTCAGTATTTAATATTCCCATTTCACAGGTTAAGATAGGCTCATTGTATCAACATTGAGGTTACTTGATGGGGTACATGTTAGGCATCTTCCACATGAGATTGGGAACATTTGTCTCTATGCCTGGTATCCTCCATCTCAGTTGTGTGTATAATAAACAAACTCACTATGTATGACTGTGATGATGGCTGAATGAGTTCCTCTATGTAACCTTGGCAGTGGTAAGATTATATTCTTGACATATTGACAGTGGCAATTGTCCTGTGTGAATAAGACCTGTGTTTAGGATAAATACACAGTAGCACACATACATACTAAAACATGCACAATCACACTACCTAGACTTACACATTGACAAACTACAACTCCAATTTATGTTAAGCTAGACCCCTCAAAGGAAACCCAGCTGATTCCAGGAACATGATCAAAAGATCCTTTCCTGAAAATCAGTTTCTCTCACCACATCCATTATCCACACTCCAACGTGGGAAATGTTATCAATGCACTATCCTCACTAAGGCAACATTGAAACCCCATCATAGTCATTTAGATTTCTTTCCTCAGCCAGAGAGATACTAGAATTTCCTCTTGTACTTGAGGACACCTGTAGTGTAGGAAAAGAAACACTGTGAGGATTGTATCATGGTGGGTATTGTTTGCATGGGTTGTTTGCTCTCTTTGTTGCTCCAGAAAACCAGATGGAAAACAGGGGTCATGTCAAAGAACACAAAAGCAAGATTAGAAGTCTGAGGCCTTGAGGGTTTTTATTTCAAGTCCATTCTGGTTGACAATTACAAAATTCTTAATCAAAAGAGGAAAATTGTTACCAATTGAAAGTCCTTCTGCCGTACACTTTCCAATCTGGTGCTATCAACACTGAATGCCCTTGGAACCAGAAATCAGCTAGTAAGAGATTCCACTCACACATACACATATGCACACACTACACACACAAGAGGATGGTACCTAAATTCTATGATCTACATGATGTTTTCAAATCTGAACTTGACTGAAAACTTAAAAAACAAGAAAGCAACGTAAGTATTTCAAGCAAAGAATGGAAACCTTACCTAGACATTGGATGTGGCTTCCTATTCTGCCTGGCATTAGGAAGCTTCTCCAGTGTGTCCCCAGGGGGGACTGAGAGGACACAAATAACTGTCAGTACATTGGTGGTTGTGCTCATGAATTACTCAGGGAAACTTTCTTGTTGAGGAAAGGGCCTTTGTTAATCACTGTTATTTAACAAGTATGAATTGAGCATTTTATCTTCAAAGAAGCTTTAGGTTACAGAGAAGTCATGTATAGAATAGACAGGAATCCCATATCCCCAACATCACCCCCTCTTCCCCTTTCGCCTTTTAATAACTTTTTCAGTGTGACGGTACATTTGTTACAATTGATGTACAAATATTGAAACATTCTTACAAAACATTGCCAATGATTTACACTATGGTTTACATTTTAGACTGTACATTTACATAAATTTGATGAAATTTAACATGACTGTATCCATCATTGCAAGATCATGAAGAGAAAAATAATAAAAGAACAAAAAAAAATAAAAAGGAAAAGAGAAGATCATGTAGAACACCTCCATTGCCTACAAAATGCCCCATGTTCCATCTGCTCTATTCTCCTTCCCCCACACCTAGGGACCCATGGCAACCACCAAGCTTCACTCCTTGCAGAACAAGATTCATAGTTACTTGTACCAACATTGAGAGCTTGACATACTGGCCTGTCCTCCACTATTAGGCACTGCCTATGCTCTCAAGAGACTCCCACTCCTCTATTTGAGAACGTAGCAGTACTCCTCTGGATGGGATTCCAACACTTGCTCGCTCATTATGTGGGTCTCCTTCAAATACCCAGATGGTACCTGGTCCCTCCCCTAATGCCCCCCCCATTCCATGGGTAATCCAACCCACCCTCCTCACACAGACCAACCCTGTAGTATCACTTCACCACTGTCATGCCAATCCACTGCACAACTTCATACTTCCATCTTATCAAAGATTTTGCCCATATGGGCATTTGCTCACAACCTTCTTCTCTCTGTCTCTTATAAACCTATCTTCCAGGTTCTAGCTCTGTGAGTCTGTTCAATTTATTTAGTTCACTGAACTAAAATTTATTTAGTTCACTTATTACACTGAGGTAATGTAATATTTGTCCTTCAGTGCCTGGCTTGCTTCATGCAACATAAGGTCTTCAAAATTCATCCATGTTATCCCATGTGTTCTTATTGCATTCCTTCTTACAGCTGAGTAATATTCTATCGTATGTATATACCACAGTTTGTTTATCCATTCATCAGTTGATGGACGTTTGGGTTGTTTCCAACTTTTGGCAATAGTGAATGATGCCACTCTCAACATTGGTGTGCATATATCTGTTTGTGTCATTGCTCTCAGTTCTTATGTGTATATACCTAGCAGTGAGATTTTTGGATCATATGGTCATTCTACAGTTAGGTTACTGTGGCTGCACCATTCCACATACCCACCAGCAGTGGATGACTGTTCCCATTCCACCATGTCCTTTCCAACATTTGTAATCCGCTGTTTTTCTAGTCACTGCCAGTGTAATGGGTGTAAGATGATATCTCATTATAGTTTTGATTTGCATGTCCCTAATAGCTAATGATGTTGAACATCTTTTCTTGTGCTTTTTAGCCATTTGTATTTCTTCTTTGGAGAAGTGTCTATTCAAATCACTTGCCCATTTTTAAAATGGGTTGTTTATCTTTTTATTTTCAAGGTGTAGGATTCCTTTATATATGCTGGATACTAGGCCCCTATCAGATATATGGTTACCAAATATTTTCTCACATTGTGTAGGCTGCCTTTTCACTTTTCTTGGCAAACTCCTCTGAGGTAGAAAAGTTTTTAATTTTGAGGAGGTCCCATTTATATAGTTTTTCTTTTGCTTCTTGTGCTTTAGATGTAAAATTCATGAAACCATTTCCTAATACAAGATCCTGTATCAGCTTCCATACGTTATCTTCCAAGATCATTATACTCTTGGCTCTTCTGTTTAGATCTTTGACTCATCTTGAGTTCATTTTTGTGTAAGGTGTGAGATGCTGTTCCTCTCTCATTATTTTGGATATGGATATCCAGTTCTACAAGCACCATTTGTTGAAGAGGCTGTTTTCTCCCAGTTGAATGGGCTTGGTGGCCTTGCTGAATATCAGTTGACTATGTATGCAAGGATCCACATTAGAACTCTCAACTCGGGTCTCTTGATCAGTATGTCTGTCCTTGTGCCAATACCATACGGTTTTGAGTGTCCTTTAGTCAGGTAGCGTGATTCCTCTGATTTCATTTTTCTTTTTCAATACATCTTTGACTGTTCAGGACCTCTTGCCCTTCCAAATAAATTTCATAGTCAGCTTTCCCAATTCAGTGAAAATGCTGTGATAATTTTTATTGGGATTGGGTTAAATTGGTACATCACTTTGTGTAGGATGGAATCTTAATATGTTTTGTCTTCCTATCCATGAAGAGCAAATATTCTTCCATTTATTTAAGTCTTCTTTGATTTTCTTTAACAATGATTTTCTTTAACAACAATTTCTGTGCATAAGTCATTTATATCTTGGTCTTTTGAGTTCATCTTCCTTCTTTAATCAATGTAGGCTGCCTGTGTGTTTCGAGGTATTTGTCCATTTCCTCTAAATTATCCTTCTTGTTGGCATAAAGTTTTTTGAAGTATCCTCTTATAATACACTTTATTTCTGTGGGGTCAGTGGTGATATGCCCTTCTTCATTTCTTATGTTATGTATTTGTATCTTTTTTTCCCTAAGATTTTGTCAATTTTATTGATCTTCTCAAAGAACCAGCTTTTGGTTTTATTTTTTCTAGTCCTTTTTTATTTTCAATTTCATTTATTTCTGCACTAATCTTTGTTATTTCCTTCCTTCTACTTCCTGTCAAGTTATTTTGTTGTTCTTTTCCAGTTCCTCTGGGTGTGCATTTAGATCTTTGGTTTTAGCACTTTCTTCTTTTTTAATATAGACACTTAAGGCTATGAATTTCCTTCTCAGTACAGCTTTTGCTGCATACCATAGGGTATGATACATTGTGTTGTCAGTTTCATTTGTTTCAAGGTAGTTACTAATTTCTTTTGAAATTTCCTCCTTTACCTACTGATTGTCTAAGAGTGTGTTGTTTAACTTCCATATCTTTGTGCCTAATCTGCTTCTGTGCCCCTCACTGATTTCCAGTTTCATTCCATTGTGGTCAGGTAAATTATTTTGTATAGACTTCAGCTCCTACACTCTGATTTATTGGACTTACCCCACTCAGCTAACATGGAGTTGAAGAAGGTCAACCACCACACCATGGAGCCTAGAGTGTCTACAACTGAAAGCAGGAGGAGTGCATCCAGTATCCATGTGGAATCTAAGCCCCCGCTTGACATAGATGTGCAATGGACACAACCAATCCATTGTCCACAGAGAAAATGTGGGAAGGGTGGCCATGGTGGCTGCTGAGTGCGGGGAATGGGAGGAAGAGATGAGATGGGGAGGAATTTTCGGGACGTGGAGTTATCCTGGATGGTGCTTCACGGTCAATTATGGGACATTGTAGATCCCCCCAGGGCCCACTGGATGGAACGTGGGAGAGTGTGGGCTATGATGTGGACCATTGACTATGGGGTGCAGTGATGCTCAGAGATGTACTTACCAGGTGCAATGGATGTGTCATGATGATGGGAGAGAGTGTTGCTGTGGGGCGGTGGGGTTGAATGGGACCCCATATTTTTTCAATGTAATATTTTAAAAAATAATTTAAAAAAATTATTTTGTATAATTTCAGTCTTTCTGAATTCATTGACAGTTGTTCTGTGGCCTACCACATGGTCTATCCTAGAGAGTGGTCCATGTGCACTCGGAAAGAATGTACATTCCAGTGTATTTGGGTGTAATGTTCTGTATATGTTTGTCAGGTTCAGATCCTCTAATGTATTATTCAAGGTCTTTGTTTATTTATTGATTCTCTGTTGAGATGTTCTGTCTAATGGTGATAATGGTGTATTAAAGTCCCCCACAATAATTGTAGAGTCATCTGTTTCTCCACTTTGTTTTTCCGGTGTTCACTTTATGTATTTCAAGACCCCTAGTTAAGTGCATAAATGTTTATGATTTTTCTTTCTTCTTGAAAAATTTCTCCCTTTATTAATATATCATGTCCTTTTTTTTGTCCCTTACAATAGTTTTGAATTTAAAATCTATTTTATGTGATATTAGTATGGCTACTCTTGACCCCTTTCTGATTGTTTGCATGTAAAATTATTTTCTAACCACTCACTTTGAATCTCCTTGTGTCCCTGGGTCTAAGGTGAGATTCTTGTAGGCAGCATATAGATGGGTCATATTTCCTTATCCGTTCTGCCAATCTGTTTATCTTGATTGGAGAATTTAAGCCTTTAACATTCAATGTTTTTACTGCCAAGGAATTACTTATATTAGCCAAATTTTCTATAGGTTTATGTATGCCATACGATTTTAGGAATCAAGTTTTTTTTTGTTGTTGTTTTTTTGGAGGCATCGGTGATTTAACCCAGGAACTCATACATGGGAAGCAGGCACTCATCTACTGATCTGTATCTACTCCCCTATACAATATGTTTTTATTTCTCTTTTTCTCTTTTCAGTTATTCTTATGCTCTCCTCCATGTCTTTCTCTCCTGTTTTTTTCCTTTCATCCTGCAGAACTCCCTTTAGTATTTCTTGATCGGCAGGTTTTTTTATGGATAAACTCTCTTAATTTCTGTTTGTCTGTTAATATATTGAATTCTCCCTCATTTTTGAATGCCAGCTTTGCTGGATAGAGAAATCTTGGCTGGAAGTTTTTTTCTTTTAGCACCTTAACCATATCATACTACTGCTTTCTTGCCTCCATGGCTTCAGATGAGAAATCAGCACCTAATCTTATTGAGCTTCCTTTGTATGTGATGGATCTCTTTTCTCTTGCTGCTTTTAATATTCTCTCTTTGTCTTGAATATTGGACAGTTTGACAAGTACTTGTCTTGTAGTAGGCCTGCTAGGATTTATACTGTTTGGGTGTGCTGCACTTACTGGACATGTACATCCATGTCCCTCAATAAAGTTGGGAAATTTTCAGCTGTTACTTCCTCCAACCCTCCTTCTGTCCCCTCTCCCTTCTTTTCTCCCTCTGAGATGCCTGTAATGCATAAATTTGTGGATTTTGTGTTGTCATTAAAATCCTTAAGTCCCTCCTGGAGTTTTTATATCTTTTTATGTATCTGTTCTACTGTCTGATTTCAGATGCAGTGTCTTCCACAACAGTGATTCTTTTCTCTGCATTTTCAAATCTGCTGTTATGTGCCATTGGTATATTTTTGATTTCCAGCATTGTGCCATTTATCACCCTCATATCTGGTATCTTTTTAGGTGTGTTTACAATTTCTTTAGTATGTTCCCTCAGTGTTTTCTTGATATCCTTAATCTCTTCCTTCACTTCATTAAGTCGATTCATGATATTTGTTTGATTATGTGTGTTCTCTATCACCTCCTATCTTTTAGTTTGTCATTAGACCAGGCCATGTCTTGTTTCTTAGTATGGCTTGCAGTTTTTTGTTGGTGTCTAGGCATCTGTTTATCTTGATGTGTTTATTCAGTTGGTTAACTTCTCTTTCTTAGTAGGGTTATATTTTGTTTTTTTCACCTTGTAAGGTTTCATTTTGACTCTTCATTCCTTTTATTCTATTTTCTTTATGTTGTCTATGTTCCCTTGAAAAAAAATAAGACCAAAGAAAAACAAAGATAATAATAGAGAAAGAAAAATAGTAGTAGTACTGCTACAAATAAAAGGTGGAAGGGGTGCTGTAAAAGACCCAGCAAAATAATTTATATGAGAAAAAATCATAAGTAGTGAAGAAAAATAAGATCTAAAAAGTGAAATGCAAAACAAAATAGAGAAAAATATATAGAATGTATTAAAAGCCTAGAATGATAAGAAGAGAGGAAAAGAAAATAGAATAGAAGAAGAAAAAAAAGAAAATAAAAAATAAGGAATGGAAACAGAAAAAAGAGAAATAAAAATTTAAAAATATTGAAACCCAAACAGAAAGAGTTGGGATGAATGAAAACAACAGAAACAAGAGATAGAGAAAGGGAGGAAAGAAAAGTAATAACGTAGGCAGAAAAAAATCAGTAAAAGTAAAAAAAGGAGGGGGGGGACAAAGAAAGGGGTATCACAACAAACAAGAAAGAAAACAGCAGCAACAGCAACAAAACAGTGGAGGAAACACAGCCTTCCCTTTGGGCCCCTAAGGAGCTTCTCAAGCTGCTGTTGTTCATCATTCATCCTGTAGCCTGCCCTCTGAGGGTGATGTACTGGGTTTTTGCGATTACAATTTAAAAAGTTAAAATTAAAGAAGTTTTGTTTTGTTTCATTTTAAAGAAATAACAAATCCAAGAAAGCCTAAAACAAAAAGAATATTATGTTCCTTGTCATATAGTACAAGCTGGATGATGCCTGACAACCAGGTGGCTCATGCTCTTGATTGACATGGGAATTAAACCAGGGGCCTCCTGTAGTCAAATCAGGAATTCCTCAACTGAGGTAAATTGTCTCCTTAGGTTAATGGCTCTTTCGAGAGCTAGCTGCCACCTTTCCCCAAGGTGTTTTTAGACTTCTGTAGCTTGCTAGAGTCCTACTGATGAGGTGTCTGTGCTCAACCCCTCTCCCCAGGTGGGCGACCAGTCAGGTCAGGGTCCTTCTGAGATTCAAAGGGGCCACAGCTAGACAAAGTCACCACAAAGAAACCACCTGGCTGTGCCAGACCCCTCTTCCTCCCAGGTAGCTCCCCCTCCCAGACCCTTGGCAGCAGCAAGCCAGGGACCATGCAGTTACTTGCTGTGATTGTGGGGTATATGGGCTGTTTCCAACCATTGGGGTAAGCAACTCAGTTTTCTTTATCTAGTACCTTCCTAGATGATTCAGGGCACCTTCCTGTTCTATATATATCCAAAGCAGCTCCTTTAGACAGGTTCCTGCCTTCTCTTTTTTTCTTAGAGGGTGTATCTCTACCTACCTACTCAACCACCATTTTCCCAGAAATCCTCTAGGTTATTTTTTGATACTTGGTCCCTTTTATTCTATATCCTTGCAGTTGTCTCCATTCCCTTGTAAAAAAAAAAAAAAAGGATCAGAGAAAGAGAAGAATAATGGTAATAATAAGACAAAAAAGTTAGATGAAGTGTACAAGAGCTAGGAAATTAAATGATATGGGTAAAAAATTCATTAAAAATACAAGGGAATAAGAATAAAAAGTGTTGGAATAGAAAACCTTTAAACAAGAAACAACATAGAGAACCAATAAGATGGTGGTGGAGTAAGGAGCTCCTAGAGTCAGCTCATGCTACAGGACAGTTAACAAACACCCAGAGCTCTCTGGATTCAGCTGAAGCACCTGTTTGGAGGTTCCAGGAGGCCAGAAGAGCATCCTGCAACATCCTTGGGAGAGTGGAAGGATGAGACTGCCCATCTGCAGAGAAGACTCCTAAGCAGAGCTCTCCATGCCCTGGAGGCCAGTGCCCATCCTCCATTGGAGGCACAAGCTACCTTGGGAGCTGTTCTGTGGCTGGAATTGAAAGCTCCACTTCCCAAGAACCGGGGAGGAAGAGATGGTTGGGCACCAATTTCATCTACTGATGAGTAAATTCAGTGGGCTACAGTATGATCTGGAGAACAGCTAAAGTTTGAACCTGTCCAAACCAGAAAGAGGCTGGGAGGTGCCATCTTAACTCTGCACCTGG
Organism: Dasypus novemcinctus; assembly: GCF_030445035.2. NCBI lineage: Eukaryota > Metazoa > Chordata > Mammalia > Cingulata > Dasypodidae > Dasypus > Dasypus novemcinctus. The sequence goes on from NW_026688145.1 coordinate 1,491,368, forward strand.
CACAAGAGGAAATAGGGCAGACTGAAAATCCCAGTGCTGCTGGGGACCGGCTTCTTTCCATACAGATCATATTGCAGGTCTAGCCTAGGCCCCAGTGCCACTTCCAGCAGGGAGGAAGCTGTGGGGACCTGCACCAGCCTTTCCAGGAAATTACCGGCCAAGCCACGGAGGCCAGTGATTATCCTACTCTAGTGGCACAAGCCACCCCAGGAGCTGCTCTGTGGCTGGAATTGGAAACTCCATTTCCCAGAAACAGGAGAGGAGGAGACAGTTGGCTGCCGATTTTGGCTACTGATTGGTAGTCTTGGATGGCTGAGAGGATAACCCTAGGAACAGCTGGGGTGTGAAGCAGCCCAAGTTGGAAAGAGACTGGTAGCTGCCACTTTTATTCCACCGCAATCGAGGGGAAGCTGGACTGACTGAAACTCTGTGTCAGCAGTAATCAGTTTCTATCACACAGATCAGTCTGCAGCCCTAGCCTAGGCTTCAGCTCTGCCTCTGGTAGGGAGGAGGGTGAGGAGCCTGCACCAGCATATACAGGTAACTGCAGGTAACATTGGCTGGCATAGACTAAAAATCAGACGTCTACCAGGGCAACTGCAGTCATCTTGGATCTGCACTGCATAAGTTGCTGCCCACACCTGCTGCTCCACCTCCACCCCAGGTTAGGGTTAGGGTTAGGGTTAGGGTTAGGGTTAGGGTTAGGGTTAGGGTTAGGTTAGGGAAAAGGGCAGAAGGAATCTTTGAAGAAATAATGGTAGAAAATTTGCCAACCCTATTGAAGGACATAGATATCCCTGTCCAAGGACAGTGTACTCCCCTCAGAAAAAATCTGAATAGACCAACTCCAAGACATATACTCATCAGAGTATCAAAGGCCAAAGACAAAGAATTCTGAGAACACCCAGAGAAAAGCAATGCATAACATATAAGGTTTATCCAATAAGATTAAGTGCTGATTTCTCACCAGAAACCATGGAGGCTAGAAGACAGTGCTCTGATTTATTTAAGATACTACAAGAGAAAAATTTCCAGCCAAGAATTTTTTCCAGCAAGACTGTCTTTCAAAAATGAGGACAAAATTAGAGTATTCACAGATAAACAGAAACTGAGAGAATTTCTAATCAAGAAGCCAGATTTTCAGGAAATACTAAAGGGTGCGTTAGAGCCTGAAAAGAAAAGACAGGAGAGAGGGGCCTGGAAGAGAGTCTAGAAATGAAGATTATATCAATAAAAGTAACTAAAAGAGTGGTGAAAATAAAATAGATAAAACTCAAATAGTCAGGAATAAACTTAACCAATGATGTAAAGCACTTGTATTCAGAAAACTGCAACTCAATGTTAAAACAAATCAAAAAAGGCTTAAATAACTGGAAGAACATTCCATGCTCATGGATTGGAAGACTGAATATTAAGATGTCAATTCTACTCAAATTGATATGCAGATTTAATGAAATCCTGATAAAAATTCTACCAGCATTAAAGAAAAAATTGAAAACACAATCATTAAATTTATTTGGAAGGGTAAGGAGTCCGGAATAGCCAGAAACATCATAAAAAGAAAAAGTAAACCCTCATCTCCAGACTTTAAATCATAATCCCTACCTATAGTGGTGAAAAACAGCATGTTACTGACCTAAAGACAGACACAGTAGACCAACAGAACCAAATTTATGGTTCAGAAACAGTCCCTCATAGGTATGGTCAAGTGATTTTTGACTAGACTGTGAAACACACAGCTCAGACAGAACAATCAGTTCAACAAAAGATGCTGAAGAATTGGATATCCATAGCTCAAAGAAGGAAAGAGGACCCCTAACTCACACTTTATCCAAAAATTAACTCAAAATGGATGAAAAAACTAAAAAACTAGAACCATAAAAACTTCTAGATGAAATTATTGGAAAATATCTTCAAGACCTGGTAGTAGGTGGTGGATTCTAAAAGGAGATAAGAGAAGGACTGAGTGCACTACTGATGTTTAATGTATGTAGTTTTGATTAGCTTTACTGTGAAAGTGTGGAAATGTATAGAGTGGATGGTAACACAGTGATTAACAGCTAGTTTATAAATGGGGATGTGACTGTAAATGGTAGTGTAGTTATGTAAATGCCAATTCACAGAATGCTAGAGAATAATCTAGCAACTGAACAGCACAGTAAACCAAGAGGTGGATGAGAATCATGGTTGATGGTACAGATGCAAGAGTGTCCTTTGTTAGCTAGAACAAATGTATATCACTACTGCAGTGTGTTGAGAATGTGGAGAAGTATGGAAAAATACAGCTGGAGTGATCTATGGACTGTGATTTGTAGTAATATAATATTCTTACATATATGCAAAAGATGGACTGTGTTGATACTGAGGCAGTATGGAAAATGTGAGCCAAATGTACACTATGGACATGGTAACAATCAGATGATATTATTTTATCTGTAGCAAATGACACACCACATTGTGGTATGTTGATGGAAGAGTGTTTGGGAATTCTGCACATGTGTTTACAACTTCTGTCAAAAAATATATTTAAAAAACAATAGGGTGGGTTGAGGAAAAACACCAAATGTAAGATAAGGACTATGATTAGTAGTAAGGTTTTGACAATATTCTTTCATAATTTGTAACAAACATCTCATGACAATGCAAGGTGTTGGTGGAAGGTTGATGGGTGAGACCCCTGTGTGATGTTATGCGTGTTTGCCTTAAGTTCACAACTTTTACTATACACTTAATTGTTTACGTATGTTCATATATAAGTGATATGAAGTTGATAATCGGATTGGTTAGGGGAAAAATACTTTGTTTAGTAGTAATATTTTGACAATGCTCTTTAATCATTAGTTAAAAAGGTTTAAAAACAATGCAAGTTATTGATGGTAGGGTAAGATGCCACATATGTTTGTTTTGTAAGTTCACAACTATTATACACTTATTTATGTATGTTTATGTATGAGTGATATATTTCAATAAATTTAAAAAAAGAAACAACATAGAAAAAAACAATAAATTAAAAGTCTGGACAGATGCATAGGAAAAAATAAAGGAACAAAATAGAATGAGTTAAAAGGCTGAAGAGATGAGAATAGAATAGAAGGAAAATAGAGAGAGAAAGAAAAAGAAAAAAAATGAAGGCCAAACAAGAAGTCGTGGAATGGAAGAAAAGCTACAGAATTCAGAAGATGGAAAAATGAAGGAAAGAAGAGAAATAAAGTAGCTTGGAAGAATAAGTAAAAGAAAAAGTGGAAACAAACAAAGGGAAAAGAATAAACAAGGAACAACACAGTAACAAAGAAACAATCCAGGGAGAGCAGCCTTCCCTCTTAGGCCCCTGGGGGCCTTCTCAGGCTGCTGGTGCTCATCAGTCACCTGGCAACCTGCCCTCTGCAGGTGATGTATCCAGTTTTAGTGAATAAAATAAAGGAAAAAGGAAAAAAATATATCCAGTATACCACAGAAGAAAACAATAGAAACTCAGTAAGTTCCCTATCATAAGGTGCTGGCTGTGTGCCTTATCTCTCCCTGGATCCCTTCTCTTAGGAGATACTGGCCTCAAACCAGGGACCTTCAAGCAAGGCAGGAATTCCCCTACTGTGCTACAGCAGGTCTATAGGCTAAATAGGCCACTGAAATCTTATCTGGCTCTTCCTGCCTCCATTTCCCTTAGGCAGTTGGACTTCTAAACAGTTTTCAGCAGTCAGGCTAGTTAGGAGCCTGTCTCCACCTCCTCCTTGATCAAGTTCCTCTCTCCCAGGGCAGCTGGGTGTGGCAGCCTGCCTGATCAGAGTCCCTCTCCCCTCACCCCAGGGCCACCTCAGTGTAGCTGGTATCCACCCCAAGACTGAAAGGGGGCTCAGGTGCCCAAACCCACAGAAAGGAAACCACTCTCCACCCTTAGCCAGACCCCCCTTCCTCCAGGGAATTTCCCCTCCCACTCAGCTGGCCTTTGCGAGCCAGGGGTTCCACAGAGGTTATTTGCCTTGGGGGTAGGATTTGCCCAGGCTTTTCTAGCCACAGGGATGATCAACTCTTGGTTTTACCTTGAGCTCTTTATCTCTCTGTCCAGCTCGCTCCTGAATGATGCCTGCAGGCCTGCAGCCTCCTGCTGTGAGGATTCCAAGACAGCTCATTCAGATGAGACCCCTGCCCCTTGCTGCCATTTTTTTTTGTAGAAGAACTGAGCAGTGCCCACCTACATCAGTGCCATTTTCCCGGACTAGTATCTAAATTACCAATTTTTAATCTGCTCAGTGAGTAAAAGAAAAACATGAGAATGATGTCTCATGAAATAGAGAATATCAGTCAAGAGCTATAAAATATACAATCAACAGGAATAGAAATTCTGGAGTAGAAAAGTACAATCAGTGATATGAGAACTTCCCTAGAGGTGGTCAATAATAGTTGTCTCCCTGAGTAAAGACCCAAACAACTCTGTCAGCAGCCTGGAGTGTGCACCTTGCTATTTAAGTCTTTCCTCACCTAGATCGTCCAAAAGATGTAGCAATGAGACTGTTAGAAGTTTGCAAAAATTAACAAGCTGTATCTCAGTTTCCCCTGATATGCATTGGGAAAAGGCAAACCCACCCTCCTGTGTCTGAGGGCATGGCAGGCACTTTCCCACAGGTTAAACAAGAAACCTCATAGGGACAGGAATAGAGGGAAATGGAGATCTTTACTACCTCTACCTGCATATCAGAGGAAAACGGAGATGGAAACCTTCACTATTTACATATCCTTTAATCCCTACAGATGAAAAGAAACATCTTCTCCTACAGCATCCCAAGAAGCCATAAACTCCCTCAACCCCCTCCCAGTACCTCACTCAGACCCTCAACTCCTCCCACTATCATTTCCCTGCCTAGGAAAATTCTGTATAAATTCAAGTCCCCCATTCCCCCTTCCAGGAGTGGGCTGAAGTCTCTGTTCAGACCTCAACCATGCTGGTAGGGGGACTGAAGCCTGTTCTTCAGACCCCCTCCATTGGGAGATCTTCTCAATAAATACATATTCTGCCTGTGGTCAATCTTCGTATCCTAGCCGGTTTTTCTCCAACAGAGACTTTCTAGTTTTCTTATGAATTTTACTGGTCACTAGTCACGTTGAATGAAGTGTCATACCCTTGCTTATGCTTAACTCACTGCAGATCCTATGATTTAGGGTATACAGGGGAGAGGAGATGGTCAATTATTTGTTCTTTCAGAGAGCTCTACTTCCTTCTGAGAACCCAAGACTGCACCCAGCCTGAATGAAAATCCTCCAAAGGAGAGACACGGCACTGCTGTCAGAGATATTCCACATCCTTGCCTCTGAGTCCCCAGGAGACTTCCAGAAAATAGTGACCCTCCATTAACAGAATTACAACCCAAATTTCTGTGGACCCCAATAACCCTGAGGATCCCACAAATTCCTACCTAAGCCACATCTCAGTGAAAGCCCTTCTATTATAAATTAATCTTTCCCAGTCTCGCAAAGGAGAAAGGTGATTGTTTTGTCTATTCAAGTCCCTTACTGATGCCATATAAACTTGAGAATTGGTTTTTACATTTCTGTAAAAAAAATGGCTGCTGGGAATTTTTTTAAAGACTGATTTATTCCCCCCGCATTGTTTACTCATCTTTTTTTAGGAACCAAACCTCGGCCTACCATGTAGCAGGCAGGTGCCTAATCACTTGAGCCACCTCTGCACCCTGCTGTGATTTTTATAACTATTTTGAATCTGTAGTTCCTTGTGGGTAGTATTGATACTAGAACAATGCATTCTTATCATCCTTGAACAGTGAATGTCTTGCTATATGTTTAGGTCTTCTTCAGTTTCATTCAGGAGTGTTTGCTAGTGTTCCAGTGTTTCTATTCTTTCATTACATTCATTCTTAGGTATTTTATTTGTTAGCCTGCTAATTGAATGGACTTTGAAAAGAAGTCCATTTCAGGTTGTTGTTGTTGTTTTGTTTTTTTTGCTGTACTATATAAACAAAATGACTTTTTGTGTGTATCTCATATGATCCAAGTTTGCTTAAAGTCTGTATTGTTGCATTAGTTATGTTGACTCTTTTGAAATTATGTATTTAAAAGCTTATGTCCGTAGTGTGTAAGGATAGCTTTACTTCTTCCATTCCAATCTGGATGATTTTATTTCTTTTTCTTACCCATTTGCTTGGCAAGAGCTTCAGGTCCAGTGTTGAGAAGCAGTGATGAAAGTGAGCTAACTTACCTTGTTTGTGACCTGATGGGAAAGATTTTCAGTATTTCACTATTCAGTATGATGTTAGCCATGGGTTTTTTAGATGCAGCTATGAACATAGTAGAATGACTTCCACAAATGACTTAGTCAGCAGCAGAAAGTCCCCAGGTTGTTGGCTTCCTGCAAATGCATTTTTGAAACCCTGGAATGTGAATTAATTGTAGTATACTTACATTTTTATGGTTTTGAAGAAATTCTTACTATTATCCATATGTTCAAGTTTTAGTAATAAGATCATGGTAGACAATACCCAAAATATTTTGATGTGTTCTTAAATTTTAAAAATTCAGTGAAACCGATTAAATGAACTTTTCTTTTAGAGGTTATTTATAAAATAGTACTTTTAATGGAGCAAGGGCACATATTAAGCACAATCCTTGGGGATCATGGGAAATATAAAAATTACTTTGGGGGGTGTTGGTATGTGTGCCTGATGATATGTATTATGCCATATGGTGGTAATATTGTAGTCCAAATATAAATGACTCTGAACCTGTGTGATTGTGAATAAAAAGCAATAGAAATTTTTTAAAGAATTTGCTGAATATGAACTGTGATTGCTAACACCAAATCTATAAAAAAAATAGATTGATATAAAACATAGAAAGTTGATAACTCTTCAGTTATTATAAAATAAGAGAAACTAAAATCTAATGATGTAGGGATACAATAAATATAAATATAAAAAATTAAGGTAATTCACAAATGAAATACAGCATAAGTTGTTCAAATAACAGATAATTGATTTTTAAAATATATAGACATTTATAGATAAATGATTTTGAGAATATATAGACATTTATAGGGAATGACTAGATTTTGGCAATGTGGTAATTTTTTTCTTCAGTAGAGGAGTATATGTAACAGGAATATTTGGTAGCCAGATGGAGAAAGAAAATAGGAAACGAAAGGTTCAATAGAAGTAATGAGAGTGAAGACCTGGTTTTAAGAGTGGTGGAAATACAGAACACAGAAATGTCAGCAAGAAAGATTTCTTACTTTAAAACATTTTATGAAAAATGTAGAGAGAGAAACAGATCGGTATTGTTGGGAAAGCTGTTCTCAATCTCCTTTCTGTCTATATAATTTTTTTAACTATATGAATACTAACCAAAAAATCTACATTATTTTATTTTCAAGTACCAAGGTAGTAATAGGGAGAAAAGGAGTAAGGGCAGAGAAATGCACAACAAATGGTGATCTACATTATGTGCTGAATTGTACTTTCTGAAAAGTAGATAAAAGACATTAAGAAAATACCCAATATATGACAAGATATAAATTTTATAAAAAACTCAGAAAATGAATGAGAAGAAATAAGACAATTGGAAAAATACTTCAACCTGAAATGTAATCTCTAAGAAATAGAGTGACAAGATAATGCTTAAGTAGAAAGAGAAGGTGAAATGCCAAAAGAGCTGATAACACACTAAGTGGAGAATGTTAAGGAGTTGGAAAAAAAAACCTGAAAAGGTGAGGAATGGTACAGATGGTCCAGTGTCTGCACCCTGGAGTGCCTGAACCAGGAGGTGGGTGTGGCCAACCCAGTCCCTAGGCCCTGGCTGGGCCCTGTGGTGGGGTGGGCCTGCATGTGGGTGGTCCTGAAAGCTGCCCCCCCCATGATGCTCAGCTGCAGGCTGCAGGCTGCAGGCCTTGGCAGTTGGTGGGTGGCCCTGGAAGCTGCCCTGCCTCCTCCCATGATGCTCGGCGCCAGGCTGCAGGCCTTGGCAGTTGGTGGGTGGCCCTGGAAGCTGTCCTGCCTCCTCCCATGATGCTCAGCGCCAGGCTGCAGGCCTTGGCAGTTGGTGGGTGGCCCTGGAAGCTGTCCTGCCTCCTCCCATGATGCTCAGCTCTAGGCGGCAGGCCTTGGCAGTTGGTGGGTGGCCCTGGAAGCTGCCCCCTCTCCCATGATGCTCAGCTGCAGGCTGCAGGCCTTGGCAGTTGGTGGGTGGCCCTGGAAGCTGCCCTGCCTCCTCCCATGATGCTCAGCGCCAGGCTGCAGGCCTTGGCAGTTGGTGGGTGGCCCTGGAAGCTGTCCTTCCTCCTCCCATGATGTTCAGCTCTAGGCGGCAGGCCTTGGCAGTTGGTGGGTGGCCCTGGAAGCTGCCCTTCCTCCTCCCATGATGCTCGGCTCCAGGCTGCAGGCCTTCAGCAGCCAGGCCTTTGGTGATGGCTGTGGCTCCTCAGGTGCAAGGCCACCTTGAGCTCTGCAGCCTGGGGATGTTTGTGGTAGGTGTTATTCCTGTGCACTGGGGAGAGAGCTGACCCTTCTGCATTAACATAGTATGTTCCCACTTGTCCAGGGCAGTCCTGGTTTATGTCTGTTGTCCTACCTTTTCATGTCCCCCTCCTCACTAAGAGTATCCTGATTTGACTTTATATCATATGGTCACACTATTAGGTCTATTATGGAAATTTCTTTTAGAAAGGTTGACTTAATGACTGAATAACGTAAAAATTTAAGTTAAAAAAAATCGTGCAAAAAATAGGCTGTAAAATCAGACACAGGCATTTATTTTTGTGCCCGGTCAGCCTATCCAGCAAGGAGGTGAGAGAAATTGGTAGGTGGGTGTCTGGGAGGGGGAAGAGCTGAGGGAGTAGGGGCTAGATGAGAGGCAGGCTTACCTTTCATTGTATAGCTTTTTCAAAAGTTGATTTTTCTTAAAATGGGTGTGTGTTTTTCCCACAAAATATACAATAATAATAAAGATTCTGGAAGGCATTTGAATATGTCCAGTTACATGAATTTTCCTTCCAGGAGGTCCCTAATTAGCTGGGTATTCTCATATAGTGTGACAAAAATTTGGTTTTATATTCATGAGAAATATTGGTATGTGTTTTCCATTCCTTTAATATCTTTATCTGGTTTTGCCATTAGGCTAATGTTGGCCTCATAGAGTGAGTTAGGAAATGTTCCTTCTGCTTTGTTTTCTGAAAGAGATTGTGGAGAATTGGTTTCATTTCCCTTTAAATGTTTGGTAGAATTTGCCAGTGTCTGAACCTGGTCCTTTCTTTTTTGGAATGTTATTAATTATTGATTCAAATTTTTAATGGCTCTAGGACTATTCTGATTATATATTTGTTCTTGTGTGAGTTTTGATAGTTTGCATCTCTCAAGGAATTTTGAGCCATTACATCTAAATTGTAAAATTATTGGACATAGGGATGTTCATAGTCTTGTTTGAGTTATCCTTTTAATGTCTGTGGAACCAGTAATAATGATCCCTCTTCTATTCCTGGTACTGGCAATTTGTTTTTGTTTGTTTGTTTGTTTGTTTTTTTATTAAATTATTTATTTATTTTTAAAAATTACATTAAAAAAATATGAAGTCCCATTCAACCCCACCGCCCCCACCCCCCACTCCCCCCACAGCAATACTCTCTCCCATCATCGTGACACATCCATTGCACCTGGTAAGTACATCTCTGAGTATCACTGCACCCCTAGTCAATGGTCCACATCATAGCCCACACTCTCCCACGTTCCATCCAGTGGGCCCTGGGGGAATCTACAATGTCCCATAATTGTCCATGAAGTACCACCCAGGACATCTCCTCGTCCCGAAAACGCCTCCACATCTCATCTCTTCCTCCCATTCCCCAAACCCAGCAGCCACCATGGCTACCCTCCCACACCCATTCCACATTTTCTCTGTGGACATTGGATTGGTTGTGTCCATTGCACATCTATGTCAAGTGGGGGCTTAGATTCCACATGGATACTGGATGCACTCCTCCTGCTTTCAGTTGTAGACATTCTAGGCTCCATGGTGTGGTGGTTGACCTTCTTCAACTCGATGTTAGCTGAGTAGGGTAAGTCCAATAAATCAAAGTGTAGGAGCTGCAGTCTGTTGAGGCTCTGGGCCTGGGTGTCATATTATCAGTCCAGAGATTCAAATCCCCTAAATATATCTAAAACCCCAGCACCAACTACAATTCCATTAAAGTAGCATGCAAGCCTTGTGAAAAGAGATCTCCTCTGAGTCCAATTCCATCATGCAGAAACACCAGCTCCAAAGAAGGACCATCTGCCATGGTAGTGAACCCCATCTGCCATGATCATAGAACCCGTGGGTCTCTTTATTCCCCCAAAGAACCAATACCTGGGGTTGTATCTACTTTATCTGTCTCTCAGACTCTGCTCATTTGTGCATAAGGGCATTCCTTCTGACAACCTCCAGACTCTTTTTTAGAGACTCATAGCCTTATATTCTCATTTCTCCTTTCCATTTCCCCCTTACATTAGGTCAAACAGCATTTTGAAGTCATGTTATTATATGTAGACAGGGATATTCTGCTGATCGGTGTTGGACCTTTAATTCAAGGTCCTTTTCTAGTTGCATCTTCAGCTGATATGTGGTAGTGATCCCTCGGTGCCAGGGAGGCTTATCCCCGGGTGTCATGTCCCATGCTGGGGGGACTGCACTGCATTTACATGCTGAGTTTGGCTGTGAGAGTGGCCACATTTGAGTAACATGAAGGCTGTCAGGAGGAAACTCCCAGGCACAGTGCTACTCTAGCCCTTATTCTTATTGGAGGTGTATAGGCTCAAAAGCATAGCCAAAAGTATCAGGAGCCCACTGTTGGGCCCTCCTTCCTTCCTGGTTCTTGCTGTTGTGCCTGGGGGACTGCCGTTGCTCCCCCAGGGTCCATGACAGTGACCCCCCGGCCAAGGGCCCAGTATCCCCCCCAGCTATTGTTTTTACTTGTTTCCACTATGAGTATATCTAGACATTACTATATACCCTGGGCATATGCCCTGTATAACTCCCTGTCAACCATATATATCCTGTCAATAACATCCTATATCAGTATTCCTCCGCTGCCATTGTTGAACCACTCTGTGATCCAAAACTTCCTGTAAAGTCAATCCCAGCATAATGTCAGCTTCACAAGAGTCTTAGATCACCGAAATTCATATATACAATATACAGTACTTCCCCAGATTCACCATAAAACCTTTTCCCTTCCACAGTGATAATCTCTTAACTTGTTCATATCATATTTCCTGAAACTGGTGTACAGATTCCGAGACAATAGCTTTCAATGACATCTGTGCTTACTATGTGGTCCATACTTTAGGTTGTACAGTTTTCTAAATTTTTTAGTTATCCTATGTTTTGCCTTATGGTTTACATTATTAGTCTGTCATCCCCTATATGTTTTTGGAGTAATATTACATGTTTTATATTCATCTTCGTGTACTCTCACAAAACTCCTCTCTTGCCCCCATATTTACCTTGTTTCCATCCATTCCACATCCATTTTCCCCTTCCCTTGGGGCCCACAACGCCAGCCAATCTCCATTTCCCGAGAAGCCGTGTCCAGAGATACTTGCAGCAGTATTCAGGGCCTGACTTTCTCAACTGCCGTAATGCCCTGGGAACCATCCTTTCTCACTAGAGATACTGTTCTCTCTATTTGATGGCATTAGTCCTCCCCAGGATGTGGGTCCACCCCAACTCTCACTTCTTGGGTCTCTTCCCTATGGTACAACCCACCTTGGCAAAATGAGCCTTCAGCTATTCGCCCAGAGTCCGTCCCGCATCAGCCCATACCCCCTGAGCATCCTAAACAGGTAACCCTCCTACTTATACTTTGATACGATTTTCTCAACATTTTGTTCTCAACTAACACCTGACACTCTCCCATGTTTGTATGTTGCCCCTCCCTCCCCCCGATTTTTGAACAATATTACCCCTCTGCCCATCCCCAGCCCCCCTCAAACCCACAAAGCCCCACCCGAAGGTAACCCCCTGCCCCCATTTTGTCCCTTCTTTGTGCTCATACTTACCACCAGCTCATCACAGATTCCACCCCTCCAGACATTAACTCACATCCTTCCTCCACCCCCCGATTTCCTGTAAGCCTCTTTTCCGGTGTCTAGCTCTCTGAGGCAGTTTGCTTATTTCATATCATTGAGGTCATGTAGTATTTGTCCTTTAATGCCTGGGTTGCTTCACTCAACATAAGATTCTCAAGGTTCATCCATGTTATCACGTGTGATTGTAGTGTATTTGTTCTAACAGCCGAGTAGTATTCCATTGTGTGTATACACCACATTTTATTGATCTACTCGTCTGTTGATGGACATTTGGATTGATTCCAACTTTTGGCAGTAGTGAACAATGCTGCTATGAACATTGGTGTACATATATCTGTTTGTGTCCTTGTTTTCAGTTCTGATGGGTATATACCCAGCAGTGGTATTGCTGGGTCATATGGCAAATCTATGGTTAGTTTTTTGAGAAACCGCCAAACTGTCCTCCAGAATGGTTGTATCCTTCTGCATTCCCACCAGCAGTGGATGAGTGTTCCCCTTTCTTCACATCCTCTCCAGCATTTGTATTCTTCTGTTTTTTTCATAGCTGCCAATCTTATGGGAGTGAGATGGTATCTCATTGTGGTACTGGCAATTTGTATCTTCTCTATTTTATGTTTGGTTAGCCTAGAGGTTTATCTGTTTGATCAAATCTTTTCAAAGAAAACACTGGTGCTTTAATTTCTGAATAAGTTTTCATTTCTATGTGATTAATGTGCAGGAGTGCACTTGCCTAGGATGTATGATAAGTATATATTTAGTTTTATAAGAAACTGCTAACTAGTTTGGCTCCCCCCCCCCCCTTTGTGGCATTTTGCTTGCTGTCTGCTCTCTGTGTCCATTCACTGTACGTTCTTCTGTGTATTTATTTTTTATTTCCTCCCCCCCCCCCCTTTGCGGCTTGCTTGTTGTCTATTCTCTGTGTCCATTCACTGCATGCACTTCTGTGTTTTTGCTTGTTTCTCTTTTTTTTTTTTTTTTTAAGATTTATTTATTTTTATTTAATTCCCCCCCCCCTCCCCTGGTTGTCTCTTCTTGGTGTCTATTTGCTGCGTCTTGTTTCTTTGTCCACTTCTGTTGTCGTCAGCGGCACGGGAAGTGTGGGCGGTGCCATTCCTGGGCAGGCTGCTCTTTCTTTTCACGCTGGGCAGCTCTCCTCACGGGCGCACTCCTTGCGCGTGGGGCTTCCCCACGCAGGGGACACCCTTGCGTGGCACGGCACTCCTTGCGCGCATCAGCACTGCGCATGGCCAGCTCCACACGGGTCAAGGAGGCCCGGGGTTTGAACCGCGGACCTCCCATATGGTAGACGGACGCCCTAACCACTGGGCCAAAGTCCGTTTCCCTGCTTGTCTCTCTTTTATTTTGTTGTGTCACCTTGCTGAGCTGGCACTCAGCTGCGCTTGTGGGCTCGGTGGCACTCTGCAGTGCCTGGGCTGGAGGCTCTCTGCAGCATGCGGCCAAACCTGCCTTCACAAGGAGGCCCCGGGATGCAAACCCAGGGCCTCCCATATGGTAGATGGGAGCCCAACTGACTGAGCCACAGCCGCTTCCAGGCTAACTAGTTTCAGAGTGACTGTACCATTTTACATTCTCTTAAGCAATGTATGAGAGAATCAGTTTCTCTGTAATTTCACCAGCATTTGGTGTTGTCACTTTTTATTTTAGTTGTTTTAATAGTGTGTAGTTATGTATGATAATAGTGTAGGTTGCATGTCTCTGATAGCTAATTATATCAAGCATCTCTTCATGTTCTTATTTCCCATCCACATATCTACTATGGTGCAAAGTTTGTTCATATGTATTGCCCATTTTCTAATAGAATTGTTTTCTCATGGTTGAATTTTGAAATTATTTTAATTTATTCTAGATATATATATTGTTTTGTGTGTGTGTATGGTACTAGGGCCAGGGATTGAACCCAGGACCTTGTAAGTGGGAAGCTAGTACTCTGCCACTAAGCCATGTTTTTTTCTTTGTTTGCTTGTATTTGTTTATTTTAGCAGGTATTTGGAACTGAACCCAGAACCTCCCTTGTGAGGAACAGGCACTCAACTGCTTCAGCCACATCCAGTCCCAATATTCTAGATACCTGTTCCAGATATTCTAGATATCCGTTCTTTCTTTGTCATAGTTAAATTTCCAAATATTATTCCCGGTCGGTAGTTTGCATTTATAGTTCTTTTGCAGATTAGTAGTTTAAAGTTTGGTGAAGACCAATGTATCAATTTTTTTTTTTTTACGATCTCAGTCAGTGCACTGTCCCTTTGGAATCTGTTTCCATGTGTTCAAATATCAAAAAGTTTCAATGATGCCCCAGTCTCTCTCTTGCCTAGCATGAAAACGGGTCCACTGATACTTTTGCTTCACTGTCATAATTTGAAGCTAAAAAATTTTTTTTCTCTATTTTTAAAGGAGCTTTAGGTGACATTGATGTTCCATCAAAATATGGGGAATTCCCTTATATCCTACTCCTTTCCCCTAACACCCTTTTCCCCAAGAATATCTTTCATTAGTGTGGTCCATTTGTTTCAAGTGATGGCCACATATTGAAGCATTGCTACTAAGCATGGTCTGTAGTTTACATTATGTTTTACACTTTGCACAGCACATTTTTATAAGTTTTGAGAAAATGAGTTGTATCTGTTATTGCAGTATCATGCAAAATTATTCCAGTGTTTCAGAAATGCCCCATGTTGACTCCTCTTCTTCCCTTTCCCTCCCCACAGAACCTCTTGTGTCCACTGTCTTTCTATCAGTGTTACAAGCTCTTCCATTATTAGAATAATTACAGTCTAATTTAGTCCATAGGTACATTCCTCCTGTTTGTTCATTCCTCTATCATTTGGATTTTGGGATTTTGTCACTTTCTTACCCCATATCAATCCAGCATCAACACTTCAAATATGTGCAAAACGTGACCACCTGGTTTCCCTAACTGTTGCTGTTCTGTCTCATCCACCATATCGCTTGCCTGGACTAGTGTGATAGCTGCATAACTGATCTGCCTTTGACCTGCTTGCCACTGTGGTCGATTTTTATCTAGCAACCTGAATGATCCTGTTCAAACCTAAGGCAGGTCTCATCCCTTGTCACTCTTTAGTGAAATCACCATGCATTCCCAACTTAGGTAAAATGCAAAGTTGTTATACTGGACTACAAGGACCTCCACAATGTGTGCCTGAGTCTTTAAAGCAGTTTTATTGAGATACAGTCACATGCCATAAATCTATCCAAAGTGTGCCAACAGTGACTTAAGTATAATCACAGAGTTGTGCATTCATCACCACAATCAAGTTTAGAGCAATTTCATCATTCCAAGAAGAAAAACCCCATATCCTTAGCAGTCACCTCTCAATCCCTCTACCATACCCAGCCCTACATAATCAGTAATCTAATTCCATCTCTATAAATTTATCTTTGCATTTTGTATTAATGAAATCATAGAATATGTAGTATTGTGTGCCTAGATTCTTTCACTTAGCATAATGCTTTCTTAAATTATTGTAATTTTTTAAAATTGGGAAGTTTTATGTTTACAGAAAATTCATGTAAAAACTGTGTTCCCATGTATCCCTCTATTGTTGACTCTGCATTAGTGTGCTACCTTGGTTATGATTGATGAAAGAATATTAAGATATTATTGGTAAGTATAGTCCATTTACATTAGGTATATTTTTCCATATACTTTCCTATTATTAACAACATGTAATAGTGTCATAGATTTGTTATAATTCATGAAATAACAATCTCATATTTGTACTATTAACTGCAGTGTGTCATCCACAACAGTGTTCATGTAGTTAAACAATCCCATGTTTGGGGTTCTAACTTTCCTTCTAGTAACATATATGACCTAAAACTACTTCCCTCAACCACATTCACAAACATGCTCCATAGTAAGTTCCTTCCATCACCACTATCCATTCCCAAAGAGTTACAGTCAACCTAAATAGAAATTATGCACAATTTAAGCATCAGCTTTCCATTCTCTACCACTGTTCTATCCCTTGGTAACTTATATTCTAGATTGTAAATCTATGAGTTTGATTATTATAATTAGTTTATACCAGTGAGATCATATTTGTCCTTTTGTGTTTGGCTTATTTCACTGAACATAATGTCTTCATGATTTGTCCATGTTGTCGCATATATCAGTGCTTCATTGTTTCTTACAGTTGAATCATGTTCCATTGTATATATTTACCACATTTCATTTATCCATTCATCTGCTGGTGGTTATTTGACTTCTGCCTTTTGTCTATTGTGCTCTGAACATTGACATACAAATACCTGTCTGAATCTCTGCTTTCATTTCTTTTGGATATATGTCCAGAAGTGGGATTGCCAGGTCATATGGTTATTCTAAGTTTAACTTTTTGAGATACTAACAAACTGTTTTCCACAGCCAATGCATTATTTACATTCCAACCAACAGTGTATAAGGTTTCCTATTTATCTGCATCGTTACCAGCACTTGCTAATTTACAGTTTAAAAAATAATTTCCATTTGAATGGGTGTGGAGTGATAACCCATCATGCTTTTGATGTGCCTTTCCCTAATGGCTAATAGACTTGGGCATGTTTTCATATGCTTATTTCCCATTTGTGTATCTTTTTTGAAGAATGTTTATCTAAATACTGTACCCACTTTTAATGGGTTTGTTTGCTATGCCCACCTACCTTGGAGGTTACCCAGTGACTCATGCTCTGTCTTCCTTCTCTCCTTGTCACTGGCTGTTTCCTTGATGTGGAAATAGCCTCTCACCCCTTGGCTGCTTCCTTCTGCTCCTTTGATCCCCAGCTCCAGTCTTGTCTCTTCTGACTTAGGTAAAAAATTTTTTTGTTTTTGTGTTACCAGGTCTGGGCATTGAACCTGGGACCTTGTATGTGGGAAGCTGGCACTGAACCATTGAGCCACATAGGCTCCCTTGAGTTGATTTATTCATTTGTTTGCTTTTTTGTTTTTAGGAGGCACCAGGAACTAAACCTGGGACATCCCATGTGGGCAGCAGGTGCTCAACTGCTTGAACCACATCCACTCCAATGTTTTTCTTACCTGCTCTGTTACCCTAACACTGACCCCTTAAGTTGTATTTGCTGATTCTTTATCTCTTGCTCACTGGATTGTCAATCACTTCCATAAAGTTTCATTCATCCCTCCCTGCCCTGGGCCTAACACAGGGTCACATATACAGTCATCACTCAGTCACCATTTAATAGTGTGTGAAGAGTGGAGGACAGTGCCTGGTGCTCGGCTGTTTCCATGTGTACAGTGACTCTCCTGGCAGGGGAGGCACTTTCAGACTCACATTTGTGGCACTTGGTGTAGTTGAGACTTGTCATGGGCTTTGAGGTCAGCCCAACTTGGGTGGAATTTTGACTTCTGAAGTCATATTCACACTGGTTTAGTCTAAAGTCAGACTGCTTCCCTATACTTAGATCCTGACATGCGCTTGATGGTCACTTCAGGGAAGTACTTGAGATCTTTATGCCTATCCCTCATCTGTAAAGTGGTGATAATAAAACATCCCTAATTTTTAGACTTTGTTTTATAATTAAAATCTAATTTTAACTTGCCCACCTCCCCAAATAGCCTCCTTCCATCCCTATTCCTCTGAAAGGAGAGTGATGGACTCAGTGGGTCCTATGCTTATTTTAAGATAAATTCTCTAGGAATATGTCATATCTTAGACATATGCATTTCAGTGTTTACAGAGCAGAGGTGACTTTTCATCCCTTGTTCACTCTGGTCCTAGGGTCTTGATGTCAGACCCATACTCTCTAGGTGCGCTGTGATTTGTCTAAACTTAATTAAAAGTAAAAATAATCACCAGCTTCAAACCACTTAATATATCCCATGTGTTTTATTGTGTGTAGTAGTGATGACCCAGCGCATTCCACAGTACGAGTCCCCTCCCCTGAGCCCACTGTCTTGGGCCTCCACCTATCTCTCTCCCTCTCCAGAGCCCTCTTCACCCCAGGTTCCCCATCTACCAATCCATTCCCCCAGGCCACTTTTACCCTGGGCACCCCATCTTTCCTTTCCCTGGATCCACTATATAATGAGCTCCCATCCCTTAAAGTCTAAACACATTTTTAATATTTATGGGTCAGGTTTCTACTCAGGTTTCATTTGTTGTGCTCCTTTCCCCACCCCATTAGCTGAGACATCAGAAACTTGAAAGAGTTAATCCTGCCTTCATTTGTCTTCAATTCTGCAAGTCAGTGGCTTCTCTATACTTGATTTACAGAGGAAAAATGAGAAGGGCAGGAGATACCCATGGGCAGCAGTGGGCTCTGCCAGCTCCACGTCTGGAAGGGACGGGCTAAGGGCTCCTCTCCTATCTGAGTAATCTGACTGCTGGGATCCTACCAGATGACAGCACAAACCCCCAACTTCAGGAGCAAAACTGCAGGAACCACAGAGGAAATGGAAACCTTTGTCTTTGGGGTTCCAGCTGGCTCTAGAAATTCAGAGAACAGGGTCTATTTATGTAACATTTTTAAACTGGACAACTCCAGATCCAGCCTGCAGGAAAGCGGACAAGGCTGCTTCTTGAGGTGCCGCTACCTCAGGCCAACATTTGCCTCTTAGACCCTGAGATGGTGGAGCCCCACCTGGAGAGGAGTGAATGGGCTGAGGGCCCACCAGTTCTGTCTCCTGCAAAGCCCTGACTCATTACGAGAGAACGAGAGAACCCTGAAGGCCAAGCTGCTCTTGGTGGTTTTGGTGGGAATAAAGGTTGGGATGGACGTGCATGTAAATGCAACAGGGCTCTGAGAGGTTCTGGACCCTCCACGGGAGGTAAGGGGCGTGATTCGTGGTGTGGGGGTAAGGGTAAGTGATTCGTGGTGTGGGGGGCCCCACTCCTTTCTGCTCTTATATTGAGTGCTTCAATTTTGGAGCTCACATCTGTGACCTCCACTTGATTCCCAAAACTCTTCGGTGCTGCTAAAACCCCCAACCTGGAGATGACTGGGGTGGTGCTGCCTAATGTGGAGCATCACTGCCTCATGTTGAGCTTGAATTGGTCACAGCAACAGGGCATAGTGGTGGCTGCAAAGCCAGAGGCACTGACTGTGTCAGAGGAGAACACAGTTGGGGGTGGACCCAAAGACCAGCTGGAGCCTGGCTTGGCTGCCCAAGGTGGAACTTATGTTTATCATTCCCCCAAAGTGCCACACAGTTGTGTGGTGCTGCCGGGGTTGGCCAGCCATGAGGAGAGGTTGAATTGGGAGCTGTGAGGTTTGCAACCTGGAAAGAATGGTTAGAGCTGATGGCTCCATGAGGCTGCCCACCAGGAACTCCAAATAGAGATGGTGGGTGGCTCTAGGGGTAAAGGGGAGTTTACATTTTGGGGTAGGGCTGCAGAACCCAAGTGTGTGCAGGCTGAGTCAGTGCTGCCACTGAGTGTGTCTGAAGTGTCTGGTCAGATGGGAAGAAGCTGGCCCTGGAGCCACCAGGAGGCCCACAGAGCAGTAGGGGTGAAGGGATGTGGTATTCATCAGGTTCCCCCCAAAGTTGGATGAAGGTGGGAAGCCAAGGCTGCAGGTGTGCTGGTTGAGGGGCTAGAAGTGGCTGCAGAAGCAACCTCTGGAAGGCCCATGGAGTGAGGGTCCCCAGGCCCAGTGGTGGAAGGGGTATTCATGAGAAGGAGTGAGGAGAGTCCACACACACCAGGATCACTGACCCTATTCTGAATATGATAGGATAACTGGGAAGGGAGGAGGTGCTGGGAACTGTGGGGAAGGCAGAACCGGCATCAGCTGCTGCCATCACAGAGACTCAGGGATGCAGAGGGACTCCTCTCTTCCCATTCAGGGGTCTCCCCAAAATGGGTTTTACCATGAAGGAGGAGAACCCTCAGCTGCTGCAGGAGCAGGCTCTGGGCTGCTTTCACAGTTCCCACCTCCTGTGGGGCCAGGATCGAGGGCAGAAGAGGGTCTAGCACACAGCCCAGCCTGGTTGGTATCTGATGATGGGGTGGCAGCAGGGCTCAGCGAGGTGAAAGAGGCTGAGGTGAGAGGGTGTGCCAGCACGTCAGGTGGGGCTGGGACAGTGAGGAGAGGACGGGTCTGCTGAGCAGCATTTCTTCTGAGGCAAAGGACCCACTGAGGTGGCCACTGCAGTGGATCCCAGGATGAGCCCTGGGCCTGGGGAGTCCTTCCCACATCTCCTCAGCTATAAATTATTGTGGTACACTGCAGGGGCAGCTGGTGGAGGAGCAGTCCAGGAGCAGGCCAGGGAAAGTACAGGAAGATTGTGAGGTGCTGCATGCCGGGGTGCTTCAGTCTTACCACCCAGGGAACTGTTGAATCGTCCAGAGCACTGCTTCCTTTTCCTGGGTCTAGATCCTCAGCAGTGACTCAGTACCCTAGCTGGTGTGTGTGTGTGTGTGTGATGACAGCCTCAAGTGGGCCCCTCACCTATATGACAGCAGAGGAATCTTACATTAATGGTGCATGGACTGTCAGATGTGGGTTAGCCATCCCTTAACTTTTTTCTGCTCTGAGGTGACTGGAAGCCTGATTAATCTGGATCTTTCTCAGGGTTTTCATGGAGGCAGAGGATATAGGAAGATGCCCATCCTTGCTCACATTCTTTGTGTATCTGTGGAGCAGCTGGGAGACAGACAGGGCTGGACCTCTCCTCTTCTCAGGGGTAGCAAACCTGGGGTAGAGCTCTCTGAGCTCCTGACAGCATTTCCTATGGTGCATGGTTCAGAGAGATCCAGGAGTTCTGGGTGGAGCTGCTTTCTCTGCCTTTGGCAGGGAGTTTTTTCTTAAGGCCCAGGTCTGGACAGGAGGGAGGCCAGGCCTCCCCTGACCCTTAGAGGCCTGAATGCAGACTCTGTACTCCCAAGCCATTGGAGCCCTTCTTTCATCATCCTGATAGGTCTTTGGCCCTTGGGAGGAGCACAGCTTGCCCAGGGACTGCACCCCTAGGATTAGGAATGCCTGAGAATTCAAAGTAGGGGGCCATGAAATGGAAAGTCATAGGTAGGTTCTTCCAAGAAACCAGGACACCAGTGACAACCCCAACCAAAAACTCTTGAAGTTGTTTCTAGTTCAGGGACATCACTTGTTTGGCATTGGTTAGAATTCCTCTTGGGCACTAGAATTAGAACATTGTCAATCATAGGTATTTATGTTCTCTTCTGTTTTTTTGTTTTATAAACTTTAACCTTTGAGTACTTACTGTCTGATTTAGAAATAAAGTTCTGTAACTGAATGTACAAAAAAAAAAAACCTAAAAAACAAAACCATTGGCATGCTGTAGCCAAGAGAAATGAATATTTTTGTTCACATAAAAATCCTCTGTGCCACTCTTTTAGCTGCTTAATTGTATCTCCTAGATAAAGGCTGGTCTGGTTCTCCAGTTTTTTTTTTAGTTTGGAATTGTTTACAGTGGGTGCTCTGGGGATAACTTCTCACATACTAATCAGTTACGCTTTAAAAATTCAAGTAAAATGTAGATGCCTCACAGTTATATAGGGTATTTAAGCCCTACTCTTGGTTATAATTGTCATATGCATTTCCTGTACATGCAGTATGGTCATCTACCCCCAAAATCGTCCAATTTCGGCTCATTATTCATTCGTATATTGAATTTGTGTTCCTGAGTGTGATGGCATTGGACTCAGATGTGAACTTTCTACATAAGCCTCTTCTGTCACTTTTACTGAACCTGTGGTTAGTGTAGACCCTGGAGACTTCAATCTCTGGACTGGCCATGTTCCAGCCAGGCCCTGAGCAGAGCTGCAGCTCCTACTCTCCAGTTTGTTGGGTTTACACAGGTTGTTGGACTTGCACACGTTGGCTAACAGGATGGTGAAGATGGTCAAGCATCACACAAGGGAACCGAGAGTGCCTACAACTCCAAGCAAGAGAATCGCATCCATCAACCATGTGGGATCTAAGTCCCATCTCGGTACAGTGGTGGAGTGGACATCACCAACCCAGGGTCCAACAAAAGGGGGGATTAAATATGGATTAGAGTGTACTTACTGGTATTCTACTATAGAACTATTGTGACTAGTAATGGAAGAAACTGTAGCATTGATCTGGAGAAAGTGGCCACGGTAGTTGATGAAAACAGGGAGAGGAAAGAAGTGATGTGATGTGGGGGCATTTTTGGGACTTGGAGTAATCCTAAATGATATTGCTGGGACAGATGCTGGATATTATATACCCTGCCATAACCTACTGAATGTACTGGGGAAAAGTGTAAACTTCAATGTAAACTATAATCCATGCAGTACAGCAGTGCTCCAAAATGTATTCACCAAATGCAGTGAATGTGCCCCAATGATGAAAGAGGTTGTTGATATGGGAGGAGTTGGGGGAGTGGGTTGTGGGATGTGTGGGAACCTCTTATATTTTTTAATATAACATTTCTTGTCATCTGTGTATCTTTAAGAAAAAACTATTTATTAAAAAAAAGAATTGTGAAATAGGTTATCATATATACCCAGATACTCACCATCTCTGGTCCCGAAGTTCAAAGTTTTCCTCTTACAGTTATATCTGAAAATGTTCCTTTCACATCTTTATAGAGCAAGTTGTCAAGTCATGAAGTTAGATTTCTCTGTCTTCTCCATCTGTCTTCTATTTTGTCTTCAATCCTTGGACAGATTTTGCTGTATGTAGTATTCTGGGTTAATGTTTTTTTTTATTTCAGCACTTTAAAGATCCTGTTTTACCCTCTTCTGGCCTCTTACTGGATCTGAGGAAAAATGACAGGCCTTCAAATTGTTATTCTCCTATAATGTGTCATTTTTCTTAGGTTCCTTTCAGAATTTTTCATCTTTGATTATCAGCTGTTTTTTTTAAATGATGTGTCAGGATGTGATTTTCTTAGCTTCTCGGATCTGTGTGTCACAAGATTGGGTAGTGTTCAGTCTGTTTTAGCCCATATTTATTGTGAACCATTCTTTCTTCTCCCTTCAGCATTTAGCATGAATGTTAACTGTCCCACAGCTTTCTGACGTTCTGTTAACTTCATTTATTTATTTCTTTTTTTAAGACTTATTTTTTATTTCTCTCTCTCTCCTTCCCCTCCCCCCAGTTGTCTGCTCTCTGTGTCCATTTACTGTGTGTTCTTCTGTGAATGATTCTATCCTTATCAGTGGTACCAGGAATCTGTGTTTTGTTGTTGTTGTTGTTTTCTCTTTTTTGTCTTTATTTTTTTAATGTTACATTAAAAAAATAAGAGGTTCCCTTATACAGCCCACCCCCCTCACTCCACTCCTCCCCCCATAACAACCTCCTCCATCATAATGAGACATTCACTGCACTTGGTGAACACATCTCTGAGTACTGCTGCATCTCATGGTCAATAGTCCACACCATAGCCCACACTCTCCGACAGTCCACCCAGTGGGCCTTCAGAGGACATAAAATGTCCAGTAATTGTTCCCGCAGCACCACCGAAGACAACTCCAAGTCCTGAAAATGCCCCCACATCACATCTCTTCCTCCCACTCCCTACACCCAGCAGCCACCATGGCCACTTTCTCCACACCAATGCCACATTTTCTTCGATTACTAGTCACAATAGTTCATGAATAGAATATCAGTAAGACCACTCTAATCCATACTCTATTCCTCCATTATGTGGACCTTGGAATGGTTGTGTCCACTCCACATCTATATCAAGAGGGGGCATAGATTCCACATGGATGCTGAATGCAATTCTCCTGCTTTCAGTTGTAGGCACTCTTGGCTCCATGGTGTGGTGGTTCATCTTCTTCACTTCCCTGTTAGCTGAGTGGGGTAAGTCCAATAAACCAGAGCATAAGAGTTGCAAGTCTCTTAAGGCTCAGGGCCTGGCTATCACATGGTCAGTCCAGAGATTCAGGTCGCCTGGGTATACACTAAACCCCAGCGCCAACTACAGATCCGGTAAAAGTAACAGGAGAGGCTTGTGGACAAGATCACATCTGAGTCCAGCTCCATCACACGGAAACACAAACTCCAATGTAGGGCCAACTGACATGGCACTGAACTCCATCTGCCATGACTATAGAACCTGTGTGTTTCTGTAGCCCTCAGAAGAACCAGTACCTGGGATTGTATCTACTTTATCCATCTGTGGAACTCTGCTGAGGTGTGCAGATGGGCGACCCCTCTGATAACCTCCCAGCTTATGGAGACTTATAGCCATATAAATTCATTTGTCCTTTCCATTCCCCCCTTTTATTCAGGTCAAAAAGCATTTTTAACTCCTGGTATTGTATGTAGACTGAGATATTCTGCTGGTCTGAGTTGACCCTTTTATTCAAGGTCATTTTCTAGTTACATCATCGGTTGGTACTTGGTAGTAATCCCTCGGCACCAGGGAAGCTCATCCCCAGGAGTCATGTCCCATGCTGGGAGGAGGGCAACGCATTTACATGCTGAGTTTGGCTTTGAGACTGGCCACATTTGAGCAACATGGAAGCTCTCAAGAGGTAACTCTTAGGCACCCTGCAGCTCTAGGCCTTGTTCTTATTTCAGGTGCACAGGCTCACAAGCATATTCATTAGTATCAAGGGCTCATTGTTGGATTTTCATTCTTTTTTGGTCTTTGCATTGCACTTGGGGGATTGTTGCTGTTCCTTTAGGGACTGTGATAGAGCTCCCCTGGCTAGGAATATAGCACTCCCTCAGTTGTTGTTTTTGATTGTAACCACTATGAAAATATCCAAATATTTTTATGTACCCTGGATATATGCCCTGTAGAACTCCCTGCCAACCATGTGTCCCCTGTCAATTATATCCCACACCAGTATTCCTCCCCTGCCATTGTTGAAACTCTCTGTGATCCAAAACTTCTTCAAAAATGAAGCCCAATATAGTGCCAGTTTCCATTAATAGTAAAATGGAATATAGTGATGGGTTTAAAGGTTAGATATAGAACACAAGTTAATTTAGAAAAATTAAGGTAAAAATAAATTGGGGTATCAAAAAATTAAAAGATGCAAAAGCTTTGTGTTTGATGTTTTGCCTTCCATCACTGCAATTTGTTGCCCTGTATGCAAATTGGCAAGGCAACTTCTTCCATCTTTTCCTTAGTGTCTACGTCCGTTCTTTTTTTTTTTTCCTAATAAGCTTGTCTTCACAAAAGTTTTAGATCACAGTAATCCATATATACAATATACAGTACTCCCACATATCCAACATAAAACCCTTTTCCCTTCCACAGCAATAATCTTTTGTATATTTATAATATATTTACTGAAACTTATGTACAGATATTGAGACAATAGCTTTCAAACAAGGTAACATTTGGGTTTACATTGTGGTTTATATTTTAGACTATACAATTTTCTAAATTTTTAGTTATCTTATGTTTTACATTATGATTTACATTTTAGCCTATCGGCCCCTATATATTTTTGGTGTAATTTAACATGTCTTATATCCATCCTTGTGTACTCTTGTAGAACACTTCTGTTGCCCACACAACTACATTGATTCCATCTATTCAATACCTCTTTCTCCCTCCCCTCAGGGCCCACAGTGGCAGTCAATCTTCATTGCTTGAAGGGCCATGTTCAGAGATGCTTGCATCAATGTTGAGGGCCTGACATGCTCTACTACCCTAATGCATTGGGAGCCACCATTTCTCTCAAGAGATATAATTCCCTCTATTTGAGAACATCAGTCCTCCCCAGGATGTGGGTATACCTTCACTGTCATTATAATGATATAACCCACTATGACAAAACAAGCACTCACACAATCCCTAGAAGCCTATCCGGTATCATATTATCCCCTTTAAGCATCTTAAACAACCTTCCTTATTATATTTTTTAAAAAGTTTTCTCAGCATTATACTCTTAACCAAATCTGACAATCTCCTATGTTCATATGTTTGTCCACCCTTCCCCCAATTTCTTGTGCAATATTACCAATCCTCCCATCCCTAGCCCCCGTCAATCTTGCAAAGCCCCACCCAAAGGTATCCCTATGCCCCTACTTTATCCCTTCCCTGTACAAATACTCACCTCCAGCTTATCATAGATTTCACCCATGTAGGTGTTGGCTTATGTCCTTCCTCTACCCCCCAATTTCCTTTAAGCCTATCATCCAGTCTCTAGCTCTCTGAGGCAGCTTGGTTTACTTATTTCATATCATTGAGGTCATGTAGTATTTGTCCTTCAGTGCCTGGGTTGCTTCACTCAACATAAGGTTCTCAAGATTCATCCATGTTATCACATGTGTTTGTAATGTATTCATTCTTAAAGCTGAGTAGTATGGCATTGCATGTATATACCACATTTTATTTATCCATTCATCTGTTGATGGGCATTTGGGTTGATTCCAACTTTTGGCGATAGCGAACAATGCTGCTGTGAACATTGGTGTGCATATATCAGTTTGTGTCCTTGTTTTCAGTTCCACTGGGTCATATGGCAAATCTATAGCTAGTTTTTTGAGAAACCGCCAAACTGTCCTTCAGAATGGCTATATCCTTCTGCATTCCCACCAGCAGTGGATGAGTGTTACCATTTCTCCACATCCTTTCCAGCAATTGTAGTCTTCTGTTTTTTTCATAGCTTCCAATCTTATGGGAGTAAGATGGTATCTCATTGTAGTTTTATTTTGTATTTCCCTAATAGTTAGAGATTTGGAGCATTTTTTCAAGTGCTTTTTAGCCATTTGTATTTCTTCTTTGGAGAAGTGTCTGTTTAAATCTTTGCCCATTTTTTAAATGGGTTGTCTTTTTATTTTCAAGATATAGGAGTTCTTTATATATGCAGGTTATAATTTCCTATCAGATATATGGTTACCAAATATTTCCTCCCATTGTGTAGGTTCTCTTTTCACTTTCATGACAAACCCTCTTGAGGTGCAGAAGTCTTTAATTTTGAGGAAGTCCCATTTATCCATTTGTTCTTTTGCTGCTCATGCTTTGGGTGTATAGTTCATGAAGCCATTTCCTATTACAGGTCCTCTAGATGGTTCCCAATATTGCTTTCCAAAGTCTATATGGTCTTAGCTCTTATATTTAGGTCTTTGATCCATCTTGAGTTGATTTTTGTATAAGGTGTGAGTTGGTAATCCTCTTTCATTCTTTTACAAATGGATATCCAGTTCTCTAGGCACCATTTGTTTTTATGTATGTATGTATGTATGTATGTATGTATGTATTTCTCTCCCTTTCCCACCCCACACCCCATTTGTCTGTTCTCTGTGTCTATTTGCTGCATCTTTGTCTGCTTCTGTTGTCAGCTGCACGGGAATCTGTGTTTCTTGTTGTTGGGTCATCTTGTGTCAGCTCTCTCTGTGTGCAGTGCCATTCATGGGCAGGCTGCACTTTCTTTCGCACTGGGTGGCTCTCCTTGCGGGGCAGTCTCCTTGCGTGTGGGACTCCCCCATGCGGGGGACACCCCTGCATGGCACGGCACTCCTTGTGCATATCAGCACTGTGCATGGGCCAGCATGGGCCAGCTCCACATGGGTAAAGGAAGCCCGGGGTATGAACCGCGGACCTCCCATGGGTTAGACGGATGGCCTAACCTCTGGGCCAAGTCTGCCACTGAGGCAACATTTGTTGAAGAGGCCATTCTCTCCCAGTTGAGAGGGTTTGGTTGCCTTATCGAATATTATATGACTGTATATATGAGGATCTATATCAGAACTCTCAATTCAGTTCCATTGGTTAGTGTGTCTATTCTTATGCCAATACCATACTGTTTTCACTACTGTAGCTTTGTAGTACGTTTTGAAGTCAGGCAGTGTGTTTCCTCCACTTTCATTATTCTTTTTCAATATGTCTTTGGCTATTCAGGGTCTCTTTCCTTTCCAAATAAATTTCATAGCTCGTTTTTCTAGTTCCTTAAAGAATGCTGTGTTGATTTTTATTGGGATTGCATTGATTGTGTAGATCAGTTTTGGTAGGATAGACATCTTAATAATATTTAGTCTTCCTATCCATGAACAGGGAATATTCTTCCATTTATTTAGGTCTTCTTTGATTTCCTTGAACAGTCTTGTGTAGTTCTCTGTGTGTAAGTTTTTTACCTCTCTAGTAAAATTTATTCCTAGGTATTTTATTTTATTGACTATTGTAAATGGTATTTGTTTCTTGATTTCCTTCTGAGCTTGCTAATTATTGGCGTACAGAAATGCTACTGATTTTTGCACGTTGATCTTATAATCTGCGACTTTACTAAACTCATTTATGAGTTCTAGAAGCTTTGTTGTAGACCTCTCAGTGTTTTCTATGTATAGGATCATGTCATGAGCAAATAATGAAATTTTGACTTCTTCCTTTCCAATCTGAATGCCTTTTATATCTGGTTCTTGCCTCAGTGCTTGAGCAAGTACTTCTAAGATAGTGTTAAATAGAAGGGGTGAGAGCGGGCATACTTGTCCTGTTCCTGATCTTAGAGGGAAAGATTTTAGGATTTCACCATGGTAAACGATGTTGGCTGTGGGTTTTTCATATATACTCTTTATCATGTTCAGAAAATTTCCTTGTATTCCGATCTTTTGCAGTGTTTTTTTTTTTTCAAGAAAGGATGCTGTATTTTGTCAAATGCTTTTTCTGCATTTATAGATATAATCATGTGGTTTTTTTTCCTTCACTCTGTTTATATGGTGTATTACATTGATTGATTTTCTTATGTTGAGCCATCCTTGCATACCCGGAATGAATCCCACTTGGTCATGGTGTATAGTTCTTTTAATGTGTTGTTGAATACAGCTAGCATGTATTTTGTTGAGGATTTTTGCCTGTAGGTTCATTAGAGAAATTGGTCTGTAATTTTCCTTTCTTGTGGTGTCTTTGTTTGGCTTTGGTAATAGGGTAATTTTGGCATCATAAAATGAGTTAGGTAATGTTCCTTCTGTTTTGATTTTTTGGAAGAGTTTCAGCAAGATTGGCATTAGGTGTTTCTGGAATGTTTTGTAGAATTCACCTGTGAAGCCGTCTGACCTGGGGCTCTTCTTAATTGGTAGAGTTTATGACTGATTCTATCCCTTTACTTGTGATTGGTTTATCGAGATCATCAATTTCTTATTTCATCAATGTAGGCTAATGTGTTTCTAGGAATTTGTCCATTTCCTCTGAATTATCATTTTTGTTGGAATATAGTTTTTCAAAGTATCCTCTTAGGATAGTCTTGATTTCTGTGGGGTCAGTGGTAATAGCTCCTTTCTAATTTCTTATTTTGTATATTTGCATCTTTTCTCGTTTTTCCTGTGTTAGTCTAGCTAAGGGTTTGTCAATTTTATTGATCTTCTCAAAGAACCAGCTCTTGGTTTTGTTGATCTTTTCAAGTGTTTTCTTATTTTCTATTTCATTTAGTTCTGCTCTTTGTTATTTCTTTCTTTTTACTTCCTGTGGGGTTACTTTGTTGTTTCTTTACTAATTCCTCCAAATGTGCAGTTCTTCAATTTTTGCTCTTTCTTCTTTTTGGATGTATGAATTTATGGCTATAAATTTCCCTCTCAGTATTGCTTTTTCTGCATCCCATAAGTTTTGATATGTTGTGTTATCATTATCACTAGTTTCAAGGTAGTTATTAATTTTTTTTTAGATTTCCTCCTTGACTCACTGTTTTTCTAATATTGTGCTGTTTCTTTTCCATATCTTGGTGTGAAATCTGGGCCTCTGGCCTTTGTAGATTTCCAGCTTTGCTCCACTGTGGTCAGAGAAATTATTTTGTATGATTTCAATCTTTCTGAATTCATTGAGCCTTTTTTTGTGGCCTAGCATATGCTCTATCTTGGAGAATGATCCATGTGCACTTGAGAAAAATATATATCCTGCTGTATTTGGGTGTAATGATCTGTATATGTCTATTAAGTCCAGCTCCTCTAATATACTGTTCAAAGTTTTGGTTTCTTTATTGATTCTCTTTTGAGATGTTCTGTGCAAAGTTGATAGTGATGTATTAAAGTCCCCCAATATAATTGCAGAGGCATCTATTCTTTTACTTAGTTTTCCAGTGTTTGCCTCACATATTTGGAGGTGCCCTTGTTAGGAGCATAAATATTCATGATTGTTCATTCTTCTTGAAAGATTATCCCTTTCACTAATATGTAGTATCCATCTTTGTCTCTCACAACTGTTTTGCATTTGAAGTTTATTTCGTCTGTTATTAATATAGCTACTCCTGCCTTTTTTTGGTTATTGTTTGCTTATAAGATTGTTTTCCAGCCATTCACTTTCAACCTCCTTGATTCTCAACCTGGGTCTAAGATATGTTTCTTGTAGATGGGTCATATTCCCTTATCCAATCTTCCCATCTGAATCTTTTGATAGGTGAGTTTAATCCATTGACATTCAGTGTTATTACTTTGAAGAAATTATTTATGCTAGCCATATTTTCTTTGGACTTCTGTTTTTCAATTTTGTTTGTTTTTCTTCTCTTTTTGTCTTTTTTGTTGCTCTTACACTCTCTTCCAACTCTGCCTCTCCTGTTTTTTTCTTTCTTCCTGCAGAACTCCCTTTAGTATTTCTTTTTTTTTTTTTAAAGATTTATTTTATTTATTTAATTTCCCCCCCTCCCCTGGTTGTCTGTTCTCGGTGTCTATTTGCTGCGTCTTGTTTCTTTGTCTGCTTCTGTTGTCGTCACTGGCACGGGAAGTGTGGGCGGCGCCATTCCTGGGCAGGCTGCACTTTCTTTTCACGCTGGGCGGCTTTCCTCACGGGCGCACTCCTTGCGTGTGGGGCTCCCCCACGTGGGGGACACCCTTGCGTGGCACAGCACTCCTTGCGCGCATCAGCACTGCACATGTGCCAGCTCCACACGGGTCAAGGAGGCCCGGGGTTTGAACCGCGGACCTCCCATGTGGTAGACGGACGCCCTAACCACTGGGCCAAAGTCCGTTACCTCCTTTAGTATTTCTTGAAGGGTAGGGTTCTTGTTGGCATACTCTTTTAATTTCTATTTATCTAGGAATATTTTGAACTCTCCATCATTTTTGAATGGTAGTTTAGCTGGGTAGAGTATTCTTGGTTGGAAATTTTTTTCTTTTAGTACCTTGACTATATCATACCAGTGCCTTTTTGCCTCCATGGTTTCAAATGAGAAATGAGCACTTAATGTTATGGAGCCTCCCTTGTATGTGATGGCTCTCTTTTCTCTTGCTGCTTTTAGAATTTTCTTTGTCTTGAGCATTGGGTAATTTGACAAGTATATGTCTTGGGGTAGGCCGGTTTGGATTTATTGTGTTTGGGGTGTGTTGTGCTTCTTGGACATGTACACCCATCTCCCTCAGTAGATTTTGGGAGTTTTCAGCCATTATTTCCTCCAACACCTCTTCTGTCCCCTTTCCCTTCTCTTCTCCTTCTGGGATGCCTATCATATGTATGTTTGTGTGTTTTGCATTGTCAGTCAGGTCCCTAAGTCCCAACTGGATTTTTTCTATGTTTTTATCAATCAGTTCTACTGTCTGTTTGATTTCAGATGTACTGTCTTCCACGTCACCAATTCTTTCCTCTGCCTCTTCTAATCTGCTGCTATTTGCTGAGAGTGTATTTTTGATTTATTGAACTGTGGTGTTCATCACCGTCATATCTCATATCTCTTATCTCTTTGCGTATGACTGAAATTTCTTCTGTATTCTCTCCAAGTGTTTTCTTCCTGTTGTTAATCTTTTCCTTTACTTCATTAAGCTGGTCTCTAATATATGTTTTGAGTGCTTTACTTCTCTGATGTTCTGCTCCTCCTCCTCGTTTTCAGTTTGTTCATTGGATTTGGCCTTGTCTTCCTGATTATTGATTTAGTTTGTAGTTTTTTGTTGCTATCTGGTCATCATTTTATCTTGATAGGTTTAATCAGTTCTTTAGCTTCTTCGTGTAGTCTTGAGGATTAATTAGTTGTTGTTCATGTGTAAGTGTTATGTCTTCTCTTTGTTACTTTGTTCTTCTTACTCTATTTTCTTGTTGCTGGCTAAGTTTAGGGCCAGGGAAAGCAAAATAAGTAAGAAAAGAAAATGTATAAAGTATTATTGGTAATAAATGTTAACAAAGCTACAATGTGAGATCTAGGAGAATGGATATTAGACTCATGTAAGTTGTGTAGAGTTATAGCAGTAAGTAGAGTACATATAATGAGACAGTCAACTGAATATTGGGAGGAATGTAATAAATTAAAAGGCCAGTGTTTTCGTGGGAGAGGAAAGAGAAAAGAAAGACAATAATATCAAGAGTGAATAAAAAACAGAAAACAGAACAAAGTTATTAGAACTAAAAAGTCAGACAATTTGGGGGCTAAAGAAAGGGAGGTGAATATAAGAGAAACAGTAGATAATGGAGGATAGAAAGATGTAGAGGAAAGGGGAGAGTGTAGGTGGCCAAAATCAATCACACAGAAAAGAGGAAATGGAGGATGAGGAAACACAGCAAATGTGAAGCACTTCCTGCAGCACCTATTATATAAAGAAGATAAAATAAGAAAGAAGAAAAAGAAAAGAAAGGAAAAAAAAGAAGAGAAAAAAGGGAGGACAATGGAAAGGGGGGAAACGAGCAAGAAAAAGAGAAATTAAATAAATGAGAAAGGACCTTGGGTGATAAAATGGGAGAAAAGAGCAGGAGACAATGCAACAGTAGAATCCATGACAAAACAAAAAACAAACAAAAAACACACACACACACCAAAGTTACAATCTAAGAATCCTATTTGCAGTTAAATAAAATGCTTAGGGATCTGAACTTCCTCCTTTCTCCCTTCCTCACTTCTCTCTCTCCCAGGGCAGCAGGAAAGCTGCCTGAGAGGTCCCATAGGAGATTCAAGTGAGTCCTTGTTGAACCAACTCAACACAGAAAACTATGACTCTTTATTTCCAGCATGAGAGTACCTACACCTCACCAGAATCCCCAAATATGCTATTGGAAGCTTGGATAGCTTGTCCTACAGTCCTTTCCCCTTTGGTGTGCCAGGGGAGGTCTAATTGATTTTCTGACTCCACCTTCTCCCAGACAACATTTCCTATCCCAGGATGTTTAGGTAAATTGGACTTTCTCAGCAGATTCACCTCTCCTTTCTTCCCAGACTCTCCCCAAGTCAGCTGGTACAGTCCTCTAAGCTCAAAGGAAAAAAAAAAAAAAAACGTGGAGGGCTAGGGTAATCATGGACCTCAGATGGATCTCAGGGTGCGGTGGATTTGGGAATGGAAAGTCTGTGATATTGCAGACTCAAGTTGTGAGTCTTTGAAGTGTGGGCTACCAGGGTTTAGGGGATACAGACCTGGGAACCACACATCCAGTAAACATGGGGTTTGGGAACACTGCAGCACAACAAAGTTTTCAGGGATTGCTGCGCCTGGGCTGCCAGCCCTAGGGGGATGGGTTCTCCCCACAACTTCTGACCTCCATGTCAGAAACCCCAAATTCCACCTCTCACCAGAATCTCTTCTGTCACTGTCTCACCAAATCAACCTCCAGATACCTCCTGCCCTGTAAGCCCCTGAAACATCCTTCTCAGGGTTTGGGAATACTGCAACAGAATAAAGTTTTCAGGGATTGCCACAGCCAGGCTGCCAGCCCTAGGGGGAAGGGTTACACCTACAACTTCTTACCTCTGTGTCAGAAACCAAAATTCCACCTCTTGCAAGAATCTCTTCTGTCACTGTCTCACCAAATTGACATCCAGACACCGCCTGCCCTCCAAGCCCCTGAAACAGCCCGCTCAGGGTTTGGGAATACCTCAGCACAACAAAGTTTTCAGGAATCTCTGTAGCTGGGCCACCAGCCCTAGGGGGAAGTGTCCTGCCCACAACTTCTGACCTCCCTGTCAGAAACCCAAAATTCTACCTCTTACAAGAATCTTCTGTCACTGTCTCACCAAATCAATGTCCACACACCTCCTGCCCTGCAAACCTCTGAAACCATGCAGTCCAGCAGGACTCCAACCCTACTCAGCCACTTCTTTGCAGGAGAGATTATGAGGTGCACTCACTCAGATGCCATCTAGCTCTGTCACCTCCTGTTAACTTTAGTTTAGCCTTTTCTCCCGCTGTGTGTTCTTCATTAGATCATGTTACTGGTGTATGTTCCATGTCCCTGATTCTTTCCTCCGTTACCTCCATTCTCTTATTCCACCCAGGGGACTTCTGAATTGTGGGTTTTTTTTTTTTTCTTCATTTATTGAAGTATATCACTCTTACATAAAATTATATAAACAAAAAGTTTATATTAATACTTGTGAACTTACAAAACAAACATACATAACATACAGGACTCTCACACCTCACCCTCCACAAATGCCTTACATTGTTGTCAAACATTTTTAACTAATGATTAAAGAGCATCCTTAAAATATTACTAGTAACCAAAGTATCTTACACTTGGGGTATTTTTCCACAAATCCACCCTATTATTATTTTTATATGATTTATATGTGAACATGCATAAACAGTGCATATTAAAAGTTGTGAACTTAATGAAGCAAACATGCCTAACATCATACAAGGGTCCCATACATCAACCACTACCAACAATGTCCATTGTTATGAGACATTTGTAACAAATTCTGAAAATGTCATAAAAATCTTATTCCTGACAACAGTCCTTATCTTACATTTGGTGTATTTTTCCTCCACCCTACCCTATTATTATTTTTTAAATATATTTTTATGACAGAAGTTGTAAACTTACAAAACAATCATGCACACATGCAGAATTCCCATACAGCACCCTTCTTCAACACACCACTGTGTAGTGGCACATTTGTTAAAAATTATGAAAGAATGTCATCAGATTATTCCAGGTTCATAGCTTACATTTAGCACATTTTTCCCATACTCCCACATTATCAACACAGTACCTCTTTGGCATAGATGCATGACTATTACACTAATTTTGTAAACCAGAGTCCATAGATCATTCCAGTTGTATTTTCCCCATGCTTCTCCTCATTCTCCCCACCCTGCAATAGTGATGTATATCTACTCTAGATCACAAAGGACACTCTCACATCTGTACTATCAACCACTATTGTCGTCTACCTCTGGGTTTACTGTGTTATTCAGTTATTAGTTTATTCTCTAGCTTTCTGTCAATTAGGATTTACATCCCTAGACCACCTTTTCAGCCACATTCCCATTTATACATCAGCTGTTAATCACTATAATGTTACCATCATCTATGTATGTTTCCACACTTTTACAGTAAGTTTAATTAAAACTTCCACTTACTTTAAACATAAGTAGTCCACGTCAGTCCTGCTCTTATCTCCTTTCAGAATCCACTACCTACAACCAGGTCTTGAAGATACTTTCCTACATTTTCTTCTAGAAGCTTTATGGTTCTTGCTTTTATCTTTAGGTTTTTGTTCCATTTTGAGTTAATTTTTGTATAAGGTATGCGATGGGGGTCATTTTTCTTTCTTCTGGCTAAGGATACCCAGTTCTCCCAGCACCATTTGTTGAATGGACTGTTCTGCCTGAGCTGAATGGATTTGACAGGCTTGAGAAAAATCTCTTGACCCTAGATGTGGACTGTTTGTGAAACCATCAGTTCATTTCCATTGGTGTATGGTCTGTCTTTATGCCAATACCATACTGGTTTCAACAGTATACCTTGGTAATATGATTTAAAGTCCATAAGTGAGAGTCTTCTAACTTCACTTTCCTTTTTTAGGTGTTTCTGGTATTCATGACCCCTTACCCTTCCTAATAAATTTGAT
This sequence comes from Dasypus novemcinctus, assembly GCF_030445035.2. Taxonomy (NCBI): domain Eukaryota; kingdom Metazoa; phylum Chordata; class Mammalia; order Cingulata; family Dasypodidae; genus Dasypus; species Dasypus novemcinctus. Next base: position 1,527,057 of record NW_026688145.1, read on the forward strand.
AATAATGCTTTCCACTTATTTTTTAAATGCTGGTGCAATTTTTATCAGAATTGCACTCAATCTGTATATCAATTTGAGTAGAAATGACATCTTAATCATATTTAGTCTTCCAACACATGAGCATGACATGTTCTTCCAATTATTTGTCTTTTTAAAATTCTTTCAACAATGATTTGTAGTTTTCAGAATACAAGTAAGTGCTTTACATTGTTTGTCAATTTGATTCCTAAATATTGGTGTTTGATCTCTCATATTTTATTTTTACCACTCTTTGACACTTTGGTTACCTTTTCTGATACACTTTTAATTTCTAGATTCTCTTACAAGCCTCTCTCTCCTGTTTTGTCTTTTCAGGCTGTAACATACCCTTTAATATTTCTTGCAAAGCTGGTCTCCTGGTTATAAACTCTCTCAATTTCTATTTATCTGTGAATTCTAATCTCCCCCTCAATTTTAAAAGACAATCTTGCTAGATATATGATTCTTGGCTCAAAAATTTTCCCTTGCAGCTTCTTTTTTTTAAAGAACACCCAGTTTATTTATGGGAACTTAACTCTATTCTTACTTATGGGGAATGTGGGATGCAGATGTGGCTCAGGTGATAGGGCCTCTGCCTACCATATGGGAAGACCCAGGTTCAGTCCCTGTGTTCTGCTGGTGAACAAGAAGAGAAAGTGTGCCTGCATGGCAAACCAGTGCCCACGTGGTGAGCCTATTGCCTGCATGCTGTGCCATGTGCATGTCATGTGCACATGTGGGTGCCCACTTGGCAAGCTGAGTATCCATGTGGTATGCTGAGTGCCTGCCTAGTGAGCCAGTGCCCATATGGTGACCAAATGCCCACATGGTGAGGCAGTACCTGTGCAAGTGAGTTCCGCCCCAAGATCATGAAGCAATAATAGACAAGGAGATAGTCAAGGTGAAGCACTGTAGAGACCAGGAACTGAGGTGGCATAATTGACAGGAAATTTCTCTTCACATCAGAGTTCCTCAGGATGAAATCCTGGTGAATCCTAGACAGGAAAGATGGGAAGAAAAGACAAGAAAGAGAAATAGAGACAGATTATCACAAAGATAAAAAAGAAATAGAGACAGATTATTACACAGACAGCAGTAACAGGGTGTGAAGGGAAGAAAAACTAGTACAAAAAAAATATAGGGAATGTGAGGTCCTTCCAGCAAGAGCCAGAAGACCTACTAGACAGATTCTCAAAGAGCTGTAACACTCACCACTGTCTTCTTGCCTCCATGAAAACTCTGCACTTAATCTTATTGGGTATCTCTTACATGTTATGCATTGATTTTCTCTTGCTGCTTTCAGAATTCTGTCTTTGGCATTTGACATTTTGATTAATATGTCTTGGAGTTAGTCTGTTTGGATTTATTCATATGGGACTGCATTGTGCTTCTTGGACATGGATATCCATGTCCTTCAATTGGGTTTCAAAATTTTCTACCATTATTTCTTCAAATATTCCTTCTGCCCTTTTTCCCTTCTCTTCTCCTTCTTGGGCACCCTTTACACATATGTTTGCATGTCTCTTGTTGTCATTTAGTTCTCTGACACCTTGTTCAATTTTTTCCACTCTTTTTTCCATCTGTTCTTTATAATGTTTGCTTTCAGAGTCTATTTCTTCAAGCTCACCAATCCTTTCTTTATCCTCCTCAAATCTGCTGTTATATAACTCCGGTATATTTTTAATTTCATTTATTGCACCTTTCATTCCCATAAGATCTTCTTTTTTTCTATGTATGCTTTCACATTCCTCTTTGTGCTTGTCCAGTGTTATCTTAATATACTTATCTCTTCAGCCACCTCATTGCATTTCTTAAGGAGATTTGTTGGAACAGCTATGATTAGTTGTCTCAACTCTTATGTCATCTGGAGGCTTACCTTGTTCCTTATCTGGGCCATATCTTCCTGTTTCTTGGGATGGATTGCAGTTTTTGTTGGTGTCTTGGCATCTGGCTTACTATGTGTATTTATTCTGGGCATGTTTCTCTCTTTAGTTTAGGGCTTTCTTGCCTTTTCTCCCTTGCAGATTATGTAGTAGGAGCCAAGGATATAGTTGGTGTTGAGCGCTGTAGAGACTCAAGCTGCCTTTGCTGTGCCAGGGACTGATAGATTTCCTCCCGTCTTTGTCCTTTACATGTTAGGATAGTTCCACAGCTGTGTGGAATGATCCACATTGTGCAGGCCTAGACTGTGGTCACCCAAAGAGACTGACATAGCTTAAAGTCCCTTCCCCCCCCGCCTAGGCGGGGATGGAACTGCAGATGTGAGCAAGAAGCTATGGTGTGCATGTTCAAAATGACCATAGTTGCTCCGGTAGACTTCCCACTCTTCAGTCTGCCAGGTGAATATACCTGCACTTACCCTGAGAGGCTGGTGCAGGGCCCACAAACTTCCTCCCTGCTGGAGGTGGGGCTGATGCCTAGGCTAGGGTTGCAGTCTGATCTAGGTGAAAGAAGCCAGTCCCTACAATAACTATCATTTTCAGCCAGTCCATATTCCCCTCATGCTAGGGACAGTCATAATGGTGTCCACTGGCCTCTTTCTGACTTGGACAGGTTCACACTTTACCTGTTCTTAGGGTTATATTTTACCCAGCCAGACTTAACAGTCATTAGGTGAAATTGGTGGCCAACCATTTCTTCCTTCTCTGCTTTTTGGGAAATAGAGCTTCCAAATCCAGAATAGTTCCAGAGGCAGCCAGAGAAGGATGATTACAGGCCTCTGAGGCATGTATTTTCCTGGAGAGGCTGGTGCAGGTCCCCCCAGCTTCCTCCATGCTGGAGGTGGGGCTGGGGCTTAGCCTAGAGCTGCAATCTGATATGGATGGAAAGAAGCCTGTCCCTACCAGCACTGTGAATTTCCCCTTGTGCCAGGGGCAGAGTTAAAATAATGGCTACCAGCCTCTCTGTGACTTGCACAGATTCAAATTCTAGCCATTCTAAAGATTATACTTTAGACCGCCTAATTTACTAATCATTATCTGAAGCTGGTGCCCAGTCTTCTCTTCCTCTCCCATTTTTAGGAAGTGGAGCTTCTGATTCCAGCTGAGGAATAGCTCCTGAGGTGTCTTGTGCTGACTGTGGAGGATGGCCACTGCCCTCCAGGGCGTGGAGTGCTCTACTTAGGAATCTTCTCTGCAGATGGGCAGTCTCCTCCTTCCCTTCTTTCAGAGATGTTGCAGGATGCTCTTCTGGTCTCCTGGATCCCCAAACAGGTGCTTTAGGTAGCTGTGTGTGATTACCAACTGTTCTGTAGCATGAGCTGACTCTGGGAGCTCCTTACTCTGCCACCATCTTGCTGGTTGTCCTTGAATTTTAGATTTTTTATATCTAGATCTAAAGTTTCCTTTTACATCTTTTTTTTGTGTGTGTGAGCTATCTTTTCTTTCATTCCAAGAGTATCTACCATTCTCATTGTGCAGAGACTTCATAAGTGCTTTGTCTGATCATTCCTTCTCTGGTTCATTTGGAACTGTATCTGCTGATTGTTTATTGCCCTGGAGAAGAGATCAGGTTTTTCTAGTTCTTTATATGTCATGTTTTATTATACTGGATGATATTCTGGTGGCAAGTGCTTGTTATATAGTTGTAGACTTCCAAAAGATTGATTTTGCTAGTTGGGGCCTCATGCCATTCCATATGAATTTGAGGATCAACTTTTTCAATTTCTACAAAAAAAATGCTGTACAGACTTTGAGAAGTATTACATTTAATCTGTGGATCACTTTAGGTAATACTGATATAGTAACGATATTAAATCTGAAAGATGGGTGTCATATCTTGCCATTTAATTAGGTCTTCTTTAGTTTCTTTCAGTAGTGTTTTGTAGTCTTCAGTGTACAGGTTATTCATCTCTTTGGTTAAATTTATTCTCAGGTATTTTTTCCTTTTAGATGATATAGTGAATGGAATTTTTTTAAATACTTTTTTTTGTTCTTTTAGGAGATACATGGACTATACAAAATTTTACACAAAAATATAAGGGATATCCAAATGCCCTGCTCCCCATACCTTCCACCCTTCCTCACATTTAACAGCTTCTTTCATTACTGTGGTAAATTCACTGCAATTGATGAACACATTTGAAACATTGCCACTATGCATGGTTTATAGTTAGCATTTAGTTTAGACTCTCTCCCACTCAATTCTGTAGGTTATGACAGGATATATAATGTCCTGTATCTGTTATTGCAGTGTTATTCAGGACAATTCTAAGCCCCCAAAAAGACCCCATAATACACCTCCTTTTCTCTCTCCCTGCCTTCTGCTCCTCTAGTGACCACTATTTCCACATGAATGATATAATTTCTTCCATTGCTTGAATACCAATACGTCTATAGTAGAATACCAGTAAGTCCCCTCTATTCCATATTTTATTCCCCAATCCTGAAGATTCTGGGATTGTAATGATGGCCACTCAACTTCTAATTGAGAGGAGGCTTCAATCCTATATAGCCAGTGATCTGGAGAGTAGGTGTTGTAATTAATGGGATTGTTTTTTTGTTTTTTTTTTAATTTACTGGTGTATATCACTCATACATAAACATACATAAATAATTGTATATTAATAGTAATGAACTTACAGAAGAAACATATATAACATCATACAGGACTCTTACACTTCACCCTACCACTAATATCTTGAATTCTTGTTAAACATTTTCAAGTAATGATTAAAGGGCCTCCTCAAAATATTTCCACTAATGAAAGTATTTTTTCCCCAACCCACCCTATTGTTATCTTTATGTCATTTATATATGAATATACGTAAACAATAAGTGTATAGTAAAAACTGTTAACATACAAAGCAAACATGCATAACATCATACCGGGGTCCCATATATTGACCCTCCATCAATACCTTGCATTGTTGTGAGATATTTGTTATAGATTATGAAAGAATATTTTCAAAATCTTACTATTTATTATAGTCCTTTTCTTACATTTGGTAGATTTTCCCCCAAACCCACCCTATTATTACTTTTTAAATATATTTTTATGACAGGCATTGTAAATTTACAAAACAATTGTGCACTTGTGCAGAATTCCCAAACAAAACCCCTCTATCAACACACCACACTGTGGTGGAATATTGGTTGCAGATTATATGAAAATATCATTCAGTTGTTACCATGTCTATAGTGTACATCTGGCACATATTTTCCATACTGCCCCCTTACCTACACAGTACACTTTGGCATAAATGCAAGAATATTACATTATTACTGCTAACCACAGCCCATCTGCCACTCCAGTTGTGCTTTTCCTGTGTTTGTTCTCAGTCCCACTATATTGTATATGATCAAATAGGGATGTACCTTTGCTCTAGCCAAGAAAGGACACTCTTGCATCTGTACCATCAAACACAATTCTCATCCACCTCTAGGTGTTCAGTGCTATTCAGTTCCTGTTATTTTCTAGCTTTCTGTCAATTGGCATTTACAACCCTAAACTACCATTTTCATCCCCATTTATGAACTGGCTGTTACTCACTATGTGTTACTATCCACTTTGTACATTTCCACAGTTTTACAGGAAAGCTAATTAAAACTTCTACATAGATTAAATATCAGTAGGCCATCACAGTTCTCCTTTTTGTCTCCATTAAGAATTCACCACTTACCACCAGGTCTTGAAGATATTTTCCTTCATTTTCTTCTAGAAACTTTATAGTTTTTGCTTTTATATTTATGTTTTTTGAACCATATTTAGTAAATTTTTGGATCAGGTATGAGAGAGGGGTCCTCTTTCCTTCTTTTGGCTATTGATATTCAGTTCTCTCCACACCATCTGTTGAGTGGCCTGTTCTGCCAGAACTGAGTGGGTTTGACAGGTTAGTCAAAAATCACTTGACCACACATGTGAGGAGGGTATATTTCTGAAGTATCAGTTTGGTTCCCTTGGCCTATGTGTCTCTCTTTTGGGCAGTACCATGTTGTTTTTACCACCATAGCTAAGTAATAGATTTAAAGTCTGGAAATGAGAGTCCTCCAACTTTACTTTTCCTTTTTAAAATGCTTCTGGCTCTTCAGAACCCCTTAACCTTCTAAATAAATTTGATCATCATGTCTTCAGTTTATTTAAAAAATACTGGTGGAATTTTATCAAGATTACATCAAGTCTGTATATCAATTTGAGTAGCATTGACATTTTAATTTTATTTCATCTTCCAATCTGTGAGCATGAAGTGTTCTTATAATTGAGGCCTTTTTTGTTTCCTTTAAACACTGAGTTGTAGTTTTCTGAATACAAGTGCATTACATCATTGGTTAAGTTTATTCCCTGAATATTTGTGTGTTATCTGTCATTTTATTTTCACCACTCTTTTACACTTTTAGTTACTAGTATTGATAAAATTTTCATTTCCAGACTCTCTTCCAGGCTTCTCTCTCCTGCCTTTACTTTTCAGGCTCTAGCACAACCTTTAGTATTTCCTAAAAGTCCAGTCTCTTGGTTAGAAATTCTCTCAGTTTCTGTTTATCTGTGAATATTCTCAACTAGCCCTAAGTTTTAAAAGACCGTCTTCCCAGATATAAGATTCTTAGCTGAAAGTTTTCCTCTTTTAGTATCTTAAATACATCATACCACCATCTTCTTGCTTCCTTGGTTTCTGGTGAGAAATCAGCACTTAATCTTATTGGATTATCCCTTATATGGTATGCATTACTTTTCTTTTGCTGTTCTCAGAATTCTTTCTTTGATTTGGCATTTGACATTCTGATTAGTATGTGTCTTGGAGGTGGTCCATTCAGATTTTTTCAGATGGGAGTATATTGTGCTTCTTGGACATGGATATCCATGTCCTTCAATAGGGTTAGGAAATTTTCTACCATTATTTCTTCAAATACTCCTTATGTCTCTTTTCCCTTCTCTTTTCCTTCTGAGACACCCATGACACAGATGTTTGCATGAATCTTGCTGTCATTTATTTTCTTGAGACCTTGTTTGATTTTTTCCTTTCTTCATCTGTTCTTCACTTTCAGAGGCCATTTCCTAAAGCTTACCAGTCCTTTCTTCTTCCTCCTCAAATGTGCTGTTATATGATTCCAAAGTATTTTTAATTTCATTTATTGCGCCACTCATTTCCATAAGGTCTACTATTTTTTCTGTGTGTGCTTTAAATTCTTGTGATCATCCAATGTCCTCTTAAGATCATTAATCCCTTTAAATTCACTTAGGAGATCATCTGTGATTAGTTGTCTCAATTCCTTTATGTCATCTGGAGGCTTATCTTATTCCTTTAACTGGGCCATAGCTTCCTGTTTCTTGGTGTGGACTGTAATTTTTTGTTGGTGTCTTCGCATAGGGCTTACTAGAGTATTTATTCTGGGTGCAGTTTTTCTCTTTAAATTAGAGCTTCCTGCCCTTTCTCCCTTGCTGCTTGTGTGGTAGGAGCCAAGAATGTAGTTGGTTATGTAAGCTGTGGTAGCTCAAGCTTTCCTCATTGTCCCAAGGACCAATGAAGCTTCTCCCAACTTTCTCCTTTGCCAGGGGTAGGACAGAGTCACACATGCATAGAATAATCCAGCTCATGCAGGCCTATGTTGAAGTTTCCCAGAAAACCTAATGAAGCTTCATGTCCCTTTCCCCCCTGCTTTGGGTGGGCATGGAGCTGCAGGTATGTGTAGCAATCTATGCATTATGGGCCCAGGGTGACTGCAGTTGCCCCAGTAGATTTCCGATTATTCAGTCTGGCCAGCGAAAGGTACCTGCAGTTACCTGGATAGGCTGGGCCAGTCCCACCCGTTGCCACCCTGACAGAGGTGGGACTGAAACCCAGCCTAGGGCTGCAGGCCAATCTGGGTGAAAGAAATTAGTTCCTACCTTCACTGTGATTTTTGGTCAGGCTGGCTTCCCCCCAAGCTGGGGGCAGACTCAAAATGTTGGATGTTGGCCTCTTTCTGACTTGGACAGGTCCAAACTTTAGGTGTTCTTAGGGTTATACTTTAGCCAGCTGAATTTACTAATCAGTAGCTGAAATTGGTGTTCAACCATTTCTTTATCCCCATTTTTGGGAAATGGAGCTTCCAAACCCAGCTAGAGTATAGCTCCTGGGGCAGCTTGTGCTGCCAAAGTAAAATGATTACCAGCTTCAGTGGCATGGCCTATAATTTCCTGGAGAGGCTGGTGCAGGTCCCCCTGGCTTTCTCCCTCCTGGAGCTGGGGCTGGGGCTTATGCTAGAGCTGCCCTCTGGACTGGATGGAAAGAAGCAGGTCCCTACCAGCACTGTGATTTAAGTTTGCCCCACTTCACCCCCTGCCAGGGATGACGTTAAGATGGCAACTCCTGGCTTCTTTCTGACCTGGACATGCTCAGACTTCAGCTGTTTTTAGGATTATACATTAGCCTGTCTAATTTACTCATCAATAATTGAAGTTAATGCCCAACCGTCTCTTCCTCCCTCATTTTTGTGAAGTGGAGCTTTCAATTCTAGCCACAGAATAGCTTCTGAGGCAGCTTGTGCCTCCAGTGGAGGATGAGCACCAGCCTCCATGACATGAAGTACTCTACTTAATAGTCTTCTCTGAAGAGGGGCAGTCTCCTTCCATTCCTGCCAAGGATGTTACAGAATTTTCTTCTGGTCTTCTGGAGCCCCCAAACAGGTGCTTTTGATAGCTGTGTGATTACAAACTGCCCTTAGCAGGAGCTGAATCTAGGATCTCCTTACTCGGCCACTATTCTGCTGTTTGTCCTTGAACTGGATATTTTATACCTAGGTATAAAGTATCCTTTTATGTACATTTGTTGTTTGTTTCTTTGTCGTGAAATATCTCTTCTTTCATTCCAAGAGTATTTACCTTTCTCTTTGAGCAGAGGTAATAACAGAAAAATCATAATTCCTTTTGTGGTTCTTTTGAGACTGTATCTGCTGATTGGTTTTTCCCCTGGAGAATAGATGAGATTTTTCTAGTTCTTTATATGTTATGGTATATAATTTGGGATGATATTCTGGTTGCTTGTTCTTATATAGTTAGAGACTTCTGAGAGATTGTTTTGGCTAGTTGGGGCCTCTTGGTATTCCATATGAATTTGAGGATGGACTTTTACCCTTTCCTACAAAAAAAAATGCTGCAGAGATTTTGATAGGTGTTACATTTAATCTGTAGATCATTTTAGGTAGTAATGATATTGTAACAATATTAAATGTGAAACATGGACACACAATATCTTGCCATTTATTTAGGTCTTCTTTAATTTCTTTCTGTAGTGTTTTGCAGTTTTCATTGTATATAGAGTTCATTCTTTAAATTTATTCTCAGGTATTTTATTTTTTCAGATGCTATAGTCAATGGAATTTTTTAAAATATATTTTTTATTTTTTTCAAAAATACTTATGTTTCACAAAATGCTACAGAAAAAATATAAGGAATTCCCAAGTGCTCCACTCCCCACACCTCACACCCTTCCCCACATTAACAACTTCTTTCATTAGTGTGGTACATTCATTGCAATTGATGAGAACTTTTGGAGCATTGCCAGTAAGAATGGATTATAGTTTAGATTGTAATTTACACTGAATTCTGTAGGTTATGGCAGGATATATAATGGCCTGTATTTGTCATTGCAGTGCCATTGAGGACAATTCCATGTCCCAAAAATGTCCCCATATTATACATCTTTTTTCCTCTCCCTGCCTTCAGCACCTCCAGCAGCCACTGTCTCCACATTAATGATATAATTTCTTCCATTGCTAGAGTACCAATAAGTCTGTAGAAGAATACCAGGAAGTCCTCTCTGGTCCATATTGTATTGCCCAGGTTCTGGGATGGTGATACCTATTCCACCTCTAATTGTGAGGTGGCTTCAATTCCATATGGCTGATGGATGGCACTCTGATGCTTGCAGTTGTAGACTATCTCAGTTCCTTTGTATGGTAGTAGTCCATCCTCTCCTCCCTGTTAGTTTACCAGGGTGAGGCCAATGAACTGGAGAATAGATGTTGCAACTAATAGAATTGGTTTTTTATGCTCATTTCAGACAGTTCTTTCCTGGTATGGAAAAAGAAAACTGGTTTAAGGGTTTATCTTATACCCTGCAACTTTACTAAATTTTTTAATTTTTTAAAATTTATTTATTTATTTATTATTACGTTCAGAAAATATGAGGTCCCCGTATACCCCCCACCCCCTAACCCCACTCCTCCCCCCATAGCAACAATCTACTCCATCATCATGAGACATTCATTGCATTTGGTGAATACATCTCTGAGCACCACTGCTCCACATCGTAGCCCACACTCTCCCACGTTCAATCCAGTGGGCCATGGGAGGACACACAATGTCCAGTAATTGTCCCTGAAGCACCACCCAGGACAACTCCAAGTCCTGAAAACACCTCCACATCTCATCTCTTCCTCCCATTCCCCCCACCCAGCAGCCACCATGGCCACTTTCTCCACACCAATGCCACACTTTTTTCATTTACCAATCACAATAGTTCATGAATAGAATATCAGTAAGTCCACTCTAATCCATATTCTATTCCTCCATCCTGTGGACCTTGGATTGCTTGTGTCCACTCCACATCTATATCAAGAGGGGGATCAGATTCCACCTGGATGCTGGATGCAATCCTCCTTTCAGTTGTAGGCACTCTTGGCTCCATGGTATGGTGGTTGACTTTCTTCAACTCCATGTTGGCTGAGTGGGGTAAGTCCAATAAACCAGAATGTAGGAGCTGAAGTCTGTTGAAGCTCAGGGCCTGGCTATCATATGTTCAGTCCAGAGATTCAGATCCTCTGGGTATATATTAAACCCCAGCACCAACTACAGTTCTGGTAAATGTAACAGGAGAGGCTTGTGAAAAAAGATCACATCTGAGTCCAGCTCCATCACACAGAAACACAAACTCCAAAGAAGGGCCAACTGACATGGCATTGAACTCCATCTGCCATGACCATAGAACCTGTGGGTCTCTGTAGCCCTCAGAAGAACCAATACCTGGAGTTGTATCTACTTTATCTGTCTCTGGGAATCTGCTCAGGTGTGCATAAGGGTGACCCCTCTGATAGCCTCCCGGCTCTTTTTTAGAGACTCATAGCCATATAAACTCATTTGTCCTTTCCATTTCCCCCTTGATTCAGGTGAAAAGCATTTTTAACTCCTGGTATTTTATGTAGACTGAGATATTCTGCTGGTCCAAGTTGACCCTTGTATTAAAGGCCATTTTCTAGTTACATCATCAGCTGTTACTTGGTAGTAATCCCTTGGTGCCAGGGAGGCTCATCCCCGGGAGTCATGTCCCACACTGGGGGGAAGGCAACGCATTTACATGCTGAGTTTGGCTTCAAGACTGGCCACATTTGAGCAACATGGAGGTTCTCAGGAGGTAACTCTTAGGCACCCTGCAGCTCTAGGCCTTGTTCTTATTTCAGGTGCACAGGCTCACAAGCATATTCATTAGTATCAAGGGCTCATTGTTGGATCTTCATTCTTTTTTGGTCTTTGCCATTGCACTTGGGGGATTATTGCTGTTCCTTTAGGGACTGTGATAGAGCTCCCCTGGCTAGGAATTCAGACTCCCTCAGTTGTTGTTTTTAATTGTATCCACTATGAAAATATCCAAACATTTTTATGTACCCTGGATATATGCCCTAAAGAACTCCCTGCCAACCATGTGTCCCCTGTCAATAACATCCCACACCAGTATTCCTCTGCTGCCGTTGTTGAAACTCTCTGTGATCCAAAACTTCCTGAAAAGTGAAGCCCAATATATTGCCAGGTTCCCTTATTAGTAAAATGGGATATAGCAATGAGTTTAAAGGTTAGATATGGAATACATATTAACTTGGAAAAATTAAGGTAAAAATAAATTGGGTTATCAAAAAATTTTAAAACGCAAAAGCTTTGTTTTTGATGTTTTGCCTTCCATCACTGCAATAAGTGTTGCCCTGTATGCAAATTGACAAGGCAACTACTTCTCTCTTTTCCTCGGTGTCTACATCCTATCTTTTTCTTTTCTTTTTTCTAATTATTAAGCTTATCTTCACAAGAGTTTTAGATCACAGTAATCCATATATACTATATACAGTACTCCCACATATCCAACATAAAACCATTTCCCTTCCACAGCAATAACATTTTTACATATTCATACTATATTTACTGAAACTGATGTACAGATATTGAGACAGTAGCTTTCAAACAAGGTAACATTTGTGTTTACATTGTGGTTTATATTTTAGACTATACAATTTTCTAAATTTTAGTTATCTTATGTTTTACACTATGATTTACATTTTAGCCTATCAGCCCCGATATATTTTGGGTGTAATTTTACATGTCTTATATCCATCCCTGTGTACTCCTGTGAAACACTTCAATTGCCCACACAGTTACATTGGTTCCGTCTATTTAATACCTCTTTCCCCCTCCCCTTAGGGCCCACAGTGACATTCAATCTTTATTGCTTGAAGGGCGATGTTCAGAGATACTTGCAACAGTGTTGAGGGCTTGATATGCTCAACTGCCCTAATGCCCTGGGAGCCACCATTTCTCCTGAGAGATATAATTCCCTCTATTTGATGGCATCAGTCCTCCCTAGGATGTGGGTATACCTTCACTCTCATTATATGGGTCTCTATCCAATGATATAACCCACTATGCCAAAATGAGCATTCACATATTCCCTAGGAGGCTGTCCTGCATCAGATTATCCGATTTAAGCATCTTAAACAGGTAACTTTCCTTATTATATTTTTGAAAAGGTTTTCTCAGCATTACACTCTCAACCAAATACCTGACAATCTCCTATGATCATGTTGCCCCACCCTCACCCCAATTTCTTGAGCAGTATTACCAATCCTCCCATCCCTAGCCCTCCACAAGCCCACAGGCCCCACCCAAAGGTAACCATATGCCCCCATTTTATCCCTTCCTTGTACAAATACTTACTTCCTGATTATCATAGATTTCCCCCATGTAGGTGTCAGCTTACATCCTTCCCCTACCCCCCGATTTCCTGTAAGCATATCCTGCAGTCTCTAGCTCTCTAAGGCAGCTTGGATTACTTATTTCATATCATTGAAGTCAGGTAGTATTTGTCCTTTAGTGCCTGGGTTGCTTCATTCAACATAATGTTCTCAAGATTCATCCATGTTATCACGTGTGTTTGTATTGTATTTGTTCTTAAAGCCGAGTAGTATTCCATTGTATGTATATACCACATTTTATTTATCCATTCATCTGTTGATAGGCATTTGGGTTGATTCCAACTTTTGGCAGTAGTAAACAATGCTACTATGAACATTGGTGTACATATATCAGTTTGTGTCCTTGTTTTCAGTTCTACTGGGTATATACCCAGCAGTGGAATTGCTGGGTCATATGGCAAATCTATGGTTAGTTTTTTGAGAAACCACCAGACTGTCCTCCAGCATGATTGGATCCTTCTGCATTCCCACCAACAGTGGATGAGTGTTACATCCTCTCTAACATTTGTAGTCTTCTGTTTTTTTCATAGCTGCCAATCTTATGGGAGTAAGATGGTATCTTATTGTAGTTTTGATTTGCATTTCCCTGATAGCTAGAGATTTGGAGCATTTTTTCAAGTGCTTTTCAGCCATTTGTATTTCTTCTTAGGAAAAGTGTCTGTTTAAATCTTTGGTGTTTGTCTTTTTATTTTTGAGATATGGTAGTGCTTTATATATGCAGAATATTAGTCTCTTATCAGATATATGGTTACCAAATATTTTCTCCCATCGCGTAGGCTCTCTTCTCACTTTCTAGACAAACTCCTTTGAGGTGCAGAAGGCTTTAATTTTGAGGAAGTCCCATTTATCTATTTGTTCTTTTGCCGCTCATGCTTTTGGTGTGAAGGTCACAAAGCCATTTCCTATTACAAGGTCTTATATATGCTTCCCTACACTGCTTTCCAAATTCTTTATGGTCTTGGCTCTTATATTTAGGTTTTCGATCCATCTTGAGTTGATTTTTCTATAAGGTGTGAGATGGTAATCCTCTTTCATTCTTTTACATATGGATATCCAGTTCTCCAGGCACCATTTGTTGAATAGGCCATTCTCTCCCAGTTGAGAGGGTTTGGTGGTTTTATCAAATATTATATGACTATATATATGAGGATCTGTAACAGAACTCTCAATTCAGTTCCATTGGTCTGTGTGTCTCTCCTTGTGCCAATACCATGCTGTTTTCATTACAGTAGCTTTGTAGTATGTTTTGAAGCCAGGTAGTGTGATTCCTCCAATTTCATTTTTCTTTTTCAATATATCTTTGGCTATTCCGAGCCCCTTTCCTTTCCAAATAAATTTCATAGTTAGTTTTTCTAGTTCTTTAAATGCTGTGTTGATTTTTATTGGGATTGCATTGAATGTGTAGATCAGTTTTGGTAGGATAGACATGTTAATAATATTTAGTCTTCCTATCCATGAACAGGGAATATTCTTCCATTTATTTAGGTCTTCTTTGATTTCCTTGAACAGTCTTGTGTAGTTCTCTGTGTATAAGTTTTTTACATCTCCAGTTAAATTTATTCCTAGGTATTTGATTTTTTAATTGACTATTGTGAATGGTATTTGTTTCTTGATTTCCTCCTGAGCTTGCTCATTATTGGTGCACAGAAATGCTACCAATTTTTGTGCATTGATCTTATAACCTGCAACTTTACTAAACTCATTTATGAGTTCTAGAAGCTTTGTTGTAGATCTCTCAGGGTTTTCTATGTATAGGATCATTTCATCTGCAAATAATGAAGTTTTGACTTCTTCCTTCCGAATTTGAATGCCTTTTATATCTGGTTCTTGCCTCAGTGCTCGAGCAAGTACTTCTAAGACAATGTTAAATAGAAGAGGTGATAGTAGGCATCTTTGTCTTGTGCCTGATCTTAGAGGGAAAGATTTTAGGATTTCACCATTGTAAACGATGTTGGCTATGGGTTTTTCCTTTATGCTTTTTATCATGTTCAGAAAATTTCCTTGTATTCCGATCTTTTGCAGTGTTTTTTATCAAGAAGGGTGGTGTATTTTGTCAAATGCTTTTTCTGCATCTATAGATAAAATCATGTGAATTTTTTCCTTCACTCTGTTTATATGGTGTATTACATTGATTGATTTTCTTATGTTGAACCATCCTTGCATACCTTGAATGAATCCCACTCGGTCATGCTGTATAATTTGTTTAATGTGTTGTTGAAAATGGTTAGCAAGTATTTTGTTGAGGATTTTTGCCTGTAGGTTCATTAGAGAAATTGGTCTGTAATTTTCCTTTCTTGTGGTGTCTTTGTTTGGCTTTGGTACTAGGGTAATGCTGGCATCATAGAATGAGTTAGGTAATGTTCCTTCTGTTTCAATTTTTTGGAAGAGTTTCAGCAAGATTGGTGTTAGTTCTTTCCGGTATGTTTTGTAGAATTCACCTGTGAAGCCATCTGGCCCTAGGCTCTTCTTAATTGGGAGGTTTTTAATGACTGATTGTATCTCTTTACTTGTGATTAGTTTGTTGAGATCATTGATTTCTTCTTTTATCAGTATAGGCTGCTTATGTCTTTCAAGGAATTTGTCCGTTTCCTCTGATTTGTCATTTTTGTTGGAATATAGTTTTTCAAAGTATCCTCTTATGATAGTCTTTATTTCTGTGGGGTCAGTGGTGATATCTCCTTTCCAATTTCTTATTTTGTGTATTAGCATCTTCTCTCTTTTTTTCTCTGTTAGTCTAGCTAAGAGTTTGTCAGTTTTATTGATCTTCTCAAAGAACCAGCTCTTGGTTTTGTTTATCTTTTCAAGTGCTTTCTTATTTTCTATTTCATTTAGTTCTGCTCTTATCTTTTTCTTTCTTTCTTCTTCCTATGGGGTTACTTTGTTGTTTTTTATAACTAATTCCTCCAAATGTGCAGTTATTTCTTCAATTTTTGCTCTTCTTTTTGGATGTATGAATTTATGGCTATAAATTTCCCTCTCAGTCCTGCTTTTGCTGCATCCCATAAGTTTTGGTATGTTGTGTTATCATTTTCATTAGTTTCAAGGTAGTTATTAATTTCTTTTGAGATTTCCTCTTTGACCCACTGTTTTTCTAAGATTGTACTGTTTAATTTCCATATCTTGGTGTGAAATCTGGGCATCTGGCCCTTGCAGATTTGCAGTTACACTCCACTGTGGTCAGAGATATTATTTTATATGATTTCAATCTTTCTGAATTCATTGAGCCTTTCTTTGTGGCCTAGCATATGGTCTATCTTGGAGAATGATCCATGTGCACTTGAGAAAAATGTATATCCTGCTATAGTCATGTGTAATGATCTGTATATGTCTGTTAGATCCAGCTCCTCTAATATACTGTTCAAAGTTTTGGTTTCTTTATTGATTCTCTTTTGAGATGTTCTGTCCAAAGTTGAAAGTGGTGTGTTAAATTCTCCCACTATAATTGTAGAGTCATCTATTCTTTCACTTAGTTTTTCCAGTGTTTGCCTCATGTATTTGAAGGTGCCCTTGTTAGGAGCATAAATATTTATGATTGTTCTTTCTTCTTGAGAGATTGTCCCTTTCACTAATATGTAGTATCCTTCTTTGTCTCTCACAATTGTTTCACATTTAAAGCTTATTTTGTCCGATATTAATATAGCTACTCCTGCCTTTTTTTGGGTATTGTTTGCTTGTAAGATTGTTTTCCAACCATCCACTTTCAACCTCCATGAATCCCTGGGTCTAAGATGTGTTTCTTGCAGACAGCATATAGATGGGTCATATTTCCTTATCCAGTGTCCCAGTCTGAATCTTTTGATAGGTGAGTTTAATCCATTGACATTCAATGTTATTATTTTCAAGGAATTATTTATGTTAGCCATATTTTGATTGGACTTGTGTTTGTCATATTTTGTTTCCTTCTCTTTTGTCTTTTTTCTTGCTGTTACACTGTTCTCCAGCTCTGCCTCTCCTGCTTTTTCCTTTCTTCCTGCAGAACTCCTTTTAGTATTTCTTGAAGTGCAGGGTTCTTGTTTGCATACTCTTTCAATTTCTGTTTATCTGTAAATATTTTGAAATCTCCATCATTTTTTAATGGTAGTTTAGCTGGGTAGAGTATTCTTGGTTGGAATTTTTTTTCTTTTAGTACCTTGACTATTTCATACCACTGCCTTCTTGCCTCCATGGTTTCAGATGCGAAATCAGCACTTAATCTTATGGAGCCTCCCTTGTATGTGATGGTTTTCTTTTCTCTTGCTGCTTTTAGAATTTTCTCTTTGTCTTGAGCATTGGATAATTTGACAAGTATATGTCTTGGGGTGGGCCTGTTGGTATTTATGATGTTTGGGGTGTGTTGTGCTTCCTGCACATGTACATCCATCTCTCTCAGTAGATTTGGGAAATTTTCAGCCATTATTTCCTGCATCACCCCTTCTGTCCCCTTTAGCCTTCTCTTCTCCTTCTGGGATGCCTATCATACGTATGTTTGTGCATTTTGCATTGTCATTCAGGCCCCTAAGTGCTAGCTGGATTTTTTTCTCTCTTTTTATCAATCAATTCTACTATCTGTTTGATTTCAGATGTACTGTCTTCCATGTCACTAATTCTCTCTTCTGCCTCTTCTAACCTGCTCCTGTTTGCTGAGAGTGTATTTTTGATTTCTTGAACTGTGGTGTTCATTTCCATCATATCTGTTATATTTTTGCATATGTCTGCAATTTTCTCTCCAAGTGTTTTCTTCATATTGTTAATGTCTTCTTTTACTTCATTAAGTTGGTCTCTAATATGTATTTTGAGATCTTTAATTACTTTTCTGATGTTCTGCCCCCCTTCCTGGTTTTTAGTTTTTTCATTGGATTCAGCCAAGTTTTCGTGATTATTAGTTTGGTTTGTAGTTTTTTGTTGCTGTCTGGTCATCATTTTATCTTGATTGGTTTAATCAGTTTCTTAGCTTCTTTGTCTAGTTTTGGGGATTAATTAGTTGTTCTTTCATAAGTGTTATGTCTTCTCTTTGTCACTTTGTGCTTCTTACTCTAATTTCTTGTGGAAGGTAGTATTGGTAATAAATGTTAAGAGAGCAACAATGTGAGATCTGTGAGAATGGATATTAGATTCATGTAAGTTGTGTAGTTATAGCAGTAAGTAGAGTACTTATGAGATAGTCAATTGAATATGGGGAGGAATATAGTATAAATTAAAATGCCAGTGTTTTCATAAGAGAGGGAAAGAGAAAAGAAAGACAGTAATATCAAGAGTATATAAAAGACAGAAAACAGATCAAAGGTATTAGAAATTAAAAGTTTGACAATTTGGGGCCAAAGAAAGGGAGGTGGAATGTAAGAGAGACAGTAGATGATGGAGGATAGCAAGATGTGGGGGAAAGAGAATAGTTTAGGTGATCAAAATCAATTCACACAGAAATGATGAAATGGAGAATGAGGAAACACAGCAATAGAAGAAGAAAAAGAGAAAAGAAAAAGAAAAAAGAAAAAAAGGGGGTGGGCAAAGAAAAGGGAGGGAAACAAATAAGAAAAAGAAAAGAACTAAACCTAAATAAATGAATAAGGACCTTGGGGAATAAAATGGGAGAAAAGACGCGGAGATAATGCAATATTAGCACCCAAAACAATTAGAAAAGGAAAAAGAGAGAGAAAAGAAGAAGAAAAACAAAAACACAAACACCGAAGTCTAGGATAATCAAGGACCTCAGATGGATCTCAGGGCATGGTGGATTCAGGGATGGGAAGTCTGTGATATTGCAGACTCAAGGTGTGTGAGTCTCTGGAGTGTGGGCCACCAGGATTTAGGGGACACAGACCTGGGAACCACACATCCGGTTAACAGGGAGCCTGGGATCACTGCAGCACAACACAACCTTCAGGGTTCCCTGCAGCTGGATACCAGCCTTAGGGAGAGGGGTCATGCCTGCAAACTCTGACTTCCATGTCAGAAACCCAAAATTCCACCTCTCGCAAGAATCTCCTCTGTCACTGTCTCACCAATCGACTTCCAGACACCTCCTGCCCTGCAAGTCCATGAAGCAGCCTGCTGGGGGCGCTGCTGCACTACATACAGTTCAGGGACTGCTGCAGATTGGCTGCCAGCCCTAGGGGGAGGGGCTCTAGGCAGAAGCTCTGTCCTCCATGTCAGAAACCTAAAATTCCACCTCTCGCAAGAATCTCCTCCGTCACTCTCACCAAATCGACTTCTAGACACCTCCCACCCTGCAAGCCCCCGAAGCTGCCTGCTGGGGGTGCCGCTACTCTATCATACAGTTCAGGGATCACTGCAGATGGGCCCCCAGCCCTAGGGGGAGGGGCTCTAACTGGAAGCTCTAATCTCTGGGTCAGAAACCCAAAATTCCACCTCTTGCAAGAATCTCCTCTGTCACTGTCTCACCAAATCAACTTCCAGACACCTCCCACCCTACAAATCCCCAAAGCAGCCCACTCAGGGCTTGGGAACTCCCTAGTGCAGCAAAGCCTTCAGGAATCACCACTGCCAGACTGCCAGTCCCAGGGGGAAGGGTCCTGCATGCAGCCCCGATCTCCGTGAAAGAGACCCAAAATTCTACCTCTTACAAGAATCTCCTCTGTCACTGTCCCACTAAATTGACATCCAGACACCTCCTGCCCTGCAAACACCCGAAACAGCCCAGTCCAGTAGGACTCCAACCCTACTCAGCTGCTTCTTTGCAGGAGAGATTATAAGGTGCACTCACTCAGACATCATCTTGCCCCACGTCCCTCCCATTTTTAAATTTTCTGTGGTAGTGTTCTTGTGACTACTTGGGGACTTTCGATATGGAGGAACATACCATCAGAGAATAGTGTTAGTTTTACTTTTTCATTTCTGATTTCAATGTCTTTCTCTTTTTCTTTTTTTTTGCCTAATTACCCTAGCTAGAACTTTCAGTATAATTTTGAATAGAAGTGGTAAAGGAATGCATCCCTGTCTTGTTCCTGACCTCAGGTTTCAGTCTTCCATTGCAAGCTTTCATGCTTTCTCACATTGACTATAATGTTAGCTGTAAGTTTTTTATTTTTATTTTTATTTTTTTTTAAATATTATTATTTTTTTAATTACATTTAAAAAATATATATGAGGTCCCATTCAACCCCACGGCCCCCGCCCCCCACTCCCCCCACAGCAACACTCTCTCCCATCATCGTGATACATCCATTGCACCTGGTAAGTTCATCTCTGAGCATCACTGCACCCCATAGTCAATGGTCCACATCATAGCCCAGACTCTCTCACGTTCCATCCAGTGGGCCCTGGGGGGATCTACAGTGTCCCGTAATTGTCCGTGAAGCACTATCCAGGACAACTCCACGTCCCGAAAACGCCTCCACATCTCATCTCTTCCTCCCGTTCCCCACACCCAGCAGCCCCCATGGCTACCGTTCCCACACCCATTCCACATTTTCTCTGTGGACATTGGATTGTTTGTGTCCATTGCACACCTATGTCAAGTGAGGGCTTAGATTCCACATGGGTACTGGATGCACTCTTCCCGCTTCTAGTTGTAGACACTCTAGGCTCCATGTTGTGGTGGTTGACCTTCTTCAACTCCATGTTAGCTGAGTGGAGTAAGTCCAATAAGTCAAAGTGTAGGAGCTGAAGTCTGTTGAGGCTCTGGGCCTGGGTGTCATATTATCAGTCCAGAGATTCAAATCCCCTACATATATCTTAAATTCAGCACCAACTACAATTCCAATAAAGTAGCATGCAAGTCTTGTGAAAAGAGATCCCCTCTGAGTCCATTTCCATCATGCAGAAACACCAGCTCCAAAGAAGGGCCATCTGTCATGGCAGTGAGCCCCTTCTGCCATGACCATAGAACCCGTGGGTCTCTTTATCCCTCAAAAGAACCAATACCTGGGGTTGTATCTACCTTATCTGTCTCTTAGACTCTGTTCAGTTGTACATAGGGGTATTCCTTCTGACAACCTCCAGACTCTTTTTTAGAGACTCACAGCCTTATAATCTCATTTCTTCTTTCCATTTCCCCCTTACATTAGGTCAAACCGCTTCCCGAAGTCATGTTATTATATGTAGACAGGTATATTCTGCTGTTCCACATTGAATCTTTAATTCAAGGTCATTTTCTAGTTGCTTCTTCAGCTGGTATGTGGTAGTGATCCCTCGGTGCCAGGGAGGCTCATCCCTGGGTGTCGTGTCCCACGCTGGGGGGAATGCATCACATCTACACGCTGAGTTTGGCTGTGAGAGTGGCCACATTTGAGTAACATGAAGGCTGTCAGGAGGAAACCCCCAGGCACAATGCTACTCTAGGCCTTGTTCTTATTGCAGGTGCATAGGCTCAAAAGTGTAGCCTTTAGTATCAAGAGCCCACTGTTGGGCCCTCCTCCTTCCTGTTTCTTGCCGTTGCACCTGGAGGATTGCCGCTGCTCTCCCAGGGCCCACAACAGTGACCCCCCGGCCAGGAGCCCAGTACCCCCCCAGCTGTTGTTTTTAATTGTTTCCACTATGAGTATATATAGACATTACCATATACCCTGGGCATATACCCTGTATAACTCCCTGTCAACCATATATATCCTGTCAATAACATCCCATATCAGTATTCCTCCGCTGCCATTGTTGAACCACTCTGTGATCCAAAACTTCCCGTAAAGTGAATCCCAACATAATGTCAGCTTCAGAAGAGTCTTAGATCACCAAAATTCATATATACAATATACAGTATTTCCCCAGATCCACCATAAAACCTTTTCCCTTCCACAGCAATAATCTTTTAACTTATTCATATCATATTTCCTGAAACTGATGTACAGATTCCGAAACTATAGTTTTCAAACAAGGTAACATTTGTGCTTACTATGTGGTCCAAACTTTAGGTTGTACAGTTTTCTAAATTTTTTAGTTATCCTATGTTTTGTCTTATGGTTTTCATTATTAGTCTGTCGTCCCCTATATGTTTTTGGTGTAATATTAGCTGTTTTATATTCATCCTCGTGTACTCTCACATAAGTCCTCTTTTGCCCCCTTATTTACCTTTGTTCTATCCATTGCATGTCCATTTTCCCCTCCCCTTAGGGCCCACAACGCCTGCCAATCTAATGCCCTGGGAGCCGTCCTTGGTCATGAGAGATACAGTTCTCTCTATTCGACAGCATTAGTCTTCCCCAGGATATGGGTCCACCCCACCCAATGGTAGAACCCACCTTGGCAAAATGAGCCTTCAGCTATTCCCTCCGGAGTCCGTCCCGCATCAGACCATACCCCCTGAGCGTCCTAACCAGGTGACCCTCCTACTTATACTTTGATACCTTTTACTCAACATTTAGTTCTCAACGAACTTCTGGCACTCTCCCATGTTTGTATGTTGCCCCTCCCTCCCACCTATTTCTTGGACCATATTACCCCTCTTCCTATCCCCAGCCCTCCTCAAACCCAGAAAACCCCACCCGAAGGTAACCCCTTGCCCCCATTTTGTCCCTTCTTTGTGCTCATACTTACCCCCAGCTCATCACAGATTCCACCCCTACAGACATTAACTCACATCCTGCCTCCACCCCCCGATTTCCAGTAAGCCACTTTTCCAGACTCTAGCTCTCTGAGGCAGTTAACTTATTTCATATAATTGAGGTCATATAGTATTTGTCCTTCAATGCCTGGGTTGCTTCACTTAACATAAGATTCTCAAGGTTCATCCATGTTATCACGTGCGATTGTAGTGTTTTGGTTCTTACAGCTGAGTAGTATTCCATTTTGTGTATATACCACATTTTATTGATCCACTCATCTGTTGATGGACTTTTGGATTGATTCCAACTTTTGGCTATGGTGAACAATGCTGCTATGAACATTGGTGTACATATATCGGTTTGTGTCCTTGTTTTCAGATCTGATGGGTATATACCCAGCAGTGGTATTGCTGGGTCATATGGCAAATATATGGATAATTTTTTGAGAAACTGCCAAACTGTCCTCCAGAATGGTTGGATCCTTCTGCATTCCCACCAGCAATGGATGAGTGTTCCTCTTTCTTCACATCCTCTCCAGCATTTGTATTCTACTGTTTTTTTCATGGCTGCCAATCTTATGGGAGTAAGATGGTATCTCATTGTAGTTTTGATTTGCATTTCCCTGATAGCTAGGGATTTGGAGCATTTTTTCATGTGCCTTTTAGCCATTTGTATTTCTTCTTTGGAGAAGTGTCTGTTTAAATCTTTTTCCCATTTTTTAAATGGGTTGTTTATCTTTTTGTTTTCGAGATATATGAGTTCTTTATATATGCAAGTTATAAGTCTCTTATCAGATATATGGTTGCCAAATATTTTCTCCCATTGTGTGGGTTCCCTTTTTACTTTCTTGACAAACTCCTTTGAGGTGCAGAAGGCTTTAATTTTGAGGTAGTCCCATTTATCTATTTGTTCTTTTGCTGCTCGTGCTTTTGGTGTGATATTCATGAAGCCATTTCCTATTACAAGGTCCTGTAGATGTTTCCCTACACTGCTTTCTAAGGTCTTTATGGTCTTGGCTCTTATATTTAGGTCTTTGATCCATCTTGAGTTGATCTTTGTATAAGGTGTGAGATGGTAATCCTCTTTCATTCTTCTACTTATGGCTATTCAGTTCTCCAGGCACCATTTGTTGAATAGGCCATTCTCTCCCAGTTGAGAGGGTTTGGTGGCTTTATCGAATATTATATGGCTATATACATGAGGTTCTATATCTGAACTTTCAATTCGATTCCATTGGTCTGTGTGTCTCTTCTTATGCCAGTACCATGCTGTTTTCACTACTGTAGCTTTGTAGTATGTTTTGAAGTCAGGAAGTGTGATTCCTCCTATTTCGTTTTTCTTTTTCAATATGTCTTTGGCTATTCGGGGCCTCTTTTTATTCCAAATAAATTTCATAGTTAGTTTTTCTAGTTCCTTAAAGAAGGCTGTGTTGATTTTTATTGGGATTGCATTGAATGTGTAGATCAGTTTTCGTAGGATAGACATCTTAATAATATTCAGTCTTCCTATCCATGAACAGGGAATATTCTTCCATTTATTTAGGTCTTCTTTGATTTCCTTGAACAATCTTGTATAGTTCTCGATGTGTAAGTTTTTTACCTCTTTAGTTAAATTTATTCCTAAGTATTTGATTTTTTTATTTACTATTGTGAATGGTATTTGTTTCTTGATTTCCTCCTGATCTTGCTCATTATTGGTGTATAGAAATACTACTGATTTTTGCACATTGATCTTATAACCTGCGACTTTGCTAAACTCATTTATGAGTTCTAGGAGCTTTGTTGAAGATCTCTCAGGGTTTTCTATATATAGGATCATGTCATCTGCAAATAATGAAATTTTGACTTCTTCCCTTCCAATTTGAATGCCTTTTATGTCTGGTTCTTGTCTCAGTGCTCGAGCCAGTACTTCCAAGACAATGTTAAATAGGAGCGGAGACAATGGGCATCCTTGTCTTGTTCCTGATTTTAGAGGGAAGGATTTCAGCATTTCGCCATTGTAAACAATGTTGGCTTTAGGTTTTTCATATATACTCTTTATCATGTTCAAAAAGTTTCCTTGTATTCCGATCTTTTGGAGTGTTTTTATCAGGAAGGGGTGCTGTATTTTGTCAAATGCCTTTTCTGCATCTATAGATATAATCATGTGGTTTTTTTCTCTCAATCTGTTTATATGGTGTATTACATTGATTGATTTTCTTATGTTGAACCATCCTTGCATACCTGGGATAAATCCCACTTGGTCATGGTGTATAATTCGTTTAATGCGTTGTTGAATACGATTAGCAAGTATTTTGTTAAGTATTTTTGCGTCTAGGTTCATTAGAGAAATTGGTCTGTAATTTTCCTTTCTTGTGGTGTCTTTGTTTGGCTTTGGTACTAGGGTAATGTTGGCATCATAGAAGGAATTAGGCAGTGTTCCTTCTGTTTTGATTTTTTGGAATAGTTTCAACAGGATTGGTGTTAGTTCTTTCCGGAATGTTTTGTAGAATTCACCTGTGAAGCCGTCTGGCCCTGGGCTCTTCTTAGTTGGGAGATTTTTAATGACTGATTCTATCTCTTTGCTTGTGATTGGTTTGTTAAGATCATCAATTTCTTCTTTCATCAGTATGGGCTCCTTATGTATTTCTAGGAATTTGTCCATTTCCTCTAAATTGTCATTTTTGTTGGAATATAGTTTTTCAAAGTATCCTCTTATGATAGTCTTTATTTCTGTGGGGTCAGTGGTGATATCACCTTTCTCATTTCTTATTTTGTGTATTTGCATCTTTTCTCTTTTTTTCTTTGTTAGTCTCGCTAAAGGTTTGTCAATTTTGTTGATCTTCTCAAAAAACCAGCTCTTGGTCTTGTTTATCTGTTCAAGTGCTTTCTTATTTTCTATTTCATTTAGTTCTGCTCTTATCTTTGCTATTTCCTTCCTTCTTCTTCCTGTTGGGTTACTTTGTTGTTGTTTTTCTAATTCCTTCAAATGTGCAGTTAATTCTTCAATTTCTGCTCTTTCTTCTTTTTTGATATATGAATTTATGGCTATAAATTTCCCTCTCAGTACCGCTTTTGCTGCATCCCATAAATTTTGGTATGTTGTGTTATCATTATCATTTGTTTCAAGGTAGTCATTGATTTCTTTTGAGATTTCCTCTTTGACCCACTGTTTTTCTAAGAGTGTGCTGTTTAATTTCCAAATTGTCGTGTGAAGTCTGGGTCTCTGTCCCTTGCAAATTTCCAGCTTGACTCCACTGTGGTCAGAGATATTGTTTTGTATGATTTCGATCTTTCTGAATTCATTAAGCCTTTCTTTGTGGCCTAGCATATGGTCAATCTTGGAGAATGTTCCATGTGCGCTTGAGAAAAATGTATATCCTGCTGTGTTTGGGTGTAATGATCTATATATGTCTATTAGATCCAGCTCTTCTAATATACTGTTCAAATGTTTTGTTTCTTTAGTGATTCTCTTTTGAGATGTTCTGTCCAGAGTTGATAGTGGTGTATTAAAATCCCCCACTATAATTGTAGATGCATCTATTCTTTCACTTAGTTTTTCCAGCGTTTGCCTCACATATTTAGAGGTGCCCTTGTTAGGAGCATAAATATTTATGATTGTTCGATCTTCTTGACAAATTGTCCCTTTCACTAAAATATAGTATCCTTCTTTGTCTCTCACAATTGTTTCGCATTTAAAGTCTATTTTGTCTGATATTAATATAGCTACTCCTGCCTTTTTTTGGTTGTTGTTTGCTTGTATGATTGTTTTCCAGCCATTCACTTTCAACCTCCATGAGTCTCTGGGTCTAAGATGTGTCTCTTGTAGGCAGCATACAGATGGGTCGTATTTCCTTATCCAGTGTCCCAGTCTGAATCTTTTGATAGGTGAGTTTAATCCGTTGACATTCAGTGTTATTACGTTTAGAGAGTTATTTATGGTAGCCATATTTTGGTTGGATTTGTGTTTGATATATTTTGTATTATTTTATTTTTCCCTTCTATTTTTGTCTTTCTTGTTGCTTTTACACTCTCCTCCATCTCTAACTGTCCTGTTTTTTCCTTTCTTCCTGCAGAATTCCCTTAAGAATTTCTTGAAGGGGAGGTTTCTTGTTGATATACTCTTTCAGTTTCTGTTTATCTGTGAATATTTTGAACTCTCCATCATTTTTGAATGCTAGTTTAGCTGGATAGAGTATTCTTGGTTGGAGATTTTTTTCCTTTAGTACCTTGACTATATCATACCACTGCCTTCTTGCCTCCATCGTTTCAGATGAGAAATCAGCACTTAATCTTATGGAGTTTCCCTTGTATGTGATGGTTTTCTTTTCTCTTGCTGCTTTTAGAATTTTTTCTTTGTCTTGAGCATTGGATAATTTGACAAGTATATGTCTTGGGGTGGGCCTGTTGGGGTTTATGACCAGTGGAGTGCGCTGTGCTTCTTGGATATGTACATCTGTCTCTTTCAGTAGATTTGGGAAGTTTTCGTTCATTATTTCCTGCAACACTCCTTCTGACCCCTTTCCCTTCTCTTCTTCTTCTGGAATGCCTATAATACGTATGTTTGAGCGTTTTGCGTTATCATTCAGGTCCCTAAGTCCTATCTGGATTTTTTCTACCTTGTTATTGACCACTTCTACTATCTGTTTGATTTCCAGTGCACTGTCTTCCACATCACTAATTCTCTGCTCTGCCTCTTCTAGTCTGCTGATATTTGCTGCAAGTGTATTTTTGATTTCTTGAATTGTGGTGTTCATTTCCATCATATCTGTTATTTTTTTGCACATGTCTGCAATTTCCCCTCCAAGTGTTGTCTTCACGCTGTTAACCTCTTTCATTACTTCATCAAATTTGTCGGTGATAAATGTTCTGAGATCTTTCATTGCTTGTGCGAAGTCCTGTCCCCCTTCCTGATTTTCAGTTTGTTGATTGGATTCAGCCATGTTTTCCTGATTAGTGGTTTGGTTTGTAGATTTTTGTTGCTGTCTTGTCAACATTTTTTCTTGACGGGTTTAATCAGTTCCTTATCTTCTTTGTCTAGTCTTGGAGATTAATTAGCTGTTGTTTTTGCGTAAGTGTTATATCTTCTCTTTGTCACTTTGTTCTTCTTATTCCAATTTCTTATTGCTAGTTAAGCTCACTTTAAAGGAAAGTATTAGTGCTGGGTAAAGTCAATTGTGTAAGGAAGGAAAAAGTGTGAAGTAGTATTGGTGATATATGTTTACAAAGCAACAATATGAGTTCTGGGAGGATGGAGGTTAGATCATGTAAATTGTGTAGAGTTATAGTAGTAGGAAAGTACCTATAATGAGGTAGACGACTGAATATGGGAGGAATGTTGTATGTACTAAGAGGCTATTGTTTTCGTGAGAGAGGGAAAGAGAAAAGAAAGGTCATAGTTTCAGGGACGAATACCAGATGGAAAACTAAACAAAGGTATTAGAAATTAAGAGTTAGACACTTTGTGGATCAAAGAAAGGAAGATGGAATATAGGAGAGATAGCAGATGGTGGAGGATATCAAGTTGTAGGGGAAAGGGGATAGTGTAGCTAGGCTAAATCTATTCACAGAGAAATGAGTCAGTGGAGGGTGAGGAAACCCAGCAAATGTGAGGTATTTCCTGTAGGACCTATTGTATTGTTAAGGTAAAATAGTATAAGAAGAATATTGGGGACAAGAAAGAGAGGATTGAAAAAAAAAAAAAAAGAACCACAAGAACAACAACAACAAAAAAAAATTAAAAAAAAAACAAAAAAAAAAAACGAAGAACAGAAACCCCTCCGCCAGGCTCGGCTGGGCTCAGCTGGGCCCCGGTCCCCCGCCCGCCGCCCGCCGCGGCTCGGCTGGGTTCGGCTGGGCTCGGCTGGGCTCGGGTCCCCCACCTGCCACCCGCCGCTGCTCGGCTGGGCTCAGCTTCCCCTCCCGCCGCGGCTCGGCTGGGCTCGGCTGGGCTCGGCTTTCCCGCCCGCCACCCGGCGCAGCGCAGCGCGGCTCGGCTCTCCCGCTCACCGCCCGGCGCGGCGCGGCTGGGCTCGGCCAAGCTCAGCTGGGCTCGGCCCCCCCCGCCCGCCGCGGCTCAGCCGGGCTCGGCCGGACTCGGCTTCCCCGCCCACTGCCCGCCGCCACAGCGCAGCGCGGCTCGGCTCTCCCGCCCGCCGCCCGCCGCCCGCCGCAGCGCGGCTAGGCTCGGCTGGGCTCGGCTCCTTCGCCCGCTGCCCACCGCCCGCCGCGGCACAGCACGGCTCGGCTCTCCCGCCCGCCACCCGCTGCGGTGCTAGCTGCCTCGGCTCCGCCTACCCAAGGAGGGAGTCCTCCACTCGTAGCTGGGATCTCCGTGTATATTTCACAGATGGATCCTCTCTGTTACCTTCCCTCCAAATCGATGTCCAGACACCTCCGGACCAGGAAAAATCCCGAAACAGCCGGTCCCAAAGAGTCTCCGATGTCTCCCAGCCGATTCCCCCCAGGAGCTAGTAACCGGGAAGTTCACTCAGCCGCCATCTTGCCTCCCCCTCCTGAAAAGTCCCAAATTATATCTTATAGACCAGTCCTTTCCGTTACCTTCCCACCAAATCGATGTCCAGACACTTCCTGCCCTGAAAAAATCCTGAAAAAGCCTGGTCCCGGAGAACCTCCAGCAGTGCCCAGCTGCCTCTTCCCAGGAGAGACGGCAAGGCAAGCTCACTCAGCCACCATCTTGCCGGAAGTCTGAGTTTTTTATATTTATAATGTTGTAGATGTAACCTTTTATTCCAGTTTTCTTGTGTCGTTTTATTATGATATCATGGTATATTTCATCAGAAGACTTCTCTGTGGCATTCAAGTGTTCAGATGGATTTTTTTTTATGTGGAACCACTGCTGCATTCCTGGGATAAGTCACCCTTGGTCATGAGTTATAGTCCTTATAATATATGTAGTTTGATTTGCTTTTCCAGTGTTTTGTTGAGATTTTTTTGCTTCTGTATTTATATGGGAAGTTGTTCTGTTGTTTTCTTTTGATGTTGCTCTCTGGTTTGGGTATCACAATAATACTAGCTTCATAGAATGAGTTAGGAAGAATCTCGACCTCTTCACTTTTTGGAAGAATTTGTGAAGGATTCGTGTTAATTCTTGCTTGAATGTTTGGTACAGTTCTCTCTAAAGCCATCTGGTCTTGGGCCTTTCCTTGTTGGGAGGTTCTTGATTATTCAATCTTTTGGCTTTTATAGGTCTGTTAAGAACTTTTATTTCTTCTTGAGTCAGTGCAGGTTATTTTCATGTTTCTAGGAATCTGTCATGTCCTCTAAGTTATCTAGTTAGTTGGCATATGAATGTTCATAGTATTCT
Source organism: Dasypus novemcinctus (assembly GCF_030445035.2). Classification (NCBI taxonomy): domain Eukaryota; kingdom Metazoa; phylum Chordata; class Mammalia; order Cingulata; family Dasypodidae; genus Dasypus; species Dasypus novemcinctus. The sequence goes on from NW_026688145.1 coordinate 1,556,782, forward strand.
CTTTTTTTAAATCACCCCCCAACACCCCAGTTGTCTGTACTCTGTGTCCATTTACTGCACGTTCTTCTTTTTGTCCACTTCTGTTGTTGTCATTGGCACGGGAATATGTGTTTCTTTTTGTTGCATCATCTTGCCACATCAACTCTCCATGTGAGCGGCACCATTCCTGGGCAGGCTGCACTTTCACACTGAGTGGCTCTCCTTACGGGGTGTACTCCTTGCATGTGGGACTCCCCTACGTGTGGGGCACCGTGCATGGCAGGGTACTCCTTGCATGCATCAGCACTACACGTGGGCCAGTTCCACATGGGTCAGGGTGGCCCGGAGTTTGAACTGCAGGCCTCCCATGGGTAGATGGATGCCCTAACCACTTGGCCAAGTCCACTTCCCATAGTATTCTCTTATAACCCTTTTGATTTCTGTTAGGTCAGTGTTAATGTTCCCATTTTCATTCCTTAAATAGTTATTTGCATCTTCTCTCACTCATTTCTCTTTGTCTGGATAAAGGTTTGTCAATTTTATTAATCTTTTCAAAGACCCAACTTTTGGTTTCATTGATTCTCTCGATTGTTTTTCTTTTCTTTATCTCACTTATCTCCACTCTAATCTTTATTATTTCCTTTCTCCTGCTAATGTTAAGTTTGGCTTATTCTTTTTTCTTCAAGATATGAAGTTAGGTTATTGCTTTGATATTATTGTTTCCTAATGTAGGAATTTATAGCTATATGTTTCCCAATGAGCAGTGCCTTACTCCTTCCCATAAATTATTGCATGGTGTTTTTTTTATTCTTCTCTAAGAACTTTCTGATTACTTTTGTAGGTGGACTTCAGAAAATTATCCAAACCTCAAGGTTTGATGATGCATTGGAAGCACACAGGAGAAAGGGAACTCCTTGCCCAAGTGGAAGGGCACGAACTTCTCTTCTGGCTCCTCTGACCAGATGGCAGTGAGGACAACCTGCTCAGAGAAGATCTCCTCAACCCCAGAAGGATTCTTGTTAAATGCTGTTAGAGCTGTGGCCAAATGTAGGGACCCTAGAAATAGCCATGAAATAGGCAGTTACCACAAAGAGGGTACAAAAGCCCTAGGGGGCTCCAGCTCTATAGGTGCTGCTTTGCCCTTTGGTGTGTTTGGAGAAGGAGACACCACTGCCCATGGAGCTAGCCATAGAGTTGACAATGCAACTTGAAGAGGAAAAGGGTTCCCCACCCTGACATCCTTTCCAGATGTCTTTTAGAAGGCAAAAATAGCCTCAATCCTATCAGATGATAAAAACCTAAACCTACCACTTCAAAACCAGGAAACTTTCATAGGTAGTGGTTCAAGTGATGCCTCATCTGAAGTCTCTCTTACTCTTGGGCAACCCCAGCCCTGGAAATCCTGCCTAGGGTAAACACCTGTGCTGTCTGCTTAGACTCACAGGCATCCACTCCCATACATCCTGACTTTCTGGCTTGGACTCCCTGGAATCCTGAGCCTCAGGTTTGGCACGAGCAGGAGAGGATGGCCATTTAAATGTCATTTTCATGTGCAGGAAGGTCATTGGGCCCTGGCGGATCAAAGGGTCCTGATGCTAGGGAAAGCTCCCATGGGGATTGTCCATGAAGTTTTGCAGTAAATTGTCAAAGGCACTATGAGAGGAGTGGAGACCACAGATCAGAGAGGCCTTCCCTGGCCACCCACATTCCCTTCTGAAGGTAACCATGTGTGTGTTTCTGGAGGGCTGCTGTGTATGGTTCTGCCCATCCACATGTCCTGCACCCACTCCACAAACACTGTCACACTGGGCAGTGGCTGACTGTCCCACAGCTGGGGACTCAGGACTCTTGTCAATCATAGAAAGCTTATGTCCAGTATTTGAATGAATTTTGCCTACATCAGAGACCCTTGACTCCTATCTGTCAGTCTTCCCTGCCCCCAACACAGAAGTAGAGCAGTGACTGCTCTACTCAATGTTCTGCATCAAAAACTAGGCGCTCTTAAATGCCTGGTGAATGGGGAACTCCTGCCCCATTTTCCATGTCCTAACTGTACCTCAGCCTGAGGCTGATGTAGGAAGACCTGCCTTATTCAAGCAGGCCTCTGAGTATCTCATCCTTTTCCTACCGTTTCTTAACATGGGCACTGCCTTGTCCCACCTTGCCTACAGCTTAGCTCCCTCAATAGAACATCCAGGCAGAGTGATTAGCAGTTTGCTCAACACATCTACTTCCCTGGGACCATGGATCCCATTTGTAGGATGGTTCAGGTGGGGACAAATCAAACCAAGAAGGGAAACATCAGATCTCTGTGATACATGAATAGGACCTCCACTCCTCAACCTCTATACCCACTGCACATTTCCGACGCAACTGTGGAGTTTGGAGCCCTTTGTTCTGACCTGTGGGCCACTCACATTTTTAATTGGTGCACAGTTTTTGCATCTCCTTGAGAGACCAGGAGGACTTGCCCATATCTAGAGAGAGCCATGACTGCATCACACCAACTTGCTGTTTACACCCCACGCTCAAGAGATCAAGTGTAGGTGTCTGACTCCCTAGTGGAATGCAAGCTCAAGAGGCAGGGAATTTTTCTGCTTCATTCCTCCAATGAAGCTAGATTTTTCAATGTCCCTACACATACAGGTAGCCAGAATATATTTGTCAATTGAGCCCCATGATGACCTTTGCCCATGTCACAGTGGGTCTGGCGTGACCCTCTGAAAACCCAGAGAACCCTATCATAGGGATTCAGATGGGACCTCCAGGATGGATTCTGCATCATTCTTTGTAAATGGGAAAGAGGCCTGTCCCTTCCAAGAGGGTGTTCAAGGCTGTGAAACATGATCCCCACCAGGGGGAGGAAAGCAATCTGATAAGCCCCTGAGCTTCTATCAGCCCATCAGACCTGGGTCAAAGTATCATAGCTAATGTGCTTAGGTTCTTAATATGAACCTGCGGTGTGTGTCCACTCACTCACACCATCTGAGGATCAAGGAGGGATGCAACAAGAGAATCGACAGACCAAATGAACAACAAACGTGGAGTGAGTCGGATGTAGAAGAGGCATGGTTCTCACGTGGTGAGGAGATGGTCCAGGAACAATTGAGTAGGCCTCAAGATTTGATGATGGATTGGAAGCACACAGGAGAAAGGGAACTCCTTGCCCAGGTGGAAGGACATGAGCTTCTCTTCTGGCCAAGTGGCAGTGAGGACAACCTGCTCACAGATCTCCTTGACCCCAGAAGGATTGCTGTCAAATGCTTTTAGAGCTGTGGCCAGATATAGGGTGGGCCCTAGAAATAGCCATGAAATAGGCAGTTACCACAAAGATGGTGAAAAAGCAGCCCTATAGGTGCTGCTTTGCCCTTTGGTGTGTCTGGAGAAGGAGACACCACCGCCTATGGAGCTGGCCATAGAGTTGACACTGCAACTTGAAGAGAAGGGTTCCCCACCCTGACATCCTTTCAGGGTTTCTTTTAAAAAGCAGAAAATAGCCACAATCCTTTCAGATGGAAAAAACCCAAAGCCACCACAACTAAACCAGGAAACTTCTGTAGGCAGTGGTCCACCTTATTTCCCTTCTGAGTTTCCTCTTACTCGTTGAGAACCCCAGCCCAGGCAGATCTTGCCTGGGTTCTCCACCCATACTGTCTGCTGAGGCCTACAGGCACCCACTTGCAGATATCCTCACCTTCTGGAGTGGACTCTATTGATTGCAGAAACTGAAATAGATAACGGACATGATGGGACATCCCTTGAAATATCAACCCACTCATATTCATATCTATGGAGTCCAACCAGTCCTTGCAGGTAAGAATGCCCTGGACATGAGAAATTCCCCACTGGCATGGTCCACCCTTGTTTGGAATAGATAGCCAATGTCTCTGTGAATGGAGTATAGACAACAGATCAGACAGGATTTCCTTTAATCCCATTTTCCCTCTCAAAAGTATCCATATGTATGTTTCAGAGGGCTCCTCTGCATAACCCTGCCCATTCCCCAACCTTGCACCTAATCCCAAAATACTGTTATACATGGCTAAGGCTGTTTAACCCCTAGCTGCAGACTGCTGGCTATTGTCCAGCCTAGCAGCCTCATGTCCAATATTTGAACAAATCTTACCTATGTCAGAGATCCTTCACACATCTGTCTTCCCTACTCTCTGTACCAAGGAATCTGAGTTCCAGAGGGCAGGGGAGGCAGTGACTACTTCCCTCTTTGCACTGTTCTTCAAAAAGAGGGGCACTTAATACCTAGTCAATGGGGTCCTCTACCCTACATTCCCATGGTCTAAGTGTAGCTCAGCCTGTGGCCTGGTCACCAAGAACTGCCATATTTTTTGAGTGCCTGTGAGTATAATTCATCCAGGTCTTATTTTCCTTTTAGTGGCAGGAGGACAGCCTAACCCCACTTTTCCTATAGCTGAGAACCTACGACAGAATATCTGTGCAAACTCTTTAGCATTTTGCTCAACACATCTCCCCGGGACCATGGATTCTGTTCAGAGGATTGGGCAGTTTGTGACAAATCAAACCAAGAGGTAAATCATGAAATTTTTGGGACACAGGGATCTGTCTTGAGCTTCCCAGGGACTACCCCCACCTAAGCTTTCTGACTCGACTGTGGACTTTAAAGCCCTTGTAGTTTATGTATATTCTACACACATTTTCCTTAGGTCCATGAGTCTTCCTTGTACTTGAGTGACCTGGAGGACATTCTCATCCCTAGAGAAACACCTTAAGGTTTCACACCTAACATTCATGTTCTCTCTATGCTTTTGAGGTCTAGTGTATTTGACTCCCTGTGGAATGAACCCCAAGTGGCAGGGATTTTTACTCCTTCATTCCTTCAACTACTAAATTGTGCAATTTCCCTACACACATAGTCACTATTTATTGATTGAGCCCAATCATCACATTCCCAGATGTCAGATTTGGCAGCTTCTGCTTCTCCAGCCCCCTCAATGCATTTTGACTAGACCTTGGTAGAAGAACTCTGGGACAGAAGTGTCGATCTTCAAAAAAGGGAAATAGGTTTGTGCTATGGCCTGTTGTAGTTGAGGACTGAGTCAGAGCCTGCTCCCTAGGTGAGTGGAAAATCATTCTGTCTATCCCAGGCCCTATAACAGCCCATCATGCACAGACTAACTTGGTCAACACTTCCTATGTCTCCCCCCATTCGGTCCTCTCAATAACTAGTAGCTGTTTGTCTTGCAGCCCTGTACTCATCCAAGGAGCCACCTGAGGATCAGAGAAATGAATAGACCTCCAATATCCAATGGCAATGTCTGGCAGACTCGAGGCAATGGAAGGGGCACTGTGCTCACCTGGGGATCATTTTTATCAGTGTTTGCTTGGTGGGGAAGACCACGTTCATGTTCCCCAGGACGTTGGATCAGTCTGTATTCCCTGCCCAATTGGGCAGGCATCAGGTGCTGCTCCATCTTCTCCTTGCTGGATCTGAAACTTGTCTGCACTGACCTGGGACCTTTCATCTCCTGAGCCATGTCATTTTCACACTGGCAGGTGGAATGTTGGGACAAAAAAGAACATGCAGTCAGCAGCTGCAAAATGTCCAAGAAGATGGTTATGCCTGGATTTCAAACTGTAAATCACTGACCTCAAGTGACTGTGGCAGGAGGTGGATCATGGGTGCCACTTAGTGACAGGGCAAAGGGAGACCAATCCTGGGTTCAAGTAGTTGACTTCAATGACTTCAAATATCTTCATTCCTCTTTTTCAAATGAAAGAGTTTTGAGGATGTGAGACTAAAGCAATATTAGATTCTGTAAGGGCTAAATTCTTGGAGATTCCAGGATGGGAGGATTGCCCAAGGAAATGAGCTGATGTGACAGGGAAGAAAAATTCCAAATGGTGTTGAAAATATTCAAGTGTAGATCACCTTCCAGTGGGGCAATTATAAGTGACTCTGCCTTGCTGTCACCAGATGGACAAGTTTTGAGACTATTCACACCCAAAATCAGCTGACTGCAGGGAACCAGCAATCATCACTGTCTGCTTTTGGATGCCTGAATTGTTTCAAGGAATTTGGCCCCAGCCATTCAAACTCTGAATGTGTATAATGTTTGAACAAGCCAACCCAATTCTAGTAGCCCATTCTGGGTGATCTGGAACTATTAGACTAGTCAAAGTCACATAACATTCCTTGAAGCCCAGTTGAAATGGCAAAAGGAAGGAGTCCTATTTAGGTCCAAGGGCATTATGGCTGAACTTCTGAGGTTCCCAGCCTCCCTTTGGAACATGATGCAGCCCTACCACCTGACCTGGAAGAGTCACAGAATTGAGCTCCGTTGGATGGCAAGTTACACAGAAATATGTATTTTACTGTAATCTTCTCACCTTTTTTTAGGTAAAAACAATCTAGGAAATGAGAGGATGCTTAAGGATGAAGAGCCAGTCTAGCTGAATGCAGGCAGGAAATATGGGGATGGAGAGAACCTAGGAACAAGCAGATTAAACAACCAAGGCAGGATCCAAAACAAAGACTGTCATGGTTTAATGTGAAGTTGAATCATCATAAAGGGCTCTTTTCTGATATCCAACAAACATTGCACCTGGTCACAAGTGGGGCTGAGTTTGGGGTGGTGTGCATTCCCAGATTCCTAATGATGTGGTCCTGAGTTCCAATGGGGAATTCCTGGCAGGGAGCCTGCAGATTCTTCCAGGTAGGGTCTAGGTCCTGAAGTCCTCTGTCTTGACCTGGGTGTGGAGAACCCCTTAGCTCCCATTTCACTTCTTGTCTCTTCCAACTTCTGCTGGTGGCCGTGTGCACCAGCACCCAGCTCAGGTGTCAATGACACCGTCATCCTGCTCTGAGCTTGTCTTGTAGGTGAAGCTCTGCAATGATAGGGTCATCAGCAGGGCCACAAGGCATCAGGACCCTGACTGGTTATCACCAAGAGGACCAACCACACATGAAGGTCTACTTCCAGATGAGGCAAAGACCCTATCTGTATAGATCTCTTCCCAGGAAAGAGATGACAACTCTGCAGATCTGTATCAATGTCTGGGCAGAGGGGCACCAACCTCAGGCTTCTCTTCCTGTCCCTGCCAGCCATGAACTGGACAAGAACATGATGAGCCCAGCAGGTGTCCACCCCCAATCACCTCTTTCTGCCCAGCCTGGTATCCTCTATACATCCGTCCTGGGAGTGGGAGGTGCTGAGGCTGCTCACAAGGAGAACAGTGTCAGCCTGGCCTGCATCCCCTGCCCTGGTTCCATGGGTTACCTTTGATTTCCTCCTGGCAAATGGCCAAATTCTTCAAGGTTGAGGGTTGAGCCAATGCCTGCAGTGTTGGATTGGGCTCTCACTGAGGGGTTTCCTGTGGCCAAGACCACAGGCAGGCAGCAACGAGAACATCTCTTGAGCATCGAGGCCTGAGTGAGCTATTAGGTTAGTATCTAGAATGTGGGCACTTGGTTCCTGGGGTTCCAAGTTCTCTTGGATTCTGTCTCCAGTAACTTCCTGCTTCCCCTTCTCTGTGCTCTCTCCATGGATAACAACTTCCCAATGTCCCCTCTGGGATGCTGACTCTTTACCACCCTGACCCATTGAATTTCCCATGTGTACAGAATTTCACCAATACAGTCCTCCTTCCTGCCTTGCTGAGGTCTGGGGGCATCAAGAACCATCTAAGGAGATTGAACTTGGTACACAGCTGTCCTGCTCCTGCCTGTTCTGTGATCCTGGGCATGTCTTTCTGTTTCTCAAGGCTTCCCTGTTGGAAAGCAAGGCACAGTGGTCTCACAAGGAGACACATGCTGTTTCCATGGCTGTGCTTGCAATGTAAGGAATGCAGTAATGAAGAGTTCCGGGCAAATGGGTTGAAGCTGTTAAAGGCTGAAAGAAAAGATGAGCACAAGCCTTTTGTAGTAAGTAGAACACTTAGACTTTGTACCTTAAGATAAGATTTTTTGAGTTTCCTTAGTAATGCTAATAGTTAACTGCATGTTGCTGCTTGTTGTCATATAGACTGGAATATATAGAGAGCTTCTTGTAAACCATAAAGTTGTCTGATGAGTCTCTACTCGAAGACCCCCTGATCCCAGCTCTCTCACTCTTTCTCCTTCTTTCACTCTCCTTTTTCTCTTTCATTCCTGATACCCTTCGGATCCAAATCTCCAACACTTCCCAAGTCTCCCCTGCTGCACAATGGATCAAATCTACCTGATCCTTCTGAGGAAAGGGATCAGGTAGCTCAGAGAAAATTCCTAGAAAATTTGAGGGCTGGTCTCACATGTAGCCAATGTACATATGAAGAGAAGGAAGAATTTACAAGGTGGAGTGGGAAGCAGCAGGGAACACAAGCAAAACAGGGCTGAGTTCTGGCTGTGTGATCTTGAGAAAGTCATGACCACCTTGGCTTCATGTCACAGTCCATGCCAGGATGGGCTTTAAATTCTGTGAAAAGCAGTCTTAGTCACCGTCAGGTGTCAGACCCTCCAAAACTTCCCATTCCTTTCAGTTTCAGATCCAAGGCTCCTGCAAGGTCTGACCTGTCCCTGGACCCCATAGATGATCCAGTGCTCTGCTGCATCTAGCACAAGTCATCAGTTCCCCAATCCTCCAAGCCTGTGTCTGTTCAGTAGGACACCTAGGGTTTAGAACACATTTTCCAGCACCCCAGAATACCATCATTATCAATAGAGAACCAAGGCCAAATAATCCTCCTAGGCTGTGGCACACTTAGGGTCACCCATTCCAAGCACCCCAATTTATAGAGGAAATTGAGGCCTTCTCTCCAGTAGCCTCCCTCCATACTGGGAGTCCATCTTAATTCCAGGTTCTCAGAACAGTGGAGGGAGGGCCTCAGCTCTGTCCTTTCCTGCTTACTCTGGGGTTGTCCCTGCCCAGGCAGAAACCTGGGAACCTCTGAGATCCCACTGCCCATCGGGCTGCCATCTCCCCTTCCAGGCTTGGGGCTATGGATACATCGACTGGAGAAAGATGCCCTGTCCCATGGCAGAGCTCACTCCAACCCCTGTCTCCTTGCCGCCTTCCTGGTTCCAGGCCTCCTCTGATTCCCAGGACATTGTCCCTACCCATTTGGCCAGTGTGTTAGGGCAGTGCTCCTGGAGCCATTTGGGAATCCTGAGAAGAAAACAGCTTCATATGGGGAGAAGCAGGCAGGGGTCCACATGATTTAGGGGCTGTCCTTTTCAAAGTGTCTATGCAAGAGAGTTGGGCCCATACCTCAGATGCCAGAAGTATCCAGGTTCTCTGGATTGTGCCCACCCTGTGCTCCTTGAGCTTCACCTTTCTCTGGGTCTCTGTTCCTTAATTGAAAAGTGAGGAGTTGAAAGTGGATCTGGGTAAGAAGGTGCTCAGTGAGGACAGGGCCATCCTCCCCCAGCCTGGGAGGAGGTAGGTGAGAACGCACTTGGGGCACTCAGTACTGAGCTCCAAAAGCCAGGATGTAAAGGACAGCACACAGGGTAGTTAGGCTTATGCCCACAGCAGGGCACACATACACAGGTCCTTCCCCAGAAGAAGGTACTTGCAATGAGCCCCAACTCTCTGGGCATGTGCAAGAAGCCAATGGCTGCCTGCCCAACCCCCAGGGCCTGCTCTGTGTCAACTCCCCTGGGGATCCGGGAACACCCCAAATCCAGCTAGTGTGATCTGCCTGACCCTGGACCTGGTCTGAGTGGAGATTGGTGTCCTAGGAGCCTCAGAATGCACTGCCTGTGAGATCCACCAGTGGGCAAGGATCTGCAAACCTGCAGTAACCAGTGACACCAAGAGGAGAGCAGGGCAGGACCCCTCCCTCCACCACCTTCCCCCAACCCAGATGGTGCAGCAGGGGTGGGATTTAACCCTGGAAGGAGGCCAATGTTTGTGCTGCCCAGAGTGGGATCTCCTCAGTGCCTATTGGCAGGGAGCCCCTCTCAGCCCAGGTCTGTTCCCTATTTTGTAGAGAAACCCCAGGTTCCATCACTCAAGGCCCCCAGCTCTCAGGAACTGAGCCCATCCTGCAGGTGGGACTGGGAATCACTGCTCTGTGCCATCACAGGTGCCTGTGCTAACACTCGGGCTTTTCCAGGGCTGGAGACTCCCTGGCCAAGTGGTTCCTCAGTCCAGGCCCTTCAGGCATGCATTTGCCCGGCCTTATTCCCTACCCACCCTCATGTGGTTGGGTCACTCAACACATAGCCTTCAAGGAAACCAAGGCTCTGAGAAGTCACCACATTTTGGAGGTAGATCTGAAGTGCCCAGGGTGAAGGAGACTCTGGTGAGGGTGTGTGCTGGATGGAAACCTCACTTGGGGCCATCTACCTGATCACACAGGGCTCTGATGCCCAGGGGAGGTGATGGGGGACTTGAGTGCATGGATGGACAGGGGGACTCAGTGCAGCAGGCTGGCCTGCCACAGCCACATCTAGCATAAGCTGGAATGAGGGCCTGCCTCATGGCCTTTCTGGGCACTTGGGGGTTTCAGTGGCTGCCAGCCTCCACCCAGGGGTGAGCATGCTGGCTGGAGGCCCAGAGCAGACTCCTGGTCAGAGCTGTCATTCAGGACAAACTGGTTACTGGAAAGGTCACATCTGGGGACCAGCAGGACACTGCCCCCAATCCCACTCCCCTGGAGTTTCTTGTACCTGTCACCATTGTCCACGGTGCTGTAGAGAAAGGGAATCTGAATTTCCATCATTTTTCAATGGATATTTTTTAAACATAAATCACCTTTCCATCTTTAAGTGTCCAATCGTACTACAATACTGCAATTTATTCTCATATAATTTTAATATTAGAAATGCCTTTTATTGGGTTTCCATTTTTAAAGCTGAGTTATAGATAACACAGAGAAAGCAAACAAAATTGCAGAAGAGAATGGTAAAGGCTACAAGCCTGGATTTTTCTATCAGCTGAAAAGCTGGGAGAAGGGGAGGGGGCAAAGCTAAGCTGTGAACTAGTCTCGTTAGCTTCCAGGATAGGGAAGCAGTTGATCCTGTGTAAGTTCATGAATCTAATGATAGTTAATTTCACATCAACTTGAATAGGGAATGTGATGGTTTGATGAAAAATCATGTTCTTAAAGCTGAAGTATTCCTCTGTGTGTAAACCTATTTTAAATATGACTTTTTGATTAGGTCAATTCAGTTAAGTCCTGGCCCAGACATTAATCTTCTTACTGGACTCCTTTATAAACTGGGTGAATATGGACAGAGATACAAAGGGAGAGAAAGGCAAGGAAGTCAATAGCTGTAAGCAACGCCACCCAGAAGAAGGCCTTTGCATGTACAGAGGAGTCCAGGATGATGCAGCCAAGCTTTGGGGAGACTGTATCACCTGATGATACCTTGATTTAAACATTTTCATGGCCTCTTCACTAAACCTGTAAGCTAATACATCCCCATTGTCAATACAGTTCTGGTATATTGTTTTCAGCCACCAAGCTGACCAGAACAGTAATGGTGTCCAGTGGTTTGATCAAACAAGCACTGGTCTGATTGTTACTATGAGGATACTTCATGGCTTGAGCTCATTAGTCAGTTGATTGCATCTGGGCCTGATTATGCCTACAATCAAGACAGGAACTTGCCTTCAGCTTTGAGGGAAATCTTATTCCATCAATTGAAGGCATTAAGGGAAGAATTGATGGTTGCCGCAGTCAGAAAGAGACAGGCAGCTTCTCCAGGAGAATTCTTTATCAACTTCATTGGGTTTTCGACTTGCTGCCTGCCGTATGGAACTTGGACTTGCTAATATCCATAGTTACATGAACCAATTCCTCTTTAAAAAATTCTCTCAATATTTATATACTTTTATCTTGTCTGTTTTGGCTAAAGCAGACTTTGGTCCTGAGAATGGTTCTGAGAAGCAGAATCTTTAAGATTTCCGAGTTGAGTCTGGCAGTTTGGAATTCGTGCTCTAATATTATTTAAGTTTGCTAAGAGCTGCTGGGAGCAATATACTAGAAATGGGTTGGTTTTTGCCATGAGGCCTGATTAGGTTAAAAGATTGTAGTTCTGAGGCCATGAAAGTGTCCAATCAAGGCATCATCAGGAGACCCTTTCTCCCTGAGCTGCAGCTGTGGGCAGTCACGCACATGGTGTGTCTGCTTGCTGCTCCCTTCTCCTCCAGCCTCATTGCTTCAGCTTCTGTCTACACCAGCTTCCTCTCAGATTCTGTGTTCCTTTTATTTAGGCTTCAGGCTCCTGGGGAGGTCACCCTCAGCTTCTGGGTTCCTCTCTATCAAGGTTTCTTTGGTATCTGGCTTTTTATAAAGGACAACAGCAAGGAGATTCAGACCCAACTGAGCCACACAAGCTAATCAAAGACCCTTGTGGCAGTTTGATATGGTTTATGAATTCCAAAAATAGATTTTGCATTATATTTATAAACTGATCTGTTCTTCTGGGCTAGGGATACCCTTATTGTATTAACTTCGGAAGTTTCAGTTTTACTTGAGTAAATTATGACTAGGGCTTTGATTGGGCCACATCACATAGAAAACAAAAAAACAGAGAAGACAATTGGGGTTTTTGAACCTGGCGACCAGGAAGTAAATACACAGTGAAACAGAAGCATGAGGAAAGTGACCAGGATCCATTAGACATGGTAGAGCCCCTGGGAACACAGTCAAGCCTTTTTCCTGATAATCTAGAACTGTCCTTGTGGACAACACAGCAGCTGAGCCTAGAGAGAAACCAGCCCTGGGAGACATACAAGACCTATCCCAATCTACAGCTGATATTGGAAGAAGCTGGGACCACAGTGCCTTAAGGGGAAGAGGAAGCCTGAACACTTGCAGATGTCAGCAGTCATCTTGCTCCAACAAGTAGCAGTAGACTTCAGTGAGGGAAGTAACCTATGCTTTATGGCCTTTGTGACTATAAGCTCCTATCCCAAATACATACCCTTTATAAAAGCCAATGGATTTCTGGTATTTTGCATCAGCACTCCTTTGGTTGACTAATGCAGCCCTTAAATGTAGAAATTTAATCCAAGCATCTCACCTACAGTAAGTTTGTATACATAAGAATGGATAGCCCTAAGGACATGATTTTCTGAGTTCCACAAAATCTCAAATGGTCACTCACCACCCTTTGGATCTCAGAAATACATATGAGGGAAGCGGACTAGGCCCAATGGATAGGGCATCCACTTACCACATGGGAGGTCTGTGGTTCAAACCCTGGGCCTCCTTGACCCGTGTGGAGCTGGCCCATGTGCAGTGCTGATACACGCAAGGAGTGCCATGCCACACAGAGGTGTCCCCTGCATAGGGGAGCCCCATATGCAAGGAGTGCACCCTATAAGGAGAGCTGCCCAGAGCTAAAGAAAGTGCAGCCTGCCCAGGAATAGCACTGCACACAGGGAGAGCTGACGCAGCAATATGACACAACAAAAAGAAACACAGATTCCAGGTGCTGCTGATAAGGATAGAAGTGGTCACAGAAGAACACACAGTGAAGGGGGGGCGAGAAGGGGAGAGAAATAAATAAAAAATCTTTAAAAAAAGAAATATATATGCAAACTACATTCATTCCACCACAATATTTCAAAAGCCTTAACTCATTTTAGTAGCAATTTTAAGTACAAAATCACATCAAAATCAGTTATAGGCATAAAATGTGTCCTGGGGCAAAAATTCTCTTCTGATGTGGAACTGTGAAACTTAAAAAATAAGTTAACTGCCTCCATTATACAAATGAAGAACTTTCATTAAATAAAAATTCCCATTACCATAGGGAGAAATTGGAAAGGAAACAGGGGTCACAGGCCCCAAATAGTTCTGAAATACTGCAGGGGATATTCCATTAGGTTTCAAAGTCTGAGAGTCACCTCTAGAGCCATGGTTTCTCCTCAGGGCCTGATGGTGCAGCAGTCCCACCCACCCTTTCCAAGGCCATGCCCAGTGGCCATGTTCTCAGCTCAACCCCCCATCAAGCATCTGAGGGCATCAAAACTATAACCCTCGGAGAACACTTGGATGACAGGCTCCACCCTTTCTAAAGCCTGAGAGGCAACACTCTTCCAACAGTGGGGCAAAATCCCCCTCTCTCCAAGCTCTGGGGTATACTCGCTCTTTCTTCACACATGGGTGAGTTCACACTCTGAGCTCAATAAGATGTCTTTACTTAGAACAAAACTTCCATAGTACTGCCATTGTGATCATTTTCCTTCAATGTCTCCCTTTTCTACCTCATTTAATTCAGATGGGCAGTGCCTCCATTTCACACAGACTTCACAGAAAACATGCTGGTTCCACATTGTATCAGTCAGCCAAAGGGGTGCTGATGCAAAATACCAGAAATCTGTTGAGTTTTTTAAAGGGTACTTATTTGGGGTAGGAGCTCATACTTACAAGGCCATAAATCACAAGTTACTTCCCTCACCAATGTCTGTTGCCACATTTTGGAGCAAGATGATTGCTGACATCTGTAAGCGTTCTGCCTTCCTCTTCCCCTTAAGGCTCCATGGTCCCAGCTTCTTCTAATCTCAACTGCAGGCTGTCTTTCTCCAAGGGCTGGTTTCTCTGTGGGCTCACCTGCTCTGTTCTCCATAAGGTCAGCTGTAAATTGTCAAGCAAATGGCCCTCTCTCTTCCCAGGGCCTCTGCCTGTCTAATGGAGCCTGTTCTCTTTCCTCATGTATCTGTTTCTCTGTGTATTTACTTCCCAGGCTCCAGGTTCAAAAATTCCAACCATCTCCTCTGCCTTGTTTCCTCTGTGATGTGGCCCAATCAAAGCCCTAGTCATAATTTGCTCAAGTAAAAGTGACACCTTTGAATTCAATACAATCTAAGGGTATCACTAGCCCAGAGGAACATACCAGTGTACAAACATAATCAGTGTTTCATTTTGTAATTCATCAAAAACACCAAATTGCAACACACATGTAGGAATCAAGGTGAAGCAGGCTAGTTCAGGGAATGAAAAGATGAACCTGGGGCCTGGCAGAAAACCACAGCTGTGAGGCACATGCCCTGGGACCCTTCCTGAGGGAAGGACCTTGTGAGAACTCCCCATTTGGAATGGGATTTTGTCTTGGATCAAAGGAAAGCCCTGGATATTTTAAGGTGCCTGTCATCTGAATTGATGGGTGGGATAAGTAATCAAAACAGCAAATATCTGAGACTCCTCCCCTGAACAAAGGGGAAGGTAAGTAATGGTTTAAAAAGCCAGTGCAGAGAATAAATCAGCCTTCCCCCTCCCCCTTTTCCTCCTTTCTCTGCCTGGACCAGAATGCAAGTCCACCTGGGGACTTTTAATCTGCAGTGGGGAGTTGTAATCTGTAAACCAACCCTTTTTATCCTTTTTAGCCCCTTTTCCCTTTCTCTGTCTGGACCAGCCCACAAGTATACCTGGGACCCATAATCTGTTATTTTCTTTCTCTTCTCTCTTTTTCTTAATAAACTACTGGCCTAACTAAACTGGCATGTTCTTAAATTCTCTTTTGTAACATAACCAAGAACCTAGAGAAAATCTGGCAACAAAGTGTCCAGGCTGTCTGTTGGAGATTTGGACTGGAAGGGTATCAGGAATGAAAGAAAGAAAAAGGAGAGTGAAAGAAGGAGAAAGAAAAAAAGAGAGCAAGAGAGCTGGGATCAGGGGGTCTGCAAGTAGAGACTCATCAGACAACTTTATTGTTTACAAGGGGCTCTCTATATACCCCAGTCTGCATGACAACAAGGAGCAACATGCAGTTAACTATTAGCATTACTAAGGAATTAAAAAAATCTTATCTCAAGGTACAAAGTCTAAGTGTTCTATTTACTACAAAAGGTATGTGCTCATCTTTTCTTTCAGCCTTAACAGCTTCATCCCATTTGC
Organism: Dasypus novemcinctus; assembly: GCF_030445035.2. Lineage (NCBI taxonomy): Eukaryota > Metazoa > Chordata > Mammalia > Cingulata > Dasypodidae > Dasypus > Dasypus novemcinctus. Next base: position 1,572,565 of record NW_026688145.1, read on the forward strand.
GGGGAACTCTTAATTACCGCATTCCTTGCTTTGCAAGCAGAGCCATGGAAACAGCACATCTCTCCTTGTGAGACCACTGTGCTTCAGTTTCCAACATTTCCCCCTTTTTGTTTTAGTCAAGGTGACTGTGCCTGTCTTAGGTTGCCCTCCTTTTGAGAGTCTTCCCTATCATTGACTACCAACCAAGCTCTTCAACTAGGGGAAGTTATTGAAGTGCTTTTGCTAGCACCAGATTATTCTCATGTCCCATGGCTGTTACACTTTGCAATTTTCTTCAAAAGCACTATCTGGCACAGGTGAGAATCATGAGCAACAGAACAACTATGATTAGCCCTATTCCTAAAGCTGACAGGAAATGCTGTGATTTCCACCAATTACCTGGGTTAAATTTTATAATATGTGAAATCATATCTGAGAAAATATCCTTATCATTGGCTACATGAATTTGATTTTGAGACATTTCTAATATTTTCCTTTGTAATTCAATTATTTCCAGAGAGAGATTATTTTTATGGCCTAGCAAATGATTCTTAATTTTTTTCCATTGTATATCCGATGAATTATAGGCAAGAGGAGTAATATAAAAGTTGCTTTCATTCCAATCACATTTCAATCCCCTTAACAAGTTTAAATTATACAATTGATCTCCAATATGCAAAACAGCTGATTCTAAATCATTAACCCAATTATTTAACTGTTCATCAATGTGCTCTTGGCTTTGCCACAAATCACTAGCATCTTTATGCCAATCATGCATGTACTGTTGAGTCTGTACTTTCATGTAAAGCTACCATAGCAGTAGCAGCAGCTGAAATGATTCCATTTAGTCCCAAATGCTTATAATAAGCAGGCCAATAAAGCATCTAGTCTATTTCAAGAATTCTTGTGCCATATGTAGCAATAACTGACTTTCAGGAGATGACTGCCAAACTGCATCATTCTCACAAGTATTCAGATGCCTTTCCTCCTTCTGGCCATTGCTATTGTTTCTCCATTCTGCAACACACTTTCTGATAGACATGTATACAAAGCACCATTTTCATAAAACAATGAGTCATTCTTAATAGTTATCTTACCAGTTATGAAAACAAATGGATCTCTAACAGGCTTTAAGGTGATATGTTTGATTAAGGGTCAAATACTCTTTTGTCTTATTTCTATTTCCCAACCATTCATAAGTAGGGGCAATTCCAATAAATATTTCCCACAAATTGTTTTGTAGGTTATGACTATGAGTGTCATTAGCCCAAGGGGCCACTATCCATTTTCCTTTGTAATGTTAACAGTTCCTGCCACAATAGCATAAAGAGAGGGCACACAGGCCCACAGTCCATAGGCAGACACAAGCTGCAAGTTCACAGTTACAGAATTTGTGAAGTTAATGTGATGCGTGTCAGCAATTGCCACAGGTCTCAGTGAAGTATTTTAATCTCTGGCCATATTTTCACATTTCCCCCTTTTTGTTTTTGTAAAGTAATGAATACAGCTCAGGTGGTTTTTTGTTGTATTACTCCCCAGAGGGTTTGTATCACACATCTGAGGGCCCATTCCTCTCAAGAGCAGAAAGGATCTGAAAGAATCTGATGTCACAGTCATTGAAGTGTGCACAATGGACACTCATGGGTGAAGTCCATGAGCTGTTGGTAAGGAACAGGCAGCTGGAACTGCTGGGCTAGGCACCTCAAGGTCTGGTACTCATGATGTTCACCTTTCTGGTGGAGCCACTCTGCTTTGGACATCTCACTTGACCCTCAACAAGGTCTTTTCTGTGGTTCCTGATACTGATTTGGAAGACTCACTTCTTAAGGGCCCCACATTGGGTGCCAGCTGTCACCTAGTGAGATTTTCTTCCCACAGATCCTCTTGGAAATCTGCTCTTTCCATCCGGACTTACACTAAAATGACTGACTGCTTCCCTGGTCAGTGAAATGCTCACATGGGGTCTATTCTCTGGGGACTCACTTTCCAGAAACTCAGAATTTTCCAAATTAATAATTTCTGATTACTTTGTCCTGAAGACTTCTTAGCTTATCCCTTTCTTCCCACAATTTACTATAAACAGGAAGGAGAAGTCAGGCCACATTCCCACATTTGGTTTGGAAATTTCCTCAGCTAAATATTCAAGTTGATCACTTTCAAATTATGCCTTCCTTCTAACACCTGGAGTCAATTTTGCCAAGTTCTCTGGCACTTTATAGCAGGGGTTATTAACAGGGGATCTGTAAGCCTGAATTGAAATTAAAAAAATTTTTTTGTGGGAATGTGTTGATGTGGGTGTGATACATTTATTAAATAATACACAATGTAGTGTGGACTTAGCAAGGGGTCCATGGCTTATGCCTGACTGGCAGAGGGGTCTGTGGAACAAAAAAGGTTAAGAATCCCTGCTTTAAAGCAATGATCAACTTGTTTCCAACTTACAATGATGTATTCATTATTTCGAAGGCCTCTTCAGAAGTATCCTTTGCATCTATATATCTACTAACAATCCCTTCAAAGCATTAGAGGCTTTTCCTATTAAGGTCTCACAAGTCTTCCAAAATCAACCATTTAGTCATTTATAAACCTGTTCACACCTTCATGGTGTTTGCATAGCAGCATGCACCCCACTCTCCTGGTATCAGCTTCTCTTATAATTTGCTGAAAGCTCCTGGGAGCAATGTCCCAGAAATGGGCTAGCATTTACAAAGGGGATTTATTAGGATAAAAGCTTAGAGTTCTGAGTTTGTGAATGCATCCAGGGGATCATTTCTCCCTGAGCTGCAGCTACAGGCCATCAGGCACATGGGAGTGCCTACCTGTCTATCCTTTCTCCTCTGGGCCTTGTTACTTTCAATGTCTATCAAAAGTGGTGTCCTCTCAGTTTTTGTATTCTCTTGATTTCAGCTTCTGGCTTCCAGAGTCTTCTTGCTCAGCCTGGGTTCCTTTCTATATCTGCAGCTTGTTTATTATTATTATTATTATTATTATTATTATTATTATTATCTGTCGTTTTATTCCACCATTTATAAAGGACCTGGTAATATGATTAAGACTAAAGCAGGATCATGCAATCTAATTAAAGGCCCTTAACTGACATAATTTAATTAAAAATTCCATCCTATTATAGGTTTGTATGTACATGATGATTTTTTTCAAGTCCAGAAATCTTCAAGCTGCTGCAAATATGAGTAAATTAAATAGCATTAAAGACTGTGTCCAATGATCAATTGAGTATGGACACTCTATGCATGAAATAGCAATAGAAATATGCAAAATACAACCAATCAACAGTGCTACTTTGCTGAGACCAGCTCAGCAATAGGTTGGCTCAAAGGGAAGTTGATGCAGAACTTAAGACATAAAAGGACAGAAAGAAAAACACAAGAGGAAATAAAGATGGGACCAGGGAACTCACGGCTTCTGGAACTGAGTGCCTTGACCCTAGTTTCCACATATTTATTAGAAATTACAAAGCAGCAGCTTTCCATGTATACTTTCAAGTCTGTTTGTTATTAGAACTGCAACATTTACAATACTAGGGAACAGGCCATGCAAATGTCAAATACCTCCTCATGCAAACTATTGTGCTGACAAGACAGTGTTCTGTCTAGTCAAGAATCAGTGTTCCTAAGCCCACATTTCTTATCTACATTATGGAAACATTCTAACTTCAAGCCAGATTCCCATATACATATTCAAGCTATTTTCCCACAAATCAGTCTGACCTCTGCAGTGAGGTGGGGTCCTGGACCCAGGAGACAATGGGGGTGATCATCAATCTCAGCATCTCCATTTCCATTTCTCTGGCCCATCTTCCCTCCCTCTCTGGATCCCTCTCCCAGAGCACATGACAACTGTGGGTTGCACACCCTAAGGGTCCTAGAAATGGGGGTAGGGAAGGAGGACCCTGGGCCTCTTCCTGATTGCAGAATTTCCTCAGCCTTTTAAGGTTTTTGCTCCTGATGCCAGATGCCTAGAATACCATGGAACCAAGACGGTGGTCAGAACGGTCATGGTCACCTTCCTTGGTGGTGCCATGAGTATGTGCTCATCCAGGGAAGTCACAGATGCTGCCAAGGCCCCACCCAGGAACCCATGAAATTGTCAGCAGGCCTGCAGCATGTGGCCTTCATGGCTATCTTTAATGGCCTTTTGAAGACTCTTTAGAGAATCCATTTCTGAGAAGGCTTATGTTCCCAGGTGTGTTTTCTTTCCTCAGAGGAGCACAGGGCACACCAGCCTCCCAGAGCTTGCCTGGAGACCACTGGGTGTCACTCTTCCTCCGCGAGGATGAAGTCCACTTGCCTCTCCTCCAGGTTCTCCACCACTGCACCACTAGGAGTTTCTCAGGGACCTCCCTCAGGCCTACTGTTTTCTTTTCCTAGATATGTATTTATAAGTACCAGTCACTTTCCCTTGTGAAAATTTTCCCAAAATGCATATTCCATCAACATCTGTTACACTTATTATCTTTTCAAACGTTGAAATGGGTAGACTGCCACACCAGGGGCAGTGGAAATCAGAAAGTGGTTTAGCAAAGGGAATTGAAACCACCACCTGTTCATCTTGAAGTCAATGAACTTGCCCACAGGATAGCATAAAAGACAATAACACACATGGTAGAGCAAGCCACATGCCCAAGAAGTTGTCACTCCCAGCAGAGGCCATGGAGGGGACCATCTAGTCGGCAGCTCCGCCACCGACCAGCACTGTCTCTCTGCTTCCTCATCTGACAAATGGTGGTGGTGATGGTGGCACTACCCTGAAGGGCTGCCATGAGAACGAAGAGTTTACACACGTAAGGATGTGCTGGAGCTGGTGGTGGTGGCGGGGAAGGTGTTACTTCAGCAAAGTGATGGAGTGAACCCAAAAGTCCAACAATGGCAGAAGAGCCAAAGTAAGGCACTGTACACACACTCGGTGTGGCCATTTACATTTAAAATTAATATTGACTCCAAACCACCAGAGAACAATATAGCCATTACCTCTTGCCTAAAATTTTGTGGTAACATGGAAAAATAGTGATAATGGGATGTTTACTATTTTTAAGTATATCAATTTTATGTAAGTCTGGAATAATGATAAGTGGCATATAAACATGAATCGTGGTCTAGAAGGAAAAAAATGAACAAACATTTTGAACACTTCTGAGGTGAAGAAGTTATAGGATTATTTTTCTTTGCCTTTGAGCTCCATGAGTTTGATGTTTAAGAATGATAATTCAAGTGGTCTCTTAAATTTTTCTGTTAAAATAGTTGCTATAATTTGAATTTATTTAACTCAATTCTGATATGTCACAGGTATTAACCATGGACCTGTAATAGCTGGTGTAATTGGAGGTCAGAAACCACAATATGGTATCTGGGGCAACACTGTAAATGTGGCCAGTAAAATGGACAGCACTGGAGTCCTGGATAAAATACAGGTAATTCCATCTGCTCTGACAATTGTCGACTGTGTCTGTTCTATTGGAACCATAAATAAGTATTCTAACGAGGGTAATATTAAAGCAAAGGAAAGAAAATAAGCCTGGTTACTTAGTCAAATCTTTGTTATTGTAAAATTTCAAATAGTTTCTGGAGTAACTGTAACCAAAAAAAATTTTGAAATAATATAAAAGCTATTGCATTGCTGAAAACAAATGTCAGAATAGCCACTGACATGGCAGATGGCAGCCTTGAGCAGGAAGTGCAGACTAGGTGCCTCCCCCTTCTCCCTGGCCCCAGCACCCTGCAAGGAGATTTGCAAGGGTTCCCCCAAAAGCACACATGACCCCTGCCTTTCTGTTCTGGGGTCTGAACTGGGAGGAAGAGTGAAGGAGCAGGCTGGGAGCAGTGACAGATAAGAGATGGCAGTTCTGTGTGGGCCTAGCAGGAATGACTGGAAAGCCCTGAATCCACTCAAAGGAGAGAAAGGGAAAATCTGACAAGTTAAAAGTGGTGATTGGAGAAAAAGCTATTTAATGTCAATATTCCTATTAGTCATTAAATCTATTGTAACCATGGTTAAAAGAGCTACAATGATAATAATAATATTGTAGGAAAAAAATGTTTCCTAATTCACTTGAATGATCACACACAAAAACAGATCTATTAGAATGACGCTGAAACTGTTTTCCACTGTTGGGATGTGTGGGTGGGCAGCCTGCGATGGAATAATGACAAAGTCAAGGGGGATGGGAAAGAAGACGAGGGAGGCAGTGGCCACGACAGCAAATATTCCCCAAGCCTGATTTTTAATTCACTCTGTAACCACTTCCTGTGCAGCAGCGAGGTAGCCACTGAGCTTACAGCAGTGAGCAAATTGGACTCATTTCTGTCTTCAGACAGTGTATATTCTATTGAAGATAAGAGAGAAGCAGTCTATGTACAAATGAGCCACTGAAAGCTGTGACACATGCCAGAGCCAGGGACCTGCTCCAGTCTGGGTGACTCACAAAGGCCTGAGTGCTGGCAGCTGGGCAGCCTGCAGCACATGGTCGGGGAGAGCCACTGCTCAGCCCACCATGGAGGGGATAGCAGATGGGAGCAGAGCTAGCTGCCCTTTTCCTTCTGGCCAGTGTGCTTGAAGGCCAGGTCTTTGCCCTGCCTCTCCTGCCCATCATTTCCTCTCTCCATCCGGGTCCCATTGTTTAACCAGGTCCTGGTGGCCAGGCTCTAGATGTCTCTGCATGAACACACTAGTCACTCCCATGTCGGGGCTGCCCCTGCAATCCTGGCCACCCCAGGCTCTTCTGCTGGGCTGGAGAGGGATGCCCACAGCAAGAGCGCATGCTCCCCTGGCCCAGCTGCAGGACAGCCTCTGTCTCACCACCCACTGGGATATTCCCAAGCAAGAGGGTCATTCTACCATCCTTCACAGCTTGCCAAGCAGTTTGTAAGCTCTCGGGGTAAGACCCAGAAGCTGTTTAACAGGGGCTGGCCAGGGAGAGCACTTGCTCCTTCGATCATAAATCCCCCATGGGTCAGCATTTAAAATGGGTTTAAGCTTGAGGAGGTCTTCAAGAGGAGATTGGCCATCACAAAACTCCACGCCATTTATTGCCCATCAGCCACCTGGACTGTCCCACACACTTTGTCCCTTGGGAGGAAATAGGACAGGCTTCTGCCTGTCCAGAATGGAGCATGTGCAGGCCTGGATGAGGGCTTCACCCAGCGACCAGAAGGTTCATCTGAGTCAGTTTTCTTCTCCTGAGGGCAGAGCTCTCTCGGTTCCAGTAGCCTCTCAATTCCATTTCTGTGCAAAAAGAGGAGTGATTTTTCAGGAAAAATGGAAAATGAGGCTGAGACCATTAAAAGCTTCTGCTGGGCCCAAGGAGCAGCTTCTCGTGATTAAAGAGAATTACACTCCTGCAGGGCTTTCTGGCCCAGAAGCCTAAAGAACTGCACAGAAAGCCCCTCAACTTCCCTCAGCCTCATTAGGGTGGGCAGCCTCCTGCTGGCCTCCTGGTGGCCATGAGCATCTGGCCCAGGTGGTGGTTTGGTGTCACTGATACCCAGGCATAGATAAAAAATGCCAGTCCATAAGTGATTCAACTGCAGAATTAACCTCAAATGTTCCACAGGGTGTTTCCCTCTGTGCAAGGTCAAAAGTCAAGGACCTGTAGAACCCTGATGCTGACTGCCCCTGAGAATGCCAAGGATGAGAAAACACCCATAACCCAAGCTTCTTGGCTATCTCCATATTCTTTCCATTCTCCTCTAATGCCCAAAGCCCTTCCCGTGCTCTGACCTCAAGCTCCACCTGACCTCGAGCTCCACCTGGCCTTGTCCTGGAATTTGAGCCCCATCTGGGGGCTGGCAGGACAGAAGTTCTGGCACCAGAGTTTCCCACCTTCCACACCCTTTTCTTGCCCACTCTGCTCATAGCTGGCCCTCGGGTCACCTGGCAGGAAGATGGAGGACTCTCTTGCTCTGCCCACAGGCTGCTCTTGACATCGAGACTTCTCCCTCGTTTGAAGGAGTCCCTGGCTTTTTTCCTGGTTCTCATATTCCCAGCCACTGACCCATGAAGATGCCAGTCTTGAGTCTCTCACAGTCCCCACATCTGAGGAGGTTGGCTCACTGCTGCCACCACTGCCTGGCCCCTCATCACTGTCACCTGGTGATGCCAGGCTCATTCCACCCAGCAGAGCCCATTACAAGCTCAAGCTGAGCCTGCACAAGGCTCCATGCCAGCCAGTGCCTCCCTCCAGGGGATTCCACAATCCAGCCCCAGAAATCCCACCACCATTTGGCCCAGCAGCAGGGGTCTCCTCATGGTGCAATGCCAGGAAACAAAGAGTCTTGTCACATTGGCAGGGTGTGAATGAGGGGCTCTTGTCTCCATAACACCCAAAGTCGATCTGTGAAATGAGGAAATTTACACCTGACCTAGCCATGCCCATGCTAAAGTGAATGCAAGGATGCAAATGTGGCTCAGACAACTGAGCTCCCACTTACCACATGGGAGGTCTGTGGTTCAGTTCCCAGTGCCTCCTAAAGAAGACAGCAAGCTGGCATGATGGGCAGGCACAGCAAGCTGACACAAGATGGTGCAACAAGAGACACAAGGAAAACATAATAAGAGACACAACAAAGCAGGGTATGGAGGTGGATCAAGCAATTAGGTGCCTCCCTCCCACATTGGAGGTCCCAGGTTCAATTCCCAGTGCCTCCTAAAGACACAGCACACAGCAAGAGCAAATAATGAGGGGGTGGGGAGAAATAAAACAAATCTTTTAAAAAAATGATACAGAATTTTAAAAAATAATAATAAATAAACTGAATGTAAACTCCTTTAGCTCTTCTAGCTTTAGGTCATTGATTCCTGTGAGTCCACTTGCAAGGGTTGACTCAGCTTCTTAGGGTACTTTCTTCCACCTATAGTCAAACCTATTAACATCATTTATTGTTTCATGAATCAGCATTCATGACACTTTGTAAATAACATCAGCAGTCGCACTTTTTAAAAAAAATGTACTTTCATTTGCCAGGTTTTTCACCTTAAATTTGAATCTTTACGTTCTTGAAATCATAGCACAGACCTAGACTTAACTCAGCTTCTCTTGGCAGAATGGCACAGCATCATTCTGTTGTCCCATCCACAACACATGGCTTGTGATAGCCCACAAGCCTACTTAACCCTGGAGATTACTTGTATTTGAGGTTGTTTCCAGTTTTTCTCTATCACAACACTGAATTTAAGGATACCTTTGTCTTCAAAAAGAATTTCTTCTTACATATTATTCCTGCTTCCTCTAATTTCTCCAAAGTGGAATTAGCCAGTCAGTGTGAACAGACTCTTCATCCTTGTAGTGAAGTGGCTTCTCAAAAGGGTTGTGTTAATTTCTAGACTAAACACCTCTTTTTCCATGTGGCCTGCAGGTTATCAAGGAAATGAGCTCATTTTGCAGTCCTTGGGATACACATGCACGTGCTGGGGAATAATCAACGTGAAAGGAAAGGGGGAACTGAAGACGTATTTTGTGAACACAGAGATGTCACGGTCACTTTCCCAGAGCAGTGTGGCATGTTGAAAGACACCTTCGTGCCCAGAGGACCAGATGTTCAGGAAGGTTCCACACCCTTTCTGACTGCCTCATTGACCCCTCATTTCCTGTGTGCATGCTCTGTCCTGTCCCATGGAGCCTTTTATTTATTTATTTATTTTTAATATTTATTTATTATTTTTTTTAAATTACATTAAAAAATATATATGAGGTCCCATTCAACCCCACCACCCCCGCCCCCCACTCCCCCCACAGCAACACTCTCTCCCATCATCGTGATACATCCATTGCACCTGGTAAGTTCATCTCTGAGCATCACTGCACCCCATAGTCAATGGTCCACATCATAGCCCAGACTCTCTCACGTTCCATCCAGTGGGCCCTGGGGGGATCTACAGTGTCCCGTGATTGTCCGTGAAGCACTATCCAGGACAACTCCACGTCCCGAAAATGCCTCCACATCTCATCTCTTCCTCCCATTCCCCACACCCAGCAGCCCCCATGGCTACCGTTCCCACACCCATTCCACATTTTCTCTGTGGACATTGGATTGGTTGTGTCCATTGCACACCTATGTCAAGTGAGGGCTTAGATTCCACATGGGTACTGGATGCACTCTTCCCGCTTCTAGTTGTAGACACTCTAGGCTCCATGTTGTGGTGGTTGACCTTCTTCAACTCCATGTTAGCTGAGTGGAGTAAGTCCAATAAGTCAAAGTGTAGGAGCTGAAGTCTGTTGAGGCTCTGGGCCTGGGTGTCATATTATCAGTCCAGAGATTCAAATCCCCTACATATATCTTAAACCCAGCACCAACTACAATTCCAATAAAGTAGCATGCAAGTCTTGTGAAAAGAGATCCCCTTTGAGTCCATTTCCATCACGCAGAAACACCAGCTCCAAAGAAGGGCCATCTGTCATGGCAGTGAACCCCTTCTGCCATGACCATAGAACCCGTGGGTCTCTTTATCCCTCAAAAGAACCAATACCTGGGGTTGTATCTACCTTATCTGTCTCTTAGACTCTGTTCAGTTGTACATAGGGGTATTCCTTCTGACAACCTCCAGACTCTTTTTTAGAGACTCACAGCCTTATAATCTCATTTCTCCTTTCCATTTCCCCCTTACATTAGGTCAAACTGCTTCCCGAAGTCATGTTATTATATGTAGACAGGTATATTCTGCTGTTCCGCATTGAATCTTTAATTCAAGGTCATTTTCTAGTTGCTTCTTCAGCTGGTATGTGGTAGTGATCCCTCGGTGCCAGGGAGGCTCATCCCCGGGTGTCGTGTCCCACGCTGGGGGGAATGCATCACATCTACATGCCATGGAGCCTTTTAGACTTGCACCTGTGACCCAGTGACATATCATTTGGTGTCTGATGTGTGCCAAGGTCGTTTTGCCACTTGCACTGTGCTTACTCCCAAGTGAAAGGGAAAGGAACGTGATTTGTGGGAGAAAAGGATTCAAGGAACTAACAAAGATGATAGAGGTGAAACAAACAAAAATTCTTATGGCAATAAAACTAGGGGGTGTATATTATCTTCTGATGCATGTTCCTTTCTGGAAAATATGATAGCACACCAACTGCATCTGCTAGTCAGATATTAAAACACAGTATTGGTGAATAAGTTGATTCTGTCTCCCTACATGGAGTTTAATTGTATTTGTGCACATCTCATCTGTGGCTGTCCATGGGCCCCAGTTGGGATTTGTGGCTCTTGTCACCTCACTCTGTTGTTTCATGCCATGAGCACATTGCCATCCATTACCAGAATTAGTACTCGGCACCTACGACCAGTTTTGTACCATATATGTCTGATGTTTTGGTGCCATTGTCTTTTCTAAGGTTAATTCATTAAAAGTTTTTGGTTTTTTAGTGCCTGTATCTTTTTTTAGTCCTTTCTTCTTTCTCCTGTAGTTTACTCCAGAATTCAGGTTTGGTTTTCTTTTGTTTTGCCCTTCTCCCCTTTTTGCATCCATTTCAGTTTCCTAGCTGCTGAAACAAATACCACACAATGGATTGGCTCGTGGTTTTGAAGCTAGGAGAACTCTAAAACCAAGGCATCAGCAAGGTGATGCTTTCTCCCAGAAGATCATGGTATTCTGGGACTGACTGCTGGCACTCCTTTGTCCTTGCCTGTCACATCACATGGCAATGCTCATGGCAGTCTTCTTTCTCTTGAAGTTCTTTTGACTGTCAGCTTCTGGCTGCTCCCTGACACTTCTTTTCCTTTGTCCAATCTCCTTTCTTTATAAGGACTTCAGCCACGTTGGGTTAAAGCCCACCCTCCTTCAGTGTGGACACCTTAACTAACATCATCTTCAAAGGTCCTATTGACAAATGGGTTCACACCCACAGGACCAGGGGTTGGGACCTGAACCTGCCTTTTGTGAGGACATGATGCAATCCCTAACAACCTCACATTGGCAGTTGTTTCCAAAAAAAGCTCTCCAGAAGCCAATATTGAGGTATCCCTGGGTAACTCAGATCAGGACAAAGTTTTTATTCAGATAATTGAGAATGCAGCACCCCAGAAAAGAAAGAAAACAGGCTCCATATATCTATTGACCTAGCATTAATTACAGCATCTCTGGAGAATATTTTCAGGAAAAACAGTATTTTACTGCTGTGGCCATTTGAAGATTTTGTGGACTCCAGAAAATCCTGTCCTTAGGGCTAATCCATTCCCACGTGTATAAACCTATTGTAAGTGGGGCCTTTTGATTAAATTACTTCATCTAAGGGCCTTTGATTAGATTGCATAACCCAGGGAAGGTCTTGATCCTCTTACTGGAGTCTTTTTAAAAATAAAACAGAGGACTGAAATGCCACAGATACAGAAAAAGCTGCAGAAACAGGAAATGCTCAGAAGCTGAGAGGGAAGGCGCCAGGAACCAGAAGCTGAGGGAAACCACTCTGACCAGAATCTGAAAGCAACAAGGCCCAGAGGAGAGGGGAGAGAGGAGCAGTCTCCACCATTGTACCTGATCACCCACAGGGGCAACTCAGGGAGAAAGCATCCCCTGATGAAGCCTTGAATTGGACAGTTTCACAGCTTATCATTGTAAGCTTTTAAGCTAAGATATCCCCATTGTAAAAGCCAACCCATTTCTGATATATTGCCTTGGTAGCCTTTAGCAACCTAAAACAAATGGTCAAAAGATTCTCTACCAGCAATAGCACCCATTTTAATTTCCTAGACTGCTCAAGCAAATACTATGATACGGGTTGCCTTAAACAATAGGAATTTAAAAGAAAGTCCAAATCAAGGTCATGCTTTCTTCCCTAAGACTGTGGTGTTCTGGGCTGACTTCCAGCAATCCTTGGTCCTTATTTGTTTCATGACAAGACACATCATAGCATCTCCTGGTCTCTCCCTTCTCTTCCAGGTTTCACTGATGTTAAGCTTCTGCTCTGTCTGTGGTTTTCTTTGTCTGAATTTCATTCTTTAGTGAATACACTTTGGGGCACTGCTGCACTGCATGAATTATAGTTTACATTGTAATTTACACTCTCCCCCAGTACATTCAGTGGGTTATGGCAGGATATGTCCAGCATCTGTCCCAGCAGTATCATTTAGGACAACACCAAGTCCCCAAAATGCCCCCACATCTCATCTCTTCTTCCCTTTCCCTGCCCTCAGCAACTACCATGGCCACTTTCTCCAGATCAATGCTACAGTTTCTTCCATTATCAGTCAAAATAGTTCTATAGTAGAATACCGGTAAGTTCACCCTAATCCATATTTCATTCCTCCATCCTCTGAACCCTGGGTTGGTGATGTCCACTCCAATTCTACATTGAGGGGGGGGGCTTAGATCCCACGTGACTGATGGATGTGATTCTCCCTCTTGGTGATGTAGGCACTCTTGGTCCCCTGGTGTTGTGATTGACCATCTTCACCTCCCTCTTAGCTGTGCAAGTCAAACTGGAGAGTAGGAGCTGCAACCCTGCTGAGACTCAGGGCCCAGCTGGCACATGGCCAGTCCAGAGATTGAATTCTCCTGGGTATACACCAACCCCAGCACCAACTAGTAAAAGTGACAGAAGAGGCATGTGTAGAAATTTCACATCTGAGTCCAACTCCATCACACTCAGGAACACAAATTCCAAAGTAGGGCCCACTGACCAGGTATTGAACTCTAGAGACAACCACCATGATCGTAGAACTAGTGTATCTCCATAGCCCTCAGGAGCACCAGTTCCTGGGGTTGTATCTACTTTGGCTGTCTCTGGGATCCTGCTGAAACATGCATAAGCACAACCCCTCTGATGAACAACCAAGTCTTTTTTGAAGACTTAGCCATATATACTCATTTGTCTTTACCATTTCCCCCTTTTATTCAAGGTCTTTTTTCTATTTGCATCACCAGTTAGTGATTGGTAGTAATCCCTTGGTGCCAGGGAGGTTCATCCCTGGGAGTCATGTCCCACGGGGGGGGGGGGGAAGGTAATGGATGTACATGCTGAGTTTGGCTTATAGAGTGGCCACAGTTGAGCAACATGGAGGCTCTCAGGAGGTAACTCTTAGGCACCCTGCCACTCTAGGCCTACTTCAAATTTCAGGCACATAGGCTCATAAGCATAGTCATCAGTATCAGGAGCTCATCATTGGAGCCTCGTTCTTCACTGGTCTTTGCCCTTGCACTTGAGGGATTGTTGCTATTCTATTGGAGAATGTGACAGAGTTCCCCCAGTTAGGAACTCAACACTCCCTCAATTGTCATTTGTAACTGTAACTACTATGAAAAATATCCAACATATATTTGAACATTTTTATGTACCCTATATACATGACCTGGAGAGCTCCCTCCCAACCATTTGTCCCCCATCAATGACACCCCACACCAGCATTCCTCCCTGCCATAGTTGAACCCCTCTGTGGTCCAAAATGTCTTCAAAAATGAAGTCTAATATATTGCCAAATTCAATTAATAGGAAAATGAAATAGTAGTGATATGTTTAAAGATTAGAAATAGAATACATACTAATTTAGAAAAACTAAAAGTAAAAATAAATTGGGGTATTAAAAAATGAAAAATATCATAAAACGTTTTTCACATTTTGTCTTTAATCACTGTAATAGGTATATGTACAGTGGGAAGGCAGTTTCTTTCCTTTATTTCTCAGTGTCTACATCCTTTTTTTTCTAATTTTTTCTCTATTTTTTAAATGTTACATTAAAAAAATATGAGTTCCCCATATACTCCCCGCCCCCCTCACCCCACTCCACCTACATCAACAACTTCTTTCATCTTCGTGGGACATTCATTGCATTTGGTGAATATATTTTGGAGCACTGCTGCACCACATGGATAATGGTTTACATTGTAGAAAGTTTTAGATCACAGTAAAGTCACATATAAAATATAAGGGACTCCCATATATCCAACATCAAACATTTTTCCCCCTTCCCCAGCAATGATGTTTTTACATGTTCATGTTATATTTACTGCAGCTGATGTACAGATATTGAAACATAGCTATCAAACATGGTTCCATTTTGGTTTACATTATGGCTTATATTTTAGACTGTACAATTGTCTAAACATTATGGTTTACATTTTAGCCTATAGACTTTTATACCTTTTTGGTGTAATTTCACATGTCCTATATCCATCATTGCACCATCTTGTGAAACACTTCCATTGCCCCCCAGTCACCCTGCTTCCATCCATTCTTTTCCTCTCCCCCTCTCCCCTCAGGGCCCACAGTTATAATCAATCTTCATTGCTTGAAGGACCAGATTCACAGATACTTGCAACAATGCTGAGGGCTTGACATACTAGAATGTCCTTTCCCATTGGGAGCCACCAATTCTCTTGAGAGACACAATTCCATCTATTTCAGAACATCAGGTCTTCCCAAAGCTCTTTGTGCTCCAGGCAACTGAAAACACTTCTGTGAGCTAAAAATGCAAATCAGAAGCCTTAGAGTTCATTTCTGTCAGGCCAGTGAACAGTGACATCCATAGGTGAGTAAAAATATCCATCCTCAAGGTTCTCCTAAACCCTTAAGTTTTGTAGGAAGTCTTCTTTCATTAAAAGCACTTTAGAGGAAGCAGACATGGCTCAAGCAGTTGGGCACCCACCTACCACTTGGGAGGTCCTGGGTTCGGTTCCCAGTGCCTCCTAAAGAAGACAAACAAGACAGTGAGCTGACATGAAGGGCTAGCATGGCAAGCTGATGCAACAAGATAACACACTGAGACAACAAGGAAACACTACAAGAGATACAATGTGTCTCAAGACAGATGTGGCTCAAGTGGTTGGACACCTTCCTCCCATATGGGAGGTCCCATGTTCCATTCCCAGTGCCTCCTAAAAAAAAAAAAAGATGAGCAGACACAGAGAGCAGGCAGTGAGTACAAACAAGGAAAGGGTGAGAAATAAATAAATAAATAAATAAATAAATAAATAAATCTTCTAAAAAACACACACACTTTAGGTTCACACCCTTTAAAATTTCAGTATTTCAAAGCATCTGTTTAGAAATGACTAGGCTTTGTCTTGAATCCTCTATGCTATTCTTTTTCCAAACTCAATGTGCAATTCTTAAAGACAATAACCACTCCACTTCCCTTTCTCTAGATATGTCTAGCAACAGAAAAAGCATCATTGACTAATGGTGGAAATTTGATAAAGCAAAACAGATTATTTTAATCTAAGAATATGTTTCTGTTTGGTGTGACTTTAATGGGCTTATTTATTACCTTTAAGTTGAAAACATCTCATCTACAAAAATACATTTAATTTCCCTACTGCCTAGCAAATGTGAGATCTTTTGAAATCTTGCCCAATTCAAACCCTGCTTATTAAAAGTGAGCACTAAAAGGTTAGTGGCCTAATTTAAAGTAAATGAAAATAACTTAAGTTTGAAGTTAATTTATTGCAGTCACTTTCAGATGAAGACATCTCCTACAGATGCTTTGCTTTTCTTGGTAATCGAGACTGAAGAAAGAGTAATTTATAAAAATGTCTATAACCCAAACTTTATATATTTTCTTATTGTATTACCAATATGATGTAATGAATCCAAAAGCATTCTGAATAAAATGTTGCTAATTGTTTGAAAAAATAAAATGCACCTATAGTGAAAAAGCTGGTTTCAAATGAATAAAGAAATATTTAGAAGTCACTCAACCTTGAAATGACCAGTAATTCAATGTCACAGGTCCTTTGAGAATGACCTGGGATTCAAAACAATAAAGCCAATGGTGGAGGAACAGGGTGGAAATCAATTAAATCACCTCCCCATCAACTGCTAAATTGGAGAATTTAATCACAATAGATGTGGGATTATCTTTTCCAAGGGATCGCTCCATTAAAATATAGATGGTATCTCAACACTTGAACAATTTTTCAAATTCTTTCCAAAGTAAACATTTCCAAATGAGGTTAAAAGTGACTTCTCCAAAAACCATCCAAAGTTGATGGTCATCGCCACATTTGCTGAGTGGGGTGGTGAGCTGGAGGGCCACCTGTATTACGACCAACTCCAGGAGCTCGCCAAGCTCCCCACAGACTCGGTGACGGGAGCTGAGACATGGCTCCCAAGGCACGTTCAAGTCCTGGTCCCCGGTTCTGTGGGTGGGAGCTATTTGGAAGGATCTCAAAGATCTAATTAAGATGAGACCAGATTGAGGCAGGAGGGCTTTCTTCCTAGAGGACTGGAGACCTCACAAGAAGAGGATCTGGACAGATGGACCCCTGTGCAGACGTGGAGACCACAGGAAACAGACGGCCATGTGATGAGCAGAGGCTGAGCCACCAGCAAGACACCCTGTTGCAGGACAGCGTGGCTGCCAGTCCCTTGATTTGATGTCTAGCCTCCAAACCCTGAGACAATGAATTCCTGCTGCCTGTGGTGTGTGTCATGGCAGACCAGCCAGACACAGACAGAGACAAGGTTAGGATGCCCCGCTGTAAAGGTGGGGGAATGTAGACTCCAATAGATGACATGACTTGCACTAGACCTTGGAGTTAGAAAGCAAAGGAGCCAGAATTTCACCCAACCCTGGTGAATACCAAGGTCCATGCTTTCCCCATGACCTTAGCTGCTTTTCACTTGTGGAGTGACAGCAGAAAATGCTGGCCACCAGGACCATCTATCTTTCCTAGGGATTTTTGTCCTTAAGTGAACAAAATTCCATTATTTGCAGATCAGACCATTGGGGAGAAAGTGCATTGCAGTATCTGGAGTTCAGTTGTGCCAAAATGTAACTTCCCTTATATTTCCTCTTGAGGAAAGTAAAAGGCAAGGGTTGTTTTGTGTACACTAGAGATAATATCAGGCAGTAGAGTCTTCTGTGACTATTATGAAAATAACTCCACTCCCTCACAAAATACAAATGCAGAGCCCATGAACAAAAAAAACTTAAGGTGGGGGGACAGGTTTAATGTCATGGAGGTGTCCTCAGTGAATGAGGCACCAGCATCACTTAATCTGAAATAGTCTTATGTAAAAACCAGCCTTCTGGATGCCCCCACATCTTAAAGGTTCCACCAGGCCCTGACAGAGGCCCCTTAGGGAAGCTGCTTGATGTTCATCGTCCCCACCGTAAGGCTGGATGGGGGCATCACTGCAGTTTCTAGGTGCCAGCACAATGGGGACGTAAGGCCCCAGAATCCCCCCTCTCTGTGGAAGGGGCCTCTGGGCCTTTGGGACCTGGGGCAACCTCAGGCTGGAGAAATGTGCCCAAAGCCAGGGGCCTTGATCCTGGGAATGTCATTCTTCCTGTAGAAGTCAGCCCTCACATGGTTGGCACGGCCATGGTCATGGTTCAGTGGCTCAACTGGCTGGTGGATGCGCTTCCCATAGGTGGAAGACGTCAGCACCCCAATGGGCCATTCGTGCTCCTGTGGGAGATCATGGAGATGCTCCTGTCAGCAGGGGTCTGCCACAGCAGGTGACTGAATCCCACCAAGGGGTGCCAGGTGGGCACGCACCCGCACCCCATCATGGTGCACCAGGTGGGTGCCTGCACACCTGCACCCTGCCACAGTGCACTAGGTGTGTGCCTGCGCACCTGCACCCACCAAGATGCACCAAGGGACACCTGCATCCCCTCCTCCCTTGTCCCTTACAGGCTACTCCAAAGCCTGAGGGCACCTTTACCATGTGAGCCTCTGTGCCCTCTGCTCAGAACCTGCCAGTGTCCTCAGGTCCCTCCGAGGTGACAGCAAAGCTCTTGCAGTGCCTTCAGGCTTTGTGGCCTGGGCCCTGCTTCCCTCTGACCACACTTTCATGACCTCCATCCCTCTTCCCTCTCTCCCAGCTGCCTCTGGCCTGCCTTTCTTCCTGCCCTGGCCCTCTTTCTTGCCCCAAACACACAGGGCTCCTTCCAGCTTCCAGACCTTCATCTTCTCCCTGGAAACATGGCCCCTTCTCCCTTCAGTCCCTTTCCCATCAGGTCTTAGTTCAAGAGTCAGTCTTCCCAGACTCCCCCCAGCTCAGCCAAAGCAGACCCCCTGCCCTAACCACTTCCCCACTCCCCCTCACCCATTTAACATTTCACCCTTCACTGCTTTATTTTCTGCATACCACTGACCACTGCCTACAATTAGGTTCACTGTGCATTTGCCTTTTATTTTTCTGTCTCATGGGAATGTAAGTCCTCAGAGGGCAGGGACTTTTGTCTTGTGGCCTTTATGCCTAGTAAGCTTATAGCAGATGATCAAAAGGTATCTGATGACTACATGGATATAAGTAATGCCAGGCATGCTTTTCTCATGAGAGAAAAATTCAGAATGAATGAATGTGAACAAAAATGATACACCTCATAGTACCTCCAGCACTTTCTTTCACATCAAAATAAAAATTATTGTGAAAAATGACATGGTGGCATTCTTAAACAGCAGCAGCAGCAGGCAAAAATCCAATAATTCCCACCAGAAGCTTGTGTATTATAATTTCTATCAAATGTATTAAATAAAATCTATCTACTCAGCAACTGGCCTACATTAAAAGCACTGTCCTCAGATCAGACTTTGTGAGGCTAAAGCTGCAGTGTGGAAACGCAGCAGGAGGGCCTAGTGCAACAGGCAGTTAGGCCTGTTGAGACCTAATGCCAGGAAGCAATTTCCTGGGAAAGAGTAGTAAAAATCATCCTCAATAAATGGAGGTGCTCCCACTAGGTGGGTTGGGAAAGCATGGAAATTTGTTCAGGCTACAAGTTTAATAATTAGCCTTTCCCCTGTCTGGTGGCAATGAAGCAGTGTGATACATTCTGATAAAGAATACACTTTTTTGCAATGTTAATTGTGGTCTGTGCTGCATCTTATTAAATAATCCTACACTCTTTACAAAAGAGTGGTCAACTTTATATTAGGTATTATTTTACAGAAGTCTCCTCAGTTCCTGAAGGAGTCAGTGATGGAGAGCAGCTTTCCCAGAGTCTTGCCCTTCTTCTAATGATAAACCTTTGTCTGTAAAGAGGTGCTAGAGCCTTCACAGGTGAACTTAGGCAGCGTGGCTGAAGCCTTAGCAAAGGGTCCTTATCATGGAATATCAATATCAGGGCAGCCAACTGATTACTCACCACATGGTCTTGCCCCTCCCTCAGCCCCAGTTTAGTAAAATACACCCTCCACTCCCCCCCCCCCCAGTTCACAATGACTCAAGCAGAAAGATCTAGAAGTGGTCCTGGGTTCCTCTTGCCCACAGCTCACACCAGGCCCATCAGCACACTGGCCAGCCAACTTCTCCCACTGGGGTTCTAGCACCACCAGCTCTGCCTGGACTGCTCTTCCCGTTTAGACTCAAGGCTGTCCCGTCGGCTACTCTGCACCTACAGCCAGAACGATAGCTTTTTTCTTCTTTTTCTTCTTTATTTTCTTTTAAAAGTTACATTTAAAAAATATGAGGTACCCATATACCCCCCAACCCACCCACCTCAACCCTCCCACATCAACAACCTCTTCCATCATTGGGTGGACTGGGGGAGAATGAGAACAATGATTTTTCAAATTAATCAGCTCCAGCACTTCCCAGCTGGAACACCCTCAGAGTTGCCCTCTTCTCCCAGAACAAAGTTCCTTCCTTCAGCCACTGAGTCCCCCTCATGGCTGGGCAAGCCTCAGCCTCCAGCTCATCTCTCCACTGCCTTCATATACCAGGTGCTGTTGCACCTTGGTGCTTCCACGCAATCCCTTCCATCTGACCAGGGCATCCCCAAGCTACCCTTCATGCAGCCAGCTCCGTCATCCTTGAGTCCTCAGTGCCCATGCCACCTCCTCCGAGAAGCCTGACTGCCCTGTGCTCCTCTCCAGGTGATCTGCTGCAGGCCTTGGCCATCTCTCCCCATGAGCACTGCTGTCCTGATGCCACCCAATGTGGCTGACTACATGAAAACCCCTTTCTCAGAAAACTGAGGGGAGGCTGAGCAGGGATTTGTTCCATGTGCGGTGGTGATGCTGACTGGGTAACTTGCCTGGAAGGAGGAGTCCTGCTTGTGCAGGGTCATCCCTGGGAGTCCAGAGTCCCAAGAAGAACCGAGACAGCCAGAATTCAGAGATAAGCAAAGATTTATTTTACCCGTGGAAAAGAATCTCTTAGTTTTGTTCTCATTTATTACTTGATTATATAGAACCAAACAACTGAATCATAACAATTAATACACCAAGGAACATGATAAAAGAGAGAAGCTAAAAGAATAGCTTAGTTATAGCTACTGGGTACAGTACAACTTAAGAGAGCTGCCAGATTCCCTGAGTTATGAAAAGCAAACTGAACACAATATTACAATACTTACACACATCCATATGTTAATCTGGTAATAGCTGGTGGATTTCCCATCTTAACATTACCTCCTAGTTAATGTGAAGTCCAAGGCTTTTTGTGTGTTCTCTGTCATCTCGGTGCAATTTCTTATTATAATCTAGATTCTTCTTAAAAACGCAGTCATAGAGGGAAACAATACCTGTCTTGGAATAAAACGAGAAAGAAAGTCACGCCTTTATTTGAAGCTGAGTCATCAAAGCCTGATGAAACACGGATGCTAACCTGTCCCTGATGGAGCGCAGGGACGTAGTTTCCAGGCTGCAGCAAGTATTTGGGGGTTGGGGGGATCTCCCCTTAGAATGGAACTGGCTGTGGCCCAGAGCAGGGAACCAAGGTCCAGCCCAGCAAGGGCAGGTATCCCCAGAGCCAAGGGGCCTGGAATGGGGCACAGGCCTCTTTTCTTCTCTGCTCATTTTAGCTCCCTCAGCTTTTTTCCTTTTCCATTTCTTCTCCACTCCTATCTTTTTCTTATTTGTCTTCTTTTTCTTATTTGTGCTCTGCCCCCTGCTTTTGTTTTAGGCCTGCCTAGCATCCATTCATTTATTCATTCAACCATTCACTCATTCATTCTGCAAATATTTACTGAGTACTCTCTGTGTGCTATGCCAAAAATGGTGTGGGGCCCATAACTTGCCCCATTTAATGTTTCACCAAGCTAACAAATAAGATCACAAACCCCTGAATGCAACAGCTGACACTGTTATGGGACAACTCTCCAGCTCTCTGTCTCTGACTCCATCACTTGCGCACAAACTTAAAGTAATGAACAGTGTGCTCTGTCTCGAGGGGCATGGGCTCTGTGCTGGTTTTCTCCTTCATGTCTTCTTCTACTATATTTCTTAAATTTTCTTTAGTAAGCTTGTACTGCTTTTGCAAAATTAACCATTCCTGAATCCTAGGAATGTGTAACAGAAAAGGAGTTACTTATTATGTTGTCAGCCAAGAGTCAGCTGTATACAGGCAAATCCCTCTGTAGAGACAAAAATAGTTTATCATGAGCTATCATACTTGGTAATTCATATATGTATATGCATATATAACCCATATATATCCATACGTATATATACATATGTGTATGATAAATATAAAATATTTGTACACTCACATACATCTGTTGGCTAGAAAATAATGCTGTTAAAAATAATAAAATAATAATAATGATACCTCCATTTTTTCATCCCAGCTTGTTCTTAAAGGGAAAGTATATCTGCCTCATTATCTAATAAAAGAAGAAGAAATGCACATGCTAGCTGTTCTTTAATCTTCCCCTGGTTAGCTGTGGCTCACTCTGGCTGCCTTAGATCCTCCCAGCAGTGAACTGAGACACTTGGTCTTGCTGGATTTGGGGAGTATCAGGTTTCTAACCTAATGCCAGGTTGCCTAAGCTTGTTTTTGCATTACTTTTTTCTTCTGGATAGTAACACTAGGAAGCATTTCTACCAACTACAAGGCACAAGGTAGAAGGCAGCTGTTAAGAGAATGCAGCAGAGATGCAGAGTATGTTGGAAAACCCAGTAACCCCCATCCTCACTGACTCCAGGAACTCAGACTGGGTGAATGCAGTTTCCGTTGAGCCTCTACAAACCCTTCACACACCTTCCATGCTGTGCAGGACACCTGGTCCTTCTTGGGGAGATGTGAAGATAAGGTAGCCTGGCTGTCATCTGCAGCCACCCTGCTAAGGGCAACAAGATAGTCCTTAGTATTATTTTAAAGTTCTTGAGAATTCCAGGGCGGCCATGCTAAAGGAACTTGTCACACAGCTGCTGAAATCCTTGTGTGCCTGTGCTCTGAGTTACTTTACAGGAAGGGGAGGACAGAAAACCTGCCAGCATGGGCCCAGGGCTTCTGCTCCTGTGCCACCGCTGGCCAGAAGGAGCCCACTGTACCCGAGCTTCCTCCCACAGCTGCCTTCAAGCTTGTCCACTTCTGGTGTGGGCACAGGGTGCCAAGGCCCACCATGGCCTTTACTTCTGCTGAAAGCATCACCTCCAGTATGGCTCATACATTCCTAGGTTAACAAGAAGCCCAAACCATGGCCAGTGATAAAGTTTTCAGTGTTTGGTACTGTGAAAATTGGATAGCTCTTCAGGGAAAAAATAAACTTGTATCTTCTCATTTCATAGTAGACAAAAGAAACTTTTGGATGAATTTTAAAAAGTGAAAAAAATAACTCTAAGAACCTTCTAATCATCAAAGCAATGGGGAAAAATCACACAAAAAATATCATTTTGACTACGTGTATTAGTCAACCAAAGGGGTAGTGATGCAAAGTACCAGAAATCTGTTGGCATTTATAAAGGGGATTTATTTGGGGTAGAAGCTTACAGTCACAAGGTCATAAAGTGTGAGCCACTTCCCTCACCAAAGTCTGTTGCCACATGTTGGAGCAAGATGGCTGCTGGTCTCTGTGAGAGTTCAGCCTTCCTCTTCAGGCTCCATGGTCCCAGCTTCTGGTCTCAGCTTTAGGCTGGCATAAGGTCTATCTCTCTCCCTGGGCCTTGTTTCTTTCTGGGCTCAGCTACTCTGTTTTCTCCACAAGGTCAGCTGTAGACCATCAGGCTCGCTCTCTTCCTGGGGCCTCTGCCATATCTATGGAGCCATCTCTATTCCTCTGTGTTCTTCTTTGTGTTTACTTCAAAGGGTTCCAACTCAAAACTCCAACTGCTTCCTTTGCCATGTCTTTTTCTTG
Organism: Dasypus novemcinctus; assembly: GCF_030445035.2. NCBI lineage: Eukaryota > Metazoa > Chordata > Mammalia > Cingulata > Dasypodidae > Dasypus > Dasypus novemcinctus. Next base: position 1,596,510 of record NW_026688145.1, read on the forward strand.
ATGAGCCCCTGACCACCAAAGGGGTGAAGACTCAACATCCTACTGACATGGCCCATTCAAAACCCTTAACATAATTTAATAAAGTAATAGTGAAATCTCTGAAGTTAACACAATCTAATATGCCCAGAGGAACAGATCAGTTTGCAAACATGATCCAATATCTATTTTTGGAATTCATACACAATATCAAACTGCTGCACTGCATAAAATTAAAGATATTTGAATAAAATAAAATAAAATAAAACTTTTAAAAAATGTAATACACCATGGAGAGATCTCATTATCTTTAACATATGTCACATAGGAAGCTGATGGACTGGGTGTTGCCTCTAGCTGGGAGTGTTATGTCCTCTTGAAGGAAACTATGTAGGTAAGCCCCCAGACCAGAAGGCCCTTCAGGAATCCAAGGAAGTCCAAGCACCCCACCCACTCTGCTGGGATGGTGGGAGGTCAATTCTCCAAAGGAGGAACTTGTTCTTCTGCCAGGGAAAGTTCTGGAATCCAGACCCTCCCCTCTGAGTAGAGGTACTGCCCAGCCCACTTGAGGCCAGCTGGCAGGAAAGAAAGATAATGTGCTCCCTATCACTCTCATGCCACCCCCATAGGCACAGTAAATTAAGGCTTAGAAGTAAGCTGGGCTCCTGGTCAGATCTGTGGCTTCAGTCCCTCTGGACCAGCCCACAGTGGAACACATATGTGGTGGGAGAACAGCTGCTGGGTCCAGCACAGAGACCTGGCTTCCAGCCACCTGGTGGAGAGGTGGGAGGCACCCTCCTCCCTCACACCTGAAACCTAGTGCCAAAGAGGAGAGGGTGGCCAGCCTGACTGTGCTTTGGTAGGACCTGGTGGGACCCGGTGGGACCAGCCCCGCCCAGCCCAGGGATGGGTCAGCCAGCAGGAGGCAGCTCTAACAGCAGGGGAACAGGGAAAGGGAAGATCCTCAGGGAAAAGACTGGGCTTGTGCTGCTTCTGACCCTTCTGAGCCTGAGCAAGTCCCTAGGGTTCTTATTCTGGGGGGAAGATCCTAAAGGGGAAGAATGGGCTCAAGAACAGAGCATGCAATCACCCTACACTGAATGTGTGAACAAATGGTACTTTATTTTGTTCCCTAAGCTGGAGAAACCCAGCATAATATAGTATGATATGCAACATGACAGAAAAATGCCCATTTCTTCTCCTTCTAGTCAGGTCTAAAACACTCTTTAAAGTAAGAACGATGAGTAAGCAGCAATGCCTGCCTCCCAAGCCCTGGATTAGTTACCAGGAGCCTACCATAGCTCAGAATAGCTTTCTTTAGCATTGCTGGTGGATGTTATCATAATCTTAGGTTTTTTCTGTGAGGATTTTGCATATTCTGAACTTTTGCAGAGCAAAAATGAATTCTTCTATCACAGAAAAATAAAGAAAATAATATTCATCACCAGCCAGCCTCAGTTAGTAACATGACCATCTGTTTCCAACAACTAATCAAACTGAAAAGTCTGCTTTTCCTTTATATTTTCATCAATTTGTCTTTTCTCTTTTTTTCTTCCACTACTTTATGGGTTGAAGCAGAATGTTATTAATAAAGCTGATCTAGATTTAGATTCTCTCACAAAACAGAGCTTCTGGGTTTATTGGTATTTTGCTATTACAATCTCTCAAGGGATTTCCTGTTTCACACATGACGCTGCTTTTAAAACACAGCAAAACAAACCCCATTTACCTTTCTCTCCTGATGTCCCTCTGGCCCTTTGTGTTTTGAGTATTGTTGAATTCAGTGTTTCCTGATACTGGTTTAACCCTTGCTGTCTATCATCAGTTTTCCCTCAGGAAATAACTGAGGTGTGAACAAAGTAGAGGGCAGCGCAGAAAGAGGGCTGCCAAGGTGATTCCAGCAGGATGGTGTCTGAGTGAGTGCACCTTATAGTTTCTCCTGCCTAGAAGCAGCTGGGCAGCATTGGAAATTATTCAGGACCAGGCTGTTTTGGGGTTTTGCAGGGCAGGACGTGTTTGGACATCAATTTGGTGGGACGGTGACAGAGAAGATTTGTGTAAAAGGTAGAATTGAGGCTCTCTTTCACGGAGATAGGGGCTGCGGGCAGGACACTCCCCCCTGGGGCGGGCAGCACAGCAGTGGCGATTCCTGGAGGTGCTGCTGTGCTAGGGAATTCATAAGACCCGAGTGGGCTATTCGGGGCTTGCAGGGCAGGGGGTGTTTGGAAACCGACTTGGTGAGACAGAAACGGAGGAGTTTTTGCCAGACGTGGAATTTTGGGTTTCTGACATGGAGATCAGCGCTTCTGGCTAGAGCCCCACCCCTAGGGCTGGCTGCCGATCTGCTGCAGTCCTTAAATTGGTTGCAATATAGAGGCACCCCGAGCAGGCTGTTTTGGGGGCTTGCAGGGCAGGAGGTGTCCTGAAGTCAACTTGGTGAGACAGTGACAGAAGAGACTCTTGTGAGAAGGGGAATTTGGGGTTTCTGATGCAGAGGTCAGAGTTTGTGGATGTGACCCCCACATAGGGCTGGCACCCAGCTGCGGGGATCCCTGAAGGCTGTGTTGCACTGCAGTGCGCCCAGGCTCCCTGTTAACTGGATTTGAGATTGCCAGGTCTGTGTTCCCTAAACCCTGGTGGCCCACACCCCAGAGACTCACACCTCTTGAGTCCGCAATATCACAGACTTCCCATCCCTGAATCCACCAAGCCCTGAGGTCCATCTGAGGTCCTTGATTGTCCTAGCCCTCGGCGTTTGCATTTTTTTTTTCCTTTCCTTTTTCTCTTTTTTTCTTTTTATTGTCTTGGTTGCTAATATTGCATTATCTCCTAGTCTTTTCTCCCATTGTATCCCCCAAAGTCTTTTTTTATATATTTAGGTTTTTTTTTTTTAACTCTTTCTTCTTTTCTTTTTCTTGCTTGTTTCCCTACCTTTTCTTTGTGCATGCCCACTTTTTCTCTTCTCTTTTTTTTTCTTTTCTCCCTTTTTCTTCTTATTTTATTTTATCTTAATTATACAATAGGTGCTGCAGGGAACATCTCACATTTGCTGGGTTTCCTCATCCTCCATTTCCTCGTTTCTCTGTGAATTTTTTTGGCCACCTACACTATTCACTTTCCCCTACATCTTGATATCCTCCATCATCTACTGTCTCTCCTATATTCCACCTCCCTTTCTTTGGTCCCCAAATGGTCTAATTTTACATTTCTAATACCTTTGTTTTGTTATCTGTCCTTTATCCACTCTTGATACTATTGTCTTTTTTTTCTCTTTCCCTCTCTCATGAAAACACTGGGTTCTTAATTCATACTATATGCCTCCCATCTTCAGTCGACTATCTCATTATAGGTACTCTACTTACTGCTATAACTCTACACAACTTACATGAATCTAATATCCATCCTCCCAGATCTCATATTGTTGCTCTGTTAACATTTATTACCAATACTACTTTAGACATTTTCCTTTTTTACACAATTGCCTTTCACTGGCCCTAATATTTTCCTTCAAAGTGAACTCAGCCAGCAACAAGAAATTAGAATAAGAAGAACAAAGTGACAAAGAGAAGATATAACACTTATGCAAGAACAACAGCTAATTAATCCCCAAGACTAGACAAAGAAGCGAAGTAGCTGATTAAACCTGTCAAGATAAAAGGATGCCCAGACAGAAACAAAAAACTACAAACCAAACCAGTAATCAGGAAAACATGGCTGATTCCAATGAACAAACTAAAAACCAGGAAGGGGAGCAGAACTTCGGACAAGTAATTAAAGATCTCAGAACATATATCAGAGACAAATGTAATGAAGTAAAGGAAGAGGTTAACAATATGAAGAAAACACTTGGAGAGGAAATTGCAGACATATGCAAAAAGATAACAGATATGATGGGAATGAACACCACAGTTCAAGAAATCAAAAATACACTCGCAGCAAATAGCAGCACATTAGAAGAGGCAGAGGAGAGAATTAGCGACGTGGAAGACAGTACATTGGAAATCAAACAGATAGTAGAATTGATTGATAAAAAGATAGAAAAAATCCAGCTAGGACTTAGGGACCTAAGTGACAATGCAAAATGCACAAACATACGTATTATGGGCATCCCAGAAGGAGAAGAGGAGGGAAAGGGGCCAGAAGGGGTGTTGCAGGAAATAATGGCTGAAAAGTTCCTAAATCTACTGAGACAGACAGATGTAAATATCCAAGAACCACAACACATCCAAAATATCATTAACCCCAATAGGCCCACCCCAAGACATATACTTGTCAAATTATCCAATGGTCAAGACAAAGAGAAAATACTAAAAACAGCAAGAGAAAAGAAAACCATCATTTACAAGGGCGGCTCCATAAGATTAAGTGCTGATTTCTCATCTGAATCCATGAAGGCAAGAAGGCAGGGGTATGATATAGTCAAGGTACTAAAAGAAAAAAATTTCTAACCAAGAATACTCTACCCAGCTAAACTAGCATTCAAAAATGATGGAGAGTTCAAAATATTCACAAATAAACAGAAATTGAAAGAGTATGCCAACAAGAAACCTCCCCTTCAAGAAATACTAAAGGGAGTTCTGCAGGAAGAAAGGAAAAAACAGGAGAGGCAGAGTTGGAGGAGAGTGTAAGAGCAACAAAAAAGACAAAAAGAGAAAAAACAAACAAACAAACAAAATATGACAAACACAAGTCCAAACAAAATATGGCTAACATAAATAATTCCTTGAAAGTAATAACACTGAATGTCAATGGATTAAACTCACCTATCAAAAGATTCAGACTGGGACATTGGATAAGGAAATATGACTCATCTATATGCTGTCTACAAGAGACACATCTTAGGCCCAGAGATTCATGGAGGCTGAAAGTGAATGGTTGGAAAACAATCTTACAAGCAAACAATAACCAAAAAAAGGCAAGAGTAGCTATATTAATATTAGACAAAATAGACTTTAAATGTGAAACAATTGTGAGAGATAAAAAAGGACACTACGTATTAGTGAAAGGAACAATCTCTCAAGAAGAATGAACAATCATAAATATTTATGATCCTAACAAGGGCACCTCCAAATACATGAGGCAAACACTGGAAAAACTACGTGAAAGAACAGATGCATCTACAATTATAGTGGGAGATTTTAATACACCACTATCAACTCTGGACAGAACATCTCAAAAGAGAATCACTAAAGAAACAAAATATTTGAACAGTATATTAGAGGAGCTAGATCTAATAGACATATACAGATCATTACACCCAAATACAGCAGGATATACATTTTTCTCAAGTGCACATGGATCATTCTCCAAGATAAAGCATATGATAGGTCACAAAGAAAAGCTTAATGAATTCAGAAAGATCGAAATCATACAAAATAATATTTCTGACCACAGTGCAGTGAAGCTGGAAATCTGCAGGGGACAAAGGCCCAGATTTCACACCAAGATATGGAAATTAAACAATACACTCTTAGAAAAACAGTGGGTCAAAGAGGAAATCTCAAAAGAAATCAGTAACTACCTTGAAACAAATGATAATTATAACATAACATATCAAAACTTATGGGATGCAGCAAAAGCAGTACTGAGAGGGAAATTTATAGCCATAAATTCATACATCAAAAAAGATGATACAGCAAAAATTGAAGAACTAACTGCACATTTGGAGGAATTAGTAAAAAAAACAACAAAGTAATCCCACAGGAAGAGGAAAGAAAGAAATAACAAAGATAAGAGCAGAACTAAATGGAATAGAAAATAAGAAAGCACTTGAAAAGATAAACAAGACCAAAAGCTATTTTTTTGAGAAGATCAATAAAATTGACAAACCTTTAGTGAGACTAACAAAGAAAAAAAGAGAGAAGATGCAAATACATAAAATGAGAAATGAGAAAGGAGATATCACCACTGACCACACAGAAATAAAGACTATCATAAGAGGATATTTTGAAAAACTATATTCCAACAAAAATGACAATTCAGAGGAAATGGGCAAATTCCTAGAAACACATAAGCAGCCTATAGTGATGAAAGAAGAAATTGATGATCCCAACAAACCAATCAGAAGTAAAGAGATAGAATCTGTCATTAAAAACCTCCCAACCAAGAAGAGCCCAGGGCCAGACGGTTTCACAGGTGAATTCTACAAAACATTCCGGAAAGAACTAACACCAATCCTGCTGAAACTCTTCCAAAAAATTGAAACAGAAGGAACATTGCCTAACTCATTCTATGAGGCCAACATTACCCTAGTACCAAAGCCAAACAAAGACACCACAAGAAAGGAAAATTACAAACCAATTTCTCCAATGAACCTAGACACAAAAATACTGAAAAAAATACTTGCTAATCGTATTCAACAACACATTAAACGAATTATACACCACGACCAAGTGGGATTCATTCCAGGTATGCAAGGATAGTTCGACATAAGAAAATCAATGTAATACACCATATAAACAGATTGAAGGAAAAAAATCACATGATTATAGCTATAGATGCAGAAAAAGCATTTGATAAAATACAGCACCCTTTCTTGATAAAAACACTGCAAAAAATCAGAATACAAGGAAATTTTTTGAACATGATAGAGAGTATATATGAAAAACCCACAGCCAACACCGTTTACAATGGAGAAATCCTAAAATCCTTCCCTCTAAAGTCCAGAACAAGACAAGGATGCACATTGTCTCCCCTTCTATTTAACATTGTCTTAGAAGTACTTGCTCAAGCACTGAGGCAAGAACCAGATATAAAAGGCATTCAAATTGAAAAGGAAGAAGTCAAAATTTCATTATTTGCAGATGACATGATCCTATACATAGAAAATCCTGAGAGGTCTACAACAAAGCTTCTAGAACTCATAAATGAGTTTAGTAAAGTCACAGGTTATAAGATCAATGCGCAAAAATCAGTAGCATTTCTGTACACCAATAATGAGCAAGATCAGGAGGAAATCAAGAAACAAATACCATTTACAATAGTAAATTAAAAAATCAAATATTTAGGAATAAATTTAACTAAAGATGTAAAAAATTTATACACAGAGAGCTACAAAGGCTGTTCAAGGAAATCTAAGAAGACCATAATAAATGGAAGAATATTCCCTGTTCATGGATAGAAAGACTAAATATTATTAAGATGTCTATCCTACCAAAACTGATCTACACATTCAATGCAATCCCAATAAAAATCAACACAGCCTTCTTTAAGGAACTAGGAAAACTAACTATGAAATTTATTTGGAAAGGAAAGAGGCCCCGAATAGCCAAAGACATACTGAAAAAGAAAAATGAAATTGGAGGAATTACACTACCTGACTTCAAAACATTCTACAAAGCTACAGTAGTGAAAACAGTATGGTATTGGCATAAGGAGAGACACACAGACCAATGGAATCGAATTGAAAGTTCTCATATAGAACCTGATATATATAGCCATATATATTCTAAACTGGGAGAGAATGGCCTATTCAACAAATGGTGCCTGGAGAACTGGATATCCATATATAGAAGAATGAAAGAGGATTACCATCTCACACCTAATACAAAGATCAACTCAAGATGGATCAAAGACATAAATATAAGAGCCAAGACCATAAAGACTTTGGAAAGTAGTGTAGGGAAACATCTACAAGACCTTGTAATAGGAAATGGCTTCATGAACATCACACCAAAAGCACGAGCAGCCCAAGAACAAATAGATAAATGGGACTTCCTCAAAATTAAAGCCTTCTGCGCCTCAAAGGAGTTTGTCAAGAGAGTAGAAAGGGAGCCTACACAATGGGAGAAAATATTTGGCAACCATATATCTGATAAGGGACTTATAACTTGCATATATAAAGAACTCCTATATCTTGAAAATAAAAAGATAAGCAACCCATTTAAAAAATGGGAAAAAGATTTAAGCAGACACTTCTCCAAAGAGGAAATACAAATGGCTAAAAAAGAACATGAAAAAATGCTCCAAATGTTTAGCTATCAGGGAAATGCAAATCAAAACTACAATGTGTACATTCTTACTCTCATAAGATTGGCAGCTATGAAAAAAAAAAAACAGAAGACTACAAATGCTGGAGAAGATGTGGAGAAATGGGAACACTCATCCACTGCTGGTGGGAATGCAGAAGGATCCAACCATTCTGGAGGACAGTTTGGTGGTTTCTCAAAAAACTAATCATAGATTTGCCATATGACCCAGCAATTCCACTGCTGGGTATATATGCAGCAGAACTGAAAACAAGGACACAAACCGATATATGCACACCAATGTTCATAGCAGCATTGTTCACTATCACCAAAAGTTGGAATCAACCCAAATGCCCATCAACAGATGAGTGAATCAATAAAATGTGGTATATATATACAATGGAATACTACTCAGCTTTAAAAACAAATACATTACAAACACACATGATAACATGGGTGAATCTTGAGAACCTTATGTTGAGTGAAGCAACCCAGGCATTGAAGGACAAATAGTACATGACACTAATAATATGAAATAAGTAAACCAAGCTGCCTCAGAGAGCTAGAGACTGGCTGGTTGGCTTACAGGAAATCGGGGGGTAGAGGAAGGATGTAAGCTGACATCTACATGGGGGAAATCTATGATAAGCTGGAGGTAAGTATGTGTACAATGAAGGGATAAAATGGGGGCATAGGGTTACCTTTGGGTGGGGCTTTGCGGGCTTGAGAAGGGCTAGGGATGGGCGGATAGGTAATATTGCCCAAGAAATTGGGGGTAGGATGGGGCAACATATGAACATAGGAGATTGTCAGGTGTTGGTTGAGAGTATAATGGTGAGAAAACCTTTTCAAAATATAATTAGAAAGTTACCTGTTTAAGAAACTTAAAGGGGATAATCTGATGTAGGACAGACTCCTAGGGAATATCTGAATGCTTATTTTGTCAGAGTGGGTTATATCATTGGGTAGAGACCCATATAATGAGAGTGAAGGTATACCCACAACCTGGGGAGGACTAATGCCATAAAATAGAGGGAACTGTTTCTCGCAAGAGAAATGGTGGCTCCCAGGGCATTAGGGCAGTTGAGGATGTCAAGCCCTCAACCCTGTTGCAAGTATCTCTGAACATGGCTCCTCAAGAAGTGAAGATTGACTGTCACTGTGGGCCCCAAGGAGAGGGGGAAATAGATATTGAATGGATGGAACCAACGTAACTGTGAGGGCAATAGAAGTGTTTCACAAGAGTATGCAAGGAAGGATATAAAACATGTAATATTA